>NC_135502.1:60239713-60539713 GCF_052857255.1 Amblyomma americanum
AGCCGGTGCATCTGGGCGTGCCCGGGTGGAAGAAAGGCTTGGCCTACAATAGGAATGAAATTGGCCCACCCTCTGAAATTTGCAAACTGAGTTGACCCCTGTTCAGAACTGACCTGGGCCACCCCCAAAATGGGCTTGGTCAATCCCGAAAATTTGCGTGGCCCACCCCCGAAAATTTAAAATTGTGTTTACCCACGTTCGGAACCGAACTGGGACACCCCAAAATGGACTTGACCCACTCCGAAATTTGGGTTGCCTACCGTGGTTTCGCATAATATTTCTTGCTTAGCAATGCTAAAGCGCCAGCCATTTTTGTGTGCTGTCTGCAGCAAAAGAGCTCTTGACTGCCGGAAAAAACGAACGCGCTATGTTCAAATGTGGAAGCAGCGAATAACTACTGAACTTTTAGGCCTATTTGAGCATTCCGCATTATGTGAGCTGCTTTCTCTGCAGGCCTCCCGCGTCGTGCATTCATTGTCATGAATGCTAAGCCATTTTTATTGTTTTTTAAACAAATGAGGCGATATTCTTTTCACAGTGCACTGCAAAGCGATTCCAATACATGCGTGCTTCATCTTGTTTAACGTATGCGCTCAGTATTTTCGACCGTGAGACTGGCGAAGCTCAGATTTCTTTTTATCTACTTGGCATTGTTCGTTTCAGAGGATGGCAACCTTTGCGATGTGTTTACTGGGCCCACAATGCTCTCCCGCTTCCTCGAAATGGTGTCTCACTCGACAGAATAACATTTCGTACCACAGATGTCTAAATCGATTGTCACGAATCTCTTTCGCGGGGACGTTTGCAAGCTGCCTGTATTCCTACGCGCGCTGTCACCGACAGAAGACTGCGCGCAACACTCGAGTTGGTTCGACCGACATTGGTGACTTGGGCAGAAATACAAGCGAGCATGCGCTGCGTCTATGATGTTTGCTTTCACCTCGGCCTTCTATCTGGTTGCCTTCCGCGTGTCTGTAGGAGAACTTGCGCCTTGGCCCGATAAAAGGCAAAAGTGCTGGGGGCTCTGGATGTCTCGAAGGCATGTGATGCTGTGAATCCCTCTGTGGCACTCATCTGGACATTCCGCGTGCTTGGCAGCTTGTGTAGTGGCGGCTTCTTGCCGCTCACCGAGTCTGCTTGCAACAGCTCATGCCCTTCAAATGTTCGCAGCCAGCTCAGTATAGCATTCATCGAACTCCGATATTGTATTGAGTCATCTTCTTTCGCTCGCTTACGTTATTGATGGCCGATTTGAGTTTTTGTTTGTTTCACACACACACACAAAAAAAGCCCCTGTTGAGATAAACGGGCTTGAGTGCTTTCGTACATGATGCTTATGGCAGTTTGAGCTGGGCCTCCCGTAAAGAAGGAACATTCGCGGGCTTCGTCCTGTCCTCAGGCTCTGTGCTACGGTTATTTCTACGTGGAAAGACTTAACTGCATTTAATGAAGTTTTCTACTGACGATCTGAACATTAAATGTGCAGATATATTTCATTTCAAACACTGTCCGTTTAAATTTCAGTGTTTTTCTTTATTCGACTCAAAATTTAGAAAACAGAGTACAGCATAGCAGTGCGTACGGAAGGCGGTCAGAAGCCGGAGCTCTTGCTAAACGATGGGTAACATAAACCAACAACAGATAGAAAATGTGGAAAACCGACAAAAAATTGCCTCACTATTGAAGAAAAGCAATAAACTTGGCTTATAAATATAGAAACCTAATAAACGACACTAAAAGTCTTACGATAACCAATTGTGACAAGGCAAAATGGGAAATGAAGTGCGCGTTTCAATGTAGCCATAAAACATGCAAAAGCATTTTTCTTAGAACTAGTTCCACCAAGCCTTGAGCTCGAAGCGTGATTTACTGGTTCCGAATGATCCCACATATGCCACGGCAGCTATCTCGCAGTAGACAGGTCCTACCTAATAAGTAAATCTACTCATAAAATGTAGCATAACTATCGGACTATGCTAAGCGTCATTAAAAAAATTGGGCCGATTTCTGGAAATACTCTGCCAACTAACGGTTTCACAATCTAACTATTTCAATTGATGTGACAACCTTCAGCTGAGGTATATTTAAGTTTTCGTCCCACATGCCGCAAGAGATGGAATCGTCTGGTTATTCGCTGTCGTGTTGTAATTTGGTGGGAAGGTGAAGTTATGTTCAGCGGACGCCATGTGAAACTGAAATTTTTGCTTAAAATGATCACCGTTCATTTTCTCTTTTGCTTTTCGCATGCTGTCGTCTTTCTTCTGCCCCATATCTACTGCACTCTGAGATAAAATGGTTCACAATCCCCGAGGAACACCGACCGGCCAATTGCATTCGCGTCGTTACCGTACAGATGGTGCACTGAGATTTAGCGTTTTAGGTGCGGTGAGACATCTGATCATCTTATCTATCCGGGCGAATATCCTTTATGATCGGAACCTACAGTGAAATACGAATTAATGACGGCTCCGATTTTAAGCCTTTGCCCAAAACGTGAGGTTCTCTCAACAGTCTTCATTTAATAGACAATGTAAAGTACACTAATTGTTATTGCTGCGAGCTAGCCCTAACAAGCGTCCATTATGGGGACCACCTGTACGAGTAAGCTCGCATCCATCCGAGTTTCATGCTGTGTCAGATTTGCTTTGTTATGTTTCCCTTGGTGGTTAAGCAACTTAGTGAGCGCTGTTGATTCTTTGAAATCTGTCAAACATGTAGTTAATTATTTTTGAAGAGAAAATTGAGAATTTTAAAACTATTAGCCGGTTTGTCCTTGATTCACGAAGAACAATAAGCTCTTGGCCAGGAAGTGTGACTGAGGAGTAGTTTTGCAAAGATTGACTACTAACGCGTGCGTCACGTATTGTGCCGCCGGATTTTAATACAATGACACCTGCATCGCTCTTTCCCCAAGGAAACAAATCGATTTAACGGAGCTGATTCATAGGCGTGTAAATAAACGAGGCTAGCATTCTGGCGAGTCAACCCGCGTATGTACACTGTAGACAGTTACGCCTGAAATAAATAACACAGTATATGTATACAATTTGTGTGGAAAATACGATTTCCGTCTTTGTGGCGCGAACAGTTCGCATTGCGTTACAATGGGCGTTTAATTGGTAGCAGTCGTTCTTGAACGTGCGCCCTTTACAGACGTCAACTGGAAACAATGGACTATCCGGCGCCGGCTTGTAGCTAGGTGATGTCATTAGGGAAAGACGGCAACTTATGAGCGTATATATAGCACACGTCAGTGGTCCTTTACACGAAAGGCTTGTACCGGAAAAATTAAAGGTCACTGAAATTATGGGAACATTGTCTACAGCGTCATGTTATCGCTGACTTTATATTTTTACAGCATAATCTTGCACCTTTTTTTTTTTAAACTGACTGCTGCGTTCAATAAATTGTCGCTTCACTCTGAAGGTAATAAATGATTGAGCATGTTTTCTTATCTAAAACGACTTCAGAGCTGACCTACAAGGTATACTGAGAATCTTTTCTCAATCAAGGCAGAGGGGCTCTTAGGACGAAACGCCGCTGCTTCTTTACGAGTTTCTCATAACATTCCGTGCCAGAGCAATCCTCAACCGGGAATTTTGTTGAACTAAGAAAACAATTTCCTATCAAGTGTACTCTGGTCCTCATAACGGAGAGCAACAAGTGTTGGGATGTGCTTACGGGGAGCGGAAATTTCCCCGCGGCTTCAGACTGGCGCATGAGAGAACGTAATAACGTTCGGCGTCACAGGTGACAGCGTTCATACCCACAGCTCTTCTTTCGTGGCAATGTCCGCTGTCTGCCGTCACTGCTCCGAGCTGTCGCCGGCAGCGCCCGGTGTATATAACACTCGATTTGATTCCTCGAGTCGCGGGCTCTTCAGCGAAACACCAACACTATGTGCCGCGCCCCTCGGCTTGCCTACGGGTTGCGATTTCTCATTTGGTCGGCTCCGTCGTATATGTGATGGCTTTTTCGGCACGCTAAGACGACAGGCAAAAGCTCTTGAAGCTTCCGAAGCGTGGCAATCAACTTGACACTGTGTCTACAAGTCTGCTTATTGAAGGATTCATGCGCGTCATCAATCTGTTCTGGTGGCAACGGCCTCCACGCTTCGAGCGTTTGCGGCTCTCTAGTGGGCAGTACTGAAGCCATTGATCTGCTTGTTCTTTTCCTTGCATTCACTTATATTCGATGACGCCTCCTGGAAAGGAACACATTTCGTTAGTGCTTGGGCCACGTCGAGGTTGAGGTATTGAGGTGCAGACAGCTGAAAGTATTCGACCGTGGATATATATTCTTGTTTCATACCACGCCTTTGGTGAAGTGGCCGCGGATATTTTATTTATTTGTTTACTATGTCCATATGAACAGCAAAATTTACAGGAATGTCGCACATTCATGGAAAGTTTAGATGATTCTATGGACGCCGCAGAAAGGTCAACAGCACTGCCACAGTGCGAGTTCTACCTTGAACGATTAATAACTGGACGCCCCACTCCAGTTGTAACCAACACAGTGCTATGCGCGTGTGTGATTTAATTCCTCTAAAATGAACTAATCACGCGCACAACCTGGAAACATTTCTTATTGTGTAAATAGTTTGTACATATTACTTCTCCCCCTATCTTCTCTTCCTGTCCCCTCACCTCTTTCATTTCATTTCTCCATTCTGCCTGATATCCTTTATTTCCGCTGCCCCAGCTCAGGTGCTTCAGTATCGATGGCAGATGCCGGGGCTAGCAAAAATCTTTTCCTTCCTTTTTACTATTATTTTTAATAAAACCACTACCACCACCACTGCCACAGTTGGACTTAATTAAACTTTGATGCGACAAATGCGCATGCGTTTTATTACGGCGTTGTTTTTTCGAATCACAAACGGTTGACAGACTGATCCAAAAATGTAAGAGAAATCAGATAGACATGTAGACGCTTTTAAAAGAACATCCGATCCCGGTTTTTCCTCCTAGTTCCGGACTCTTAGAGGTTGTAATGTTTGTGAATTCTGGCATACGCATAGTAAAAGCGCTGACTGAGGTACTTATGATAACATACGCGAATAAGATACCTTTGTACATTTTGTATTCTAGCTGCAGGCATAGCGCCAACACAGTTTCAAACAACCGAAGCAGATTCTAGCTTAGGGCGCTTCCGTGATGCCTAGAGAAATGTGGACAGGCTTTAACGTTTTCTAGCACTCTACCAGAAGGCGCAGGGGTCCAGACCTGGCCAGTCTCATCCAAGCAGCATTGCTGTTTTTGACTCCAGCTGTCACAAAGCCTTCCCCTCACCGAAATATTTGGGAGAAAAGTTAAATTCGGTCACACCCGCGAACCAATTTTCACAATTACTATCTATATTAGGCTACTTCTCTTCTAAAGTAATACAGTGTCGCTAAGGGGACATGCTTGTCGTGGAGCTTCGAGGTCCGTCAACACCTTTCACTTGCAAGCGACGCGCCGATAATTCGATTTCCGCTCTAGTACAAGAGACAAGTCCAGCATTCTTGGATAAAAAATTCGAAAATGAGAATATTGTCAGGCACTGTTATGAAAATATTGAATCTAATTAATGGTCCATTCTTTCGATGCGTGGCAAAATCTCTCTTTTGAAGTTTTTCCATCGCTCGCATCGGGTAGTTACGACTGCCATAGGAAACCAATGGGAAACAATTCTGACAACAGACAATTCTATAGTTAAAAACGTTGATATAAAAAAATGCAAGTCTGCCGAGGGGAAATCTGCGGCTATATTGATTGTTATAGTGAAGTCTTACAATATATATATATATATATATATATATATATATATATATATATATATATATATATATATATATATATATATATATATATATATATATATATATATATATATATATATATATATATATATATATATATATATATATATATATATATATATATATATATATATATATATATATATATATATATATATATATATATATATATATATATATATATATATATATAATGACGGTCATAAACTATTTTCTGTAGAAAAATGTTTTTCTCCAGAATTGCTGGGTATGTATAAACTATCCCCCGCGCGCGCTGTTTGGAGCGTCTTTTACGAGCTGCTTATGAAGCGTGAACTACCGCGGAGCAAGGGACTATCAGTATAAGTAGTGACTATCAGTAGAAGTAATGGCAGTATGGCAAAACGAATGAAGGAATGAGGCATAAGTTTACTTTAACGCAGTTTTTCGCGTCCCTTTTGGCATGCAAATAATAAGGGCTGACTAGATAATGTTCTCAGGTCGTGAATTGAGCATTGTGTCCGATTGTTGGGACACTGGACGTCGGTGCCGGCCGGAGATCCCCGTGAATGGCGTCACGACCGTCCCGGCCAATAGCGGGCAAGAGCGGCGTTCGCTAGGCGCCCTCAGGCGATGGGGCGCATTTTCTTCTAAATAACAGCTTTTTGAGTTTATTTCCGCTCTTTTTGAATAAGATATCCTTTTTCGGCGGACTAAAAGATATAAAATGACGTAGAGAACTCATTTTTTTCGAAAAGTGCTTCAGCTTCCCTTTAAAGCAAGAAAATATTCAGAATTGAATTAAAGATTCAGTGCTTCTCTTCTAAAAGTGCTTCTCTACTGCTTGCATTCGAGCCGATGAAATATTTTGGCTGTTCTCACGCCCTGGAGTCTTTTTTGTGCAGGCGTTTTCAAATCTGCTGACTCTCTCGTATTCTCCCAAACCTTTGACGGGGTAGAGACAGCACTAATCCTGATAATGAAGGTGATGGTGCTCGTATTACTGGGGGATAAGAAGGAGATTAATTTTATGTGATGCCATTTCTAGTTATTGAAATTAGATCTGTTCAGTGCGCAACTATGCTCCGTGAAACTACGGTGACTGTAGTGGAACGAAGGCGATGCATTAGGTATGAAGTGAACGGTGTTTCCTGGAGTGGTTGTTCGCGACGCGTTTATTCCGTCATGATTCATGACCAGCAACGACGACCACAAACATCATGACCTTCGCCATGATCTTAATCCTGTGAATAGCAACAACAACAACAACAACAACAACAACAACAACAACAACAACAACAACAACAACAACAACAACAACAACAACAACAACAACAACAACAACAACAACAACAACAACAACAACAACAACAACAACAACAACAACAACAACAACAACAACAACAACAACAACAACAACGACGACGACGACGACGACGACGACGACGACGACGACGACGACGGTAATAATGATAAGAGTTATTGATAGTGCTTGAATGGGACTTAGAGCACGTGCTAGCAACTCGCGTTCTGTACTTTTTGCCAGCCCCAGCGTTGTTTTGAGAACGCCACTGCACAAAGTACCTCCGAATCAAAAGCTTGTTAAGCCCTGCCCAGTTCCTCATTTCATTCCGACAGCTCCCGTGCCGTGTCAGCCTCATCCGCTCACTGCCCTCCTAAATGCCCCGATCTCATCCCTTCATCTAATTTTCCCCTTTGCCCCACTTCCATCTCCGTCCCTCGGTGCCCATTACGCGGCTACTTCCCCCCCGCCCCTTGCCTGTTCTGTGCATTCACTCGCTGTCGCGGCTAATCCCGCTTCCTTTATCTCGATCTGAGTCAGAATGTCTCCCGCGTAAGTTTGCCCCCTGATCCATGGCATTGTCCGTGCCTCTGCTCGCTAGCGGTCAACTAAAAGGCGAATGTGCAAATTGGCGATGCGATTTGATGCCCCCCCCCCGTCCTCCCGAGGAAGACAGTCGGCCGTGTTCGCTGGTGAGCAATATCTGCGTCCATTGTCTTTTGACCAGGCGGCTGGCGCGGAAGCTGGACGGTCCTTCGGCGAGCGGGTGGGCGTCTGTCCGATGGCCGGAGTGCCGCGAAAGCCCATTTCTCTTGTCCGGAGAGCGGTGGCCCGCACTTAGCGCAGCCCATCGCCGACGAAGGAGACGAGCCGGCTCCATTAGCGTCGCGCCCCCGGGTCGCGTTGGGGCCGACACCGGCGAGGCCTGCGGGACCGCGGCATCGGCGGGATAGGAGAAGCCACGCACTCGCCATGGGGTGCCACGTTGGCCGCCGTGAATTTTCGCTACTGCAGGAACGGGATGGCAACCAAGCGAGATCCTCGGTTGTCCTGGCGGGGGAGGAGGATGGCCGGGCTCCGGAGGGCGGCATTGTGCTGCTGAAAATAACTCCGCGGCAAGACGACAGCACACGAAGACTGAACAAGGCGGCTGTAATGACCGAGCTAATTAATTACTTGATCTGGCCGTAAGGCGAGTGTTCTACAGTGGTGGGAACTCGTTTGTCTTTCACGCACTCGTGCCCTCTCATCAAGTGATGGCGAAGAAAGGAACAAATCAGAAAAGTAGGTGCTGCAGAGGAGCAATGAATGAGGGACCTGGACTTCAAGGCAGGCCATCAACTGAAGAAACTGTCGAGCGCTGTGTGGCGCTGAAAGTGTCAGTACCATCGCAATGACTAATAAGTGAACTGCTCTGACTTAATAAATCCTTGACGCAGTGCTATTCTGGGAGCTGGAGGATTAGCGTCTTGTTGGGTACCTAATGGTAGCTAGAGCTTGAGAAAATGGCTCTCGAATTTCGGCCTTATTCCTTCGAGAAAACATCGTTTCAATTTATCCTTGCGTGGTACTAGCCGTTCGAAATCGCCCAATGTGGTGGCAGGTAAGTATAGCAGAAGCTGGAGGGCGAAGGTTAGTGTTAATAAGACAACTTTTAGGAAGGCCAAAAGAGTACGGTGTACGCGTGTTGGATTTTAATGTGATCTGAAAACTATCTTTGTTGGTGAGGTCGAACCTGCCAATATTTTTGATATTTATATCTTAAACTGCTGGTGCACACAGACGCTTGTTTTAACTGGCTGACGGTGAAGCAACCATATCACTTGCGTGAGGCTGAATAGAATTGACATAGAAGTTCGACTTAACTATGTTGAATACTCTGCGTGTTGTTGTGAGAGAACGTTATGAATTTTCGGCGCTTTTGAAGACAATTAATCCAAGTTCGACATCAGGAAAGGTAACACTGCTGCTCGATCAAAAATAAAACCTTTCTAGATTGGTTCGCACGGCTGCAGTGGGGAGGAAAACAAAGAAAATGAATGGTGCAGGGTACGGCCACAAAAGAAAAAGCTGTAAAATAAAGGACGTGGCTACAAGGAACGCAAAAAAAAAGAGTTCGGATCCAGGAAGAGTCAGCACGACATTCGGTGCCATTATATATGTTTTTCTTTCCTTTCAAGTTGTTCCATTCTCAAAATGAGAAGTTCTCACGCAGAGTGTTGAGAATTTAAAAAGCAATACGAAGGCCTAGAAAGTGAGCGAGAAAAAAAAGAGAGAGATTAATGCACGGAGGACCAGCTACAGGTGGCGCAAGTGTCAGAGCCCTAGAAATGGCGTCCTGGTGACCCGGGTTGAGCTAAACACGGAAAACTACGGCTACGAAACGAAACGGCGTTAATTGTAAACAAGGACAAGAGACGGACACAGGGAAGAAACAGCGGACGAGAGACTCGCTGGTCCATCGTTCTCACGATATGGCCCAAGCGGTCATGGACGCTGCGTGGCCTATAGGAGAGACGGCGGCCGCCTGTGGGCCACCAGGCAGGAGAAGCGGAGGCTCGTGCGATGGAGCAAGCTCATCCCAAGATGGAAAGTGGATCGATGGTGGCCGGTGGTCCAGGATTAGCAGCCGCCGGTCCCCCTTCCCGCAATCGATGAGCCCCGCACCCGCGTCTGCCCAAGACACAACGGACGACGTCCGCGGAGGGCTTCCTCCCCGCGATGCGAACACGGCCGCGGATGACGACGAAGGACCCGCGGCCGCGTTCCTCCTCCGATGCCCGTGGATGACAACACGATTCAGTGCCTTTGCTTTTATGCCGCTACTCTCTCTCTCTCTCTCGGGAAAATGGCTCTGACCCGCACGGGCGCCGAATGCGACGTAGCACCGCGATGTGAGGGCAAAACATGCCCAGAAGGGCAGACCTGAAGGTCACGATGTACGAAGGTGGTGAAGCACATGGGAGGCATCTAGCGTTAGTCCTTGGAAGAGAACGTGGGCAAACACAAGTTCGAACATTGTCGAAGTGTTTGTAAAATATTTTCGGTATGAGCCTTGGTCGTTGCTGTATAGTGGAAGATTAGATGCAAAAAGCAACGGATTACAGTGTGCGCGTTACCGAGCATGTGACGAGCATTGTGTCGCTCTTTGTTATGCAGACGCCCGCGGGACTGCAATATTTACCTTGTTTGTTTTAGTCGCTGCACCTCTTGGCTTTTGCAGATAAGGAAGCGCAAAGCGAAACAACGAAAAAGATAAAAAATGCATGCGTGAAGGATTCCTGTGGTAGAACAAAGTAAGACCATTTTGAAATGGCAGACCGCAGTATAAAGAAACAAAACAAAAAGCATCCTGCATTTCAGGAGCCAAATTCATGAAATGAAATAGAACCATCAACCCAGTATCTAGGTGTTAGCAGACGACGTCGAGAAAGTCCGCAATAGTCAATAAAGGACAAGTAGCCCTATCTCTATTCAGGCTTGCGCAAGTTAAAACCAGGGCCTGTCTACACTTTCTCGTATTATAGCCTTGTGCCTTTCTCATTCATCGCAGTGCCATGGAAACTCGCCGAATAAATTTACAATACTGCTTCTAGTGATGAAGACATGCTAGATTCCAGACTACCCCCACGATGTGCATATATAAACAAACTTGTCGGCTCTTTGGTTCTTCTTCTCAGAGACATAAAGAAAGGATTTAGCTACATCTTTAAAGAAGACACCACGGGCAACCCCGCCGAAGTATTGTGCTCGGTAAAAATGTATTCTTTCTCTCCTTTTTCCTGTGTAGACGCTTGTCCGGCAACAAAAAAAAAAACAAAACAACGGATTAATGGGTCAGAAAATGGCATTTAAAAACTGTCCCACCACTGCATTTAAACCCGTGACGTCTACACCTTACAAACTTTTCTAGACAGTCTATAGACTGTCCATAGACTTTTGTCTATAAAGTCTATAGACTCGCTATAGACAAATCGTAGAGAACAGTCTGTGGGCAATATAAAAGCTATAAACGGTCTATAGACAATCTATAGATTCATGGCCATACACTTTTAGTAGACTTTAGTCTATAGACAGTCGATAGTCAATAAATAGGCAAAAATAAATATCTATACGAAGGCAATAGAGTCTATAGGAAGTCTATATACTGTCTATAGACAATTTTTATATTTGTTTATAGACAATTTCTCGGTCTACACCGCGAAGGACTGGTGGCCAGCGTTTTGAGGTTAGTGGCGGTGTAGTCTAGTCTCTGAGATCCGCGCTTAAAAATCGGGGTCGACGTACTTAGAGTACTTGCGAAATCGGCCGCTGACGGCGACACCTGTAAAGTTTTTTTTTTGTCTTTTGTAGCATATGAAGTCTCCGTTTTTGGTGATCGAGAGTGGTGTCTTTGCGATTAGAACGCCTTACCTTATCAATACAGGTGAACTTCAATTTGCTCCGTGTTTAGTTCTATGCGAAGCTGACAGGGGCTCGAAAGTTGATATGGCTGCTACGTTCTAAAAGATTGAGAACCGAGACAGCTCTCGTGATTGCCATTTAAAAAAAAAAACTTTACGGAAACTAAACTTGATGCAGCCCGAGCATTTTCAGTGCGGTGAGTATTCCTGTGCCTAAAGCCAACACGCAGTATTATTGTGTAAGATTTGGGTGCTTTGAGAAAACGGCTTATATCACAATAAGCGGTACATCGAATGCAGCGTTCTCCTTCTGAAAAGCTGTGTTTGCAAACTTAATCTGAATGATGGGAAGTCCGGTGTGACAAAGAGCACCTAACTGGAGCACAATTAACAGTCAGAGTTAAAGATGAAGCTCTAAATTTGCATGTTAAATGTCCGCATAAGTCCTCCTTCATATGTGATTGGAAGTTTTGCGTTTGAACGCGAACTATGGGTATCTATAGTTCTGTGCCATCACTCTGTACCAAACTGTGCAACTACTGCGAAAGGATGGCCACAACGAAGAAATCTTCCCCGCATCGTACGAGTCACGGGGTACCTTTCGTCATGGAACGTTTAACGGTTTCGCCGGCCATCTATCTCACCAACTACCGCCAATCGATACTTACTGGATGTGCCGAGAGCGCGGTGCGATCAGTGCGGTGAGTTGGGCTTTGCTCTCACGGCACACGCGAGCGGCAGCGATTTGGAGTTCCTTCGAAAGAAGAGTGCTTTTATTTGTCTCTCTTTATTTGTTTTAACAAAAGCGTCGTGGCAGCGTATGTTTCGCTCGGTGCGACGGGGGGGGGGCTTTTCCTGCTTGTTGGCGCTTTCCCGCTCGATTGCCGGAGCGAACGGTCACGCGAACTTCAGACCGCGAGCGGTGGATGACCTTTGAAGTTGGTATCCGCTGCTGCGGCGACCAACGGAAAGGGACGCTGACTGAGAGCCCGGTAATCAGGGGAACGCTGTGGAGAGATTGTGCGTTCTCCAGTGGACCAGTGATGTCGAGTATAACAGTATTGCAAGCTTGCGCTGCTAATTACGTATGTGTGAACACTTTGCTAATGCAGCTGAGTAATATTGCAAGTATGAAAGAATGAAACCAAAGACTTCACGTATGGCCTGAATCACATACGCTTGACCATGGGATTTTGGGATTCGCTCGGAATGCCGTTCATGAGTGACGCACATTCATATTTTCCCCTTTCAATGGTAAATATCTCCTTCGGAACCAATTTTAGAAATGCGGACACAACCGATTTGAATGTAATGCAAATATATCTCCGCAAGTAATCCAAAATCGATTTCAATGAACGGAATCGATTTTATTGCTCGTTAAACAGAAAATTATGTCGCGTGCATAATCCTGCACATTGACGTGAATTACACTATTTCAACAAAGGCAGTGTGCCACACTTCGCAGAAGAATTGGATTCTCGTAGGTAATTTGCTGCAACGACATTTCGAGACTGCAGAGAGCATACAGCCCAGAAATCCGGGTTCTAGTATTAAATTCGCGAAAGTAGTCCTTGGCGGTAGACTAAGAATGACTTCACACTTCCGGCATAAGACTACGCACTTCGAAAGTGCGTACGTTGTTCCTGCACCGGTGGGAAAAGTTTGTCGAAACGTGCCTTGGTCGATGGTGATTGTGTCTGCCACATCTTTTCGATTTTGTGGGCAACGGTGTATAGGGTTATGCGCTTTCCGAGAAAAATTTGGTGCTATACGCTGTTCAACCGCTCTCTCCGATGGCGTGATTGCTTTTGTCCCTGAACGATAGTGATCTCGAAGACCTATAAAATCCCGAAACACGGGCTTCAAATCACTACGAGGTGCATAAGCGAGATTGCGGACATTCAGGCGCGTTGTGCGCGTTTGTGAAAACATGTATTTTTATTTCCATTGTGCCAGTTTTGTTGCACTGATGCCCACACTATATAATATCAATGAAAACTCGACTTTTACATTAATATATGTCAATAACTTTATTTACTACTGAAACGGTAGGACTGAGAAATTAAGTTTTTCATGAGTAGTCAAATGCTGATACGTTGCACATGGCGGCATCCATCTTGGTCGATTATTTGTGTTGAAGCTTCGTATTTCTAACGCGAAATGGCCCTAGTGGTCTACTTCCGATGCGTCTGCAAATGTCCAAGGGGCGGCTTGGTGCTCCAAAAGGCATTTTAGAAGCGCTGAAATTGATGGAAGCTTGCATTCGCAAATGTGGACATCACCGCTCAGGGGGATTTAGAAGTTGAGAGAAGCGCTTGCCATGTCGCCTATTCTGTTTGTCTACAGACCTGCGCCATGTTGACACAACACTTCAGAGCGCTGGCAACGATGCCACCATCTTGCCACAGTTACCAATGCTACATGCGCATTGCTACATGATACAGCGCATGCGCATTGTGAACAGGACAGCGGTTATCACACGCGGCGCATTGATCTTTCAGAAGACACGTTTACATTATTTATTTTTATTTACACAATACTGCAGACCTTTTGCTTAGGCGCAAGCAGGGAGGGCCCAAAGATATAACACTCAATACAAGAGCAATCAGTCAGGGACAAAAGTTGAAGAATATGCCTATAAAATTTCTAAAATACATCATGAAATGGCTTTAAAAAGTCATCAGCTGATATCACACTCACAGGCTGGACATTCCAGTCGACAACCATCCTCGGAAGAAAAGAAAACTTAAAAGCTTCAGTTTTTGCTAAGTATGGCGCTAAGCTATGATCGTGGTGATGATGAGTTGGACGCGTCTCTGAAAACTGTCCATAGGGGGCGGGAGAAATGCGCAGTTTGCCATGAATTAGATGGTGCCGGAGAGACAGGCAGAGAATCTTACGCCTTGCATGAAGAGGTTTGGTATTATTTTCTGTCATTAATTAAGATAGGAGGAGGAGGAGGAGGAGGAAGGAATTTAATGGAACAGGCAAGGTCTGCCTGGTTGTCGGCCTGGCATGCTACTCCAGTAATAAAGATGGGGAATCCGTTCTTTTGTACTTTGCTTATAAATCGCACTGCGCGTCTCTATATTTTTCCCGTTCTTTTATATCCTTTATTATGGATCCCAAATGATAACGGCATATTTAAGTCTTGCTTTTATGAGGATGTCATACGCTAGTAAACGCGACAGTAGAGTAACGTATATCAACTTTCTGGTGCGCCGCACTGATGTAAACGGGGATAATTTGCCAGGCGGGCCGGCCGCGGTAATCCGGTAGTAAGGGGTACCTATACGTTGAGAAGGGCAAGTCAACTTTCGCGACGCATCCGGTTACGCATAGCCGATACACTCGAAACAGAAATTAAGGAGTAAAAATGGAGTGCGCTATAGAACAGTTTATTACTCCCACATAAGCGCATTCCTGGTTAGAGTGTAGGCTTATCGTGAAGCGGACCTGCCTGGCCGCAGTGCTCCGACTGTCGGATAGCAGAAGCAGACGACGCACAAGATGGCAGCGGCTGGCCTCTTTGCGAGGCTTGGTGCGGTACATGTAAACAGTGACCTTTAGGTATGGTATACTTCATGAAATTCCATGCGCTATGGTCGCACTCATGTAAAAGCGGCTGGAAACCGGGTGCGTGAATTACGCCCCTCCGACGTCGTTGGTACCGTCTCCGTACCGGCTACCGTCATTAATCGAGAATGTATCGTCACTGGTAATCAGAGATGGTTACTGCATGCGTCGCCACGCGAGCGCTTGCGCTGCATCTTAGCCGCTGTTTCTTTCCTGTATTCCCCACCGGAGTTCGACCATATTGACTTGCCAAGATCGAGTTCATGTAATCGCGCAGTCGTCGAGTGGGGAGACCTTGCTGAGCTCGAAGCCTCACTCAACCCGCTGCTGTCGGGTCCATGTAAACGAAGCGTTAGTGAACGGCGAAAAAACAAGCAAAACAAGAAGCGGGAGGCTATGTACAGCACGCGCACCGTATGTTTTGCGCCTCCTTTTTTCTGTCATGCGTTTTTTCTTTATTCTTTACCCAGACGCAAGTCACTGTAACTTTCATACAAAATCTTTCTGTGGGCGCTAAGGAAGCATCTATTCCTTAATTTGTGCAGTAGCACGCCTTTTGCAGCTAATATAGCTCGCTGGCTTCGTTTTTAATGACATTTCTTGAAGCAAGAAATGTCATTAAAAACGAAGCCAGCAAGCTATATTAGCTGCAAAAGGCGTGCTACTTTCTTGAAGCAAGAAATGTTTGTAGCTCCCTTTCTCGGCGTGGTAAGCTCTCAACAAAGGCATTAAAATAGAACTGGTACTCTCTCTTCCTCTCCCTCATTCAGCTTCTGTACACAAATCCTCAGGCAGCGATATGGGCCCAACATTTCCTTCATGAGCGCTTTCTTATGCCACGCGTAGGAAACATAGGGAAATTAAGACTCAGTCGGATTTGGAATTCCTGGCAGTCCGTTCGTATAGCAGAGCTGAAACGCTGAGCTAAGGATGTCCCTCTGGACGCGAGTCCTCGGAATAAATATATGCGATGCGAGCTGGGCCAGCTCTAACGAGAAGGCGCCTGCGCGGAATGTCAATACGACGCTAGCAGCGATAGGTAAAGGTGTCTAGTAAATGTGTAACAAATGCCCTTACTATATGTCTTAGAGAGAGTGAACTGGCCTACAAGTGCTGGGGAATAAAATGAAAAAAAAAAGAGTATTCTCGGTTCGAGACAATGGCTAGATTTATGCACAACACGTGCGTTGAACCCGATGCCACCAACCACGTTCCGATCTAGTTGGTAGCACCTGTCTTCGACTAGCAGAGGGGCTAGTTGGACGCATAATTTAAAAACAGACACATCATAAACTGGCCTTGAGCCAGTTCGAGGTCCCTTTTCCAGAAATTGGCTCAGCGGCTGGCTGGAACCAGGGGTAGTTAGGCGTCCAACTGAAATGTTGTGAGGCACCACCGAATAAGCCCTATGCTAGTTGGACACATTGATTCAAGGGAAAGGACCGATGCCCCACCAACCAGCTCCTGGCCTAGTTGATGGCGCACCGCTTCGGTTCCTTGAGATCGGTCTTTTACAAGAAAAAGATCCACCGGTTTACCCTTTATTGCCCTTTACATATTATGCCCCGAAGAATCGCCGTAGAAAATGTCAGAACAGAGGAACCAATTGGCAAAATGAAGGACCATTCAGCTATGCAGCGCTCGTTCAGTCGCATTTTCATCGCACAAAGCATCATAACTTTCCATTATTGCAAGTGGGATATAAGCGCCGTTTAATGCGCTATTGAGGCGAAGTGTCGGATGTTTGTACACTGCATGCTCAGCAATTCTGGACGAAAGCATTTTTGAACGGTAAAGAGTTTATGAACTCAATTTTTTCATATAATGTAAGATTTAACTGTGACGATCAGTATATACGCAGATCTCTTGTCGGCAGGTTTCCTTTTTTTTTGGTATTAACGTTTATTGCTATCGTCAAAAACGTTCCCTATTGGTTTTGTATGGCAGTATTCAGTGCTCGTTGCGAGCGATGGAAAACATTAAAAAGAAGATTTTGCTATGCATCGGAAGAATGGGCTATTCAAATCAAATCAGATCAAATATTTATTTTCTCTCTCAAGGAGAAAGAGGGGTTGGCGGGTAAAAGCCGCATGATTGCGGCTTGACGAAGCCCGGCCCCCTCATGTACAATTCGGCAGCAGTTTGAAAAAAAAAACGCATTTAGCTTCAAAAAGTTAGTTAGAAACAGATTTCGTTAAATACACTTCAGCTTCAACACAATTTCTATAAAAGAACCTTTCAACTCCATTCAAAAAAAGAATCTGCAGCAGTACAGAGCACTTCATGGCAGTCAAAAACACAGGATAAAATAAAATAAGCAACAAGTAACAAACATCAACAACACCAAAAAGTACAAACACAAGCATACAAAGTTTATCAGGCGTTAGCTGCAAGAAAATGTGCATAGATTGCTCGTTTTGACATCTTTTCCGGGCAGACATCGATGGCCGCAAGGTTATTTAAAAGAACAGCTGCGTGATAAGAAATGGACTGGCGACCATAATCTGTACGACAGAAAGGCCCAACCCATGAGCCATTTCGACGAGTATCTTCAATATTTCCACAAATGTACCTTACACTATTCCAATATTCAAAATTTTTGTACAAGAATGTCGGACATGATAATGGTTGCCGTCTTGCTTCACTGCCTGCCGAATTTGACTGAGGTTTACCACCTGCGTAGCACTTTGTTTCTGTATATTGCCATTGGCTGTATTGGCGTGTAAGAGCTTCTGGTGTCTATGCTATTTGTTTTATTGTCTTTTATCCTTGCCTTTTCAGTGACTGGCAACTTTTGCGGCCTCATGTGAGGTCAGATCCTAAGTCAGTATACGCTGCTCACCATATCCTATGCACTCAAAATTAAAATTTCAGGAAACTCGGTCGGGTGATAAAAAGTTAGGGTTGGCGTTGGTTTCAGGAGAAAGAGCATGCACGTACCCTTATACTTCCAGGCTTTTGAGTGAACCGGTTTGCCTGACCGCGCTGAAATAATTCCTGTTACGGGAACCCGCATTCTATAAACATTTTACTATCCCTCTACCATCCAAATGAAGAAATAGAATTAAGTATGAACTTTTGGTGCTACAGTAACTTAGAGGAATGGCGGCCTTGCTGCTTCTGCTAGTGGCAGTTTCAGAATGAATACAGGCGTCCACTGTATTACGCTTTCCGCTCGCAGCTTTTCTCGATCACAAAACTGTAGCTTTTATTTATAGAAGGCATGAATTTTACTTTGATTATTCGTTTGCCATAATAAAAAAGAGATAATAGAAACCAATAGACACCAACAAGCGAATAATTTATTTATTTGCGGCTGTAATATCGGCCTGTTTAGCCTGTCGCGCTTTCTGACTTCGAGGGTCCGTGGCCGGCCACTTGCTCGGCTTCGTTTTGGTCTTTTTAAAATTTGTTGAAATCGGCAAGTGGACAAGCGATCTCGGAGCTTTCGACGGCCTTATATCTTGAACTCCGCAGTGCATAAAAGTACAGAGTGGAACCTTCATATAGTGACGTACACGTCTGGACGAAGTACATTGAATTGAAACAGAAATGTTTATAACGCACAATACTGCGGTGACAGTGAATGAGACGGTCAGTGAGTGGCAGTCGACACCGTCATGTTCTCCGTAGTAGCAAGGTGGAAAGTTGGGCTAGTTGAATCTGATTCACGGTGAAAGGTAGCAGTAAAAAGGACAGGGACCAAAGGAGGCGCTCGTGTCGTGTCTTGCTTCTTCCTTTGGTACTCGTTCTTTCCGCGCTACCTTTTACCATGAATGTTTTCCGAAGCTATCAACTGTTGGTTTCGCACTTTATTCCTCGAACTCTCTGATTGGATTGAGTTCAAGTTTATAACCGAAAGTGCCCCTTCGGTTTTCGCATCCGTACTGATGACCCGCTTTAATTGTAGTCTCAGTAGCTACTGGGCCATAATTGAAAACTCTCGAACAGTTCTTCTGCACAGGTGTGTCAAATCTCGGCTGACCAGACTCATGCTTTAAATGCCCTGCGTCTCTGGGTGGCTCATAGGGCAGGTGCTTATGGGCAAAATGAGCGCACTGACGTGCGCAGTCACGCTGCACATCCTGAGTTATGCGCCTGACTTCCCTCTTAAGTGCTCGCCTCTTCGTTGCCGCCTTTTAATTCTCATCCCTATATTTCTTTCCTACAACCGCATGTGGTAACAAAATGGTGTGGTAACAAAGACTACTCATAGGCATCCACCCAAACACAGCCATACGGTTACCAACACTGTTCTCATTTCGAGTTATTGATCAAATCGCTTTCCCCCTACCATGAGCTTGACGTCCCGGTTAGCTCAGTTTGCAGAGCAACTGCTACGGTGAAGCGGTGGTCCCGGGTTCGAACCCCGGACCAGGATGAATTTTTCTTTAACTACGAAGTTTCTGTGGAAGCTGCATAGCTTCGCTTGAGTGGATGCCTATGAGTGATTTACTGCCTTATTACAAATCTACTCGGCGTTAAGGGATTGCCCTAAACATTTGACCATACACAAAGATATTTCTTAACACCCTGCCTTTTGTGCGCTGAGTTGTTTTCACACTCGAGAATCAAATAGGACAGTCAATTACACAATGCGAAGATGAATGACAATACCTCCTATCAGGACAAGATCAAAGATACTCTTTTTTCTTGCAGTGCTTGCAAAACATTTCACGTTTATTTGGGGCGAAGGAGTAAGTTGTGTGTTGTAGGCCTAAACTGTATACTTCCGGCAGCCAGGCTTTGGCTTGAGTCGGTTAACTGCTCCGTGTGGTAGCAGCCTTAACGACAGAGGAGCCATAAAAAGATTCATTTTTTTTTCTATTTGCGGTACTGTCCGTACTTCACGGAATCTCTTGAGGTGCAAAAAAAAAGGGGGGGGGGGTAAATTAGCTTCGGGTTCCTGCCTAACTTCACTTCCTCCGATAATGGGCTAATTGCGCGTGTGTTCTGCGGTGGCTGCAGCGTTTGTATCGCTACGATGATGGTGGGGATAAATTATTCTAGGAACGGGAAGGGAGCTTCCGGTGCGCAGGCGGGGAAGAGGGGGCAGAATGCGCAAATATAGGAAGTCTAGGACGAGGGTCAGTAAGCAAGCAAAAATAAACAAACGATAGAAAAAGGGAATACAGAGATGATTACGAAGTTGAGATTATACCCAGACTGCGTAGAGAAGTCCTAAGTTGCCTGCAAATTACCTCGGATGATCTTTCTGTCATATGTCTCGTCACCTATAGAATTTTTTGTTTTGCAGTAGGTTACAACGTTATGAACAGGTGAGAAAAAAAAGCACAAGCGATCATACGATGCGATGCGACAAATCTGCGTTAGCACTTCTTGTTGTGTATTTCAGTTTTACACTGGTCGCCTTCCCATTTCTTCTGACATTTAATTTCGTCGTCGCTATTTCGTTTGTATGCTGCGTGGGCTTGTGGTCACTGGAGGCTTCTAGATGGTGGAGAAGGGTGGGTGAAAACTTGCTTTCTTTTTACTCCCATACAGACGTATTCGTGTTTAGAATGCACCTTCAGAGCCTAAAGTGTGCCCGAAAGGTGCCCTGAAGGGAAGGAGGGTTTTCGAAAGAGCCGCTGTGAGGTGAGGCTCCACACGGACACACAGAAAAGGCGCAATGGAAGAAGACGAAGAAGAAGAATATGAAGTAGAAGAAGACCTGAAATTTCTTAGTTTATGCCACTACACCTTGGCCAACCCCCCCGCGTGGGTATGTGCCATGTTTACTGAGGTAAAGAAGAAGGAGAAGAAAGAAGAAGAAGAAGAAGAAGAAGAAGAAGAAGAAGAAGAAGAAGAAGAAGAAGAAGAAGAAGAAGAAGAAGAAGAAGAAGAAGAAGAAGAAGAAGGAGGAGGAGGAGGAGGAGGAGGAGGAGGAGGAGGAGGAGGAGGAGGAGGAGGAGAAGAAGAAGAAGACCTGGCTCGCCTTAGTTGAACCACAGCATTTTTTTACGTGATGATCCTGAAATAGTCTCTGCTATATGGTCTGTCTTTGAAAGGAAAATATACTGAGTCAGATTCATGAAGTCACACTACTGAAAACCTCCACGGGCCTCTTGCTAGAGTCCAGTATCTTAACAACTTGGCCTTCATAATCATGCCATTTACGCTTCTGGCCTATTTATTTGTGGTAATAACACTCGCCTATAGATCGGAAATCAATACCGTAACGCCACTGCCACCCGATAAGATTATGTGGACAAGGAGTTCTTAGCTATAACGTTGTTTCCTCTCATACTGTCTTCAAGAGAAGACGAATATGGAAACCCGCTTCTCCCATTTCTCCAAAGCTTTCCGGACGCCTCATCCGTCCTCCACGTTTCTCTATACAAAGTAGTCAATTATCCACTACTCACTTTGTCTCACGAGGTTACACCGTGTAATGAAAACAAACTAACAAGCGCTAGGGCTCTACGTGGGCCTCACCTTGTCTTAACACTAACACTTAACACTAAATAACACTAAATAGGCTACTAACTGGACCGTAGCACCGTGTTTTGCCGAACGGAGGTGTTCTTAATTTTCACCTTAATTAAAACGAAACACACTCCCACGCGAGTGCACGTGAGTCAAGTCTCTTTCGCTCAGGGCAGCCAAGTTTCTCGGCACTGGAGAACTGAAACGAAAGACGCGGCGAGAAGCGGAAAAAAGCCTCGTATTAAAGGCGCAGCTCCGAGGCAGACTTAATGCCTGGCTTAGAGGGATACCACGCTTGAGCGGACAGCAAAGTTAGCGTCTCTGGAACCGACCCTGGCGCCCCGCTTGAAAACCTGTTGCCTTCACCGTCCAAGCTTCTTGGCTGACCTGCTTCCACAGCCGAGCAGGGGGCGCGCTTTTCACTTCCTGGTACTGACTGCGTTAAGGAAAAGTCTCTTCGCGATGTGGAATAAGCGTTTTTAAATACCGAGTTTTCGTTTAGAATTACGCAGCAATGCGTGGTATGTATTCGAAAAGGAAACGCGAGGCATGCACTAATGTGAAGAGACATTGCTAAGCATATTTTTCGTACCACGTCAGCAAACATGTGTACACAGGAGCAGGTTAAAGAACATAAAATCACTGCTTCCAACTGCTTGGAAATAGTTTTTGTGTGTTTGTCATTATACCTCTGCGTCTTAGTGGTCCTTAGTGCGCAAAGCGTAATACACGGAGAGACCTCACGCCTGCAAGCTCAGCTATAGGGTACCTTGCGAAAAGACAGGCAATCTTCCCGTCTACACAGGGGTGCCTGGCGGTGAAGCAACCACCTGTGCGTCCGTATGCAGAAATTCGCACAGGCGCATCCAGTACATTCATCATAAATTTAAAAGCCACGTGGTTTGTAACAAGTCTACAAACTGTTGTTCTTATAGCAATCGTCCTCGTTTCTTGAGGATGATAGGTCCCCTTACCTTTGAGAGCTGGTGAGAGTTGACGTCTCACGGTCCAGAATCGGACAAGGTGAGTTTTAAAATTTTGCTAACAAATGTATGTACACACAAACGCAGTAGCAGTTAGGTAAGGCGCACTTGAACGAGAGCTTTTGTGGTTAAGGAAAAAGCCATGTCAAATTTGTCGCCCAGCGCAAAACGGATACAGCTTTATACTCTTAGTATGTATAAATAGTTGCCTCGTTCGCCTATGTTAGTTACGCGAGAGAAATCATGAGTAAAATTGAGAGAATAAGCAACGATTGTACAGACGGAGGCAATAACTACAACCACTTATTCCTAGAAAATGCATCGTGTACGCTGTTATCAGGACTGTTTGTAACCGCGGCGCCGACCGGCAGGGCTTTTCAAAAAGCTCGTGTTCTTGAAAATTCTTATGATAAGGCCACGTAATGTACTCGGGCTCTTTCAAAAGGGACCCTGCATACACACTAGTTCACGGCATGAAAACTCCGCTTTGCGTTAATAAGTGAATTAATTAAGTCCTCCCGAGAAGCGTTCTTAATGAGTCGCGCCGTAAATGGACGACACCTCTTGTGCCTCCTTTTGAACTTCCCGTCTCCACACTTCCCCAAGCTTATGTCGTCGTTCTAATTCTAAGCTGAGATGATGGCACCCTCTTGCACCTTCTGTCGAGTCCAAGAAAAAGGCCAAGGAATTAAAAGAAAGAAACAGAACGACTACGCTCAATCCTTTTCTTAATAAATGAGGTTTCATTGTCACAGCTCGGTGTATTTTGAAGGTAACCTTTGTTCACATTATCTCTGATAGGTATCACCTCCTGCAACCTGGCTCAGTTCTTTTTGTTTTTGTAATCTTTTTCTTTTACATGTGCCAGAAGCAGCCGGTGTAAGAGACAGTGTCTTATAAAGAAAAATCCTCTTTCGTTCTGCATGTTTTAGCTCTACTTTATTTGAATGTCCCAAGAAAGCAGCAAAATTAAACCCTGCATTTAGATTTATTTTTAAACTACCACCCAGTAGTTTGTCCTTCTTCTTAATCAACAACGTCAACATCATCTTAATTCATGAGAAAGTGAACATAACTTGAAAAATTACAGACTAATCAGCTTACTATTCGTTCTATCCAAGGTATTTACTAAGGTAATCGCTCATAGAATCAGGACAACTTTACACTTGAGTTAACCAAATGATCAGGCAGGCTTTCTAAAGGATACTGGGCAATATAACATATATACTCTTTAAATCAAGTGAAAGAGAAAGGTACAGAATATGACCAAGCTCTCTATATAACCTTAGTATATTAAGTATTTTGATTCACTGGGAACTTCAGCAGTTATGTAGGTATTTCGAAATAAGGGTGTAGACGAGCCTTATCTAAAAACGCTGAAAGATATCTATAACGGCTGCACAGCCGCCGTAGTTCTCTAGAAAGACAGCAATAAAATTTCAGTAAGGAAGGGTGTCAGGCAAAGACACATGATCTCTCCAATGCTATTCAACCTCTATTTACAGCAGGTATTCAGAGGCCTGAATTGGGAACAGTTGGGACTAAAAGTTAACGGAGAATACCTTAGTAATCTGCGATTTGCTGATGACATTACCTTGCTAAGTCACTCAAAGTATGAATTGCAAAGCATAATTAATGACTTACGCAGAGCAGAACGATCGGTCTAAAAATTAATATGCAGAAAACCAAAGTAATGTTCAAAAGTATAGGAAGAGGACATCAATTTACCGCTGGTAGCGAGGCGCTGGAAGTGCTAAGAAAATACGCGTACTTAGGGCAGGTAGTGACCGCAGATACGGATCACGAGGGTGAATTAAACTAGAAATACATTTGGTAGGTTCTTAAAGTTCATGAATGAGAGTTTACCAATATCCCTCAAGAGAAAAGTATACAACAGCTGTACGACACCGGTGATCACCTATGGGGCAGAAATGTGGATGCTAATGAAGATGATTCACCTTAAAATGAGAACAACGTAGCGAGCTATGGAAAGAAAAATTATAGGCGTAACGTTAAGAGACTGGAAGAGAGTCGGGAAGAGACAGGGCTAGGAAACAAATGAGAGGTAATGATATTATAGTCGAAATCAAGAGGAAGAAATGGGCTTGGTAAGGGTACGTAATACGAAGGCAAGATAACCGCTTGTCCTTAAGGGTAACGGAGAGGATTTCAAGGGAAGGTAAGCGTAGCAGGGGGAGGAAGAAAGTCAGATAGGCGGTAAGAAGTTTGCGGGGAGAAGAGGGTCGCGCTTGGCCCGTGACAGGATTAATTGGAGAGATATGGGAAATACCTTTGTCTTGAAGTGGGTGTATTCAGGCTGCTGCTGCTGCTGCTGCTGCTGCTGCTGACGATGACGACGATATTTAGTTTTTCATTTTATGACAGAGTATGAACGCAGGGAACTCAAGTATGTGTGCGTAATGCGCGTGGATGAAAATTAACCTGAACAATTATGATGCATCATACTGGGCGATTTAACCTTTAAAGATTTTTACTTTAGAAACTTCAGAGGTAGGTTGGTTTAGATTGGTGCGCTGGATGTACAGCAACGAGGGCATTTTGTACCTCTGATGAATCAATTATTAAAACATTAGTTAATTAAAATGGCTGTAGTGGTTGTTTATGGCGCAAGTGCATCTATGGTGAAAGAGCCCAATGGCACGAGGTATTTTTCGTTTTCTCAAGGTGGGGTCAAAGACCTATTTCCCAAACATATCACCCTGAATAAGCCGAGCACCAGGCCAGGGGAAGCTTGTACTCAATGTATCACCGTTGGGTACCCGGCGGCACTGGGGATCGAACCTCGCACCTCCCGCAGGCATGGCGGATGCCCGACCACTGGGCCACCGCTGCGGTCCTAATTAATTAATTAAAAAGAACGAATATGTTTTTATTTTTGATTTTAGGGGAAAGGTATAATACGAAAATGATGCCTGTCAACACCGAAGCTGAGCTGTTTTTTAAAAATTTCTTAATCGGCATAGTGGCTCGAAATGTCGAACGTCTGAAATACGCATTTGAAAGTTAATTAGAGTATTTCTCGCATTGCATATTTAAAAATGACGTCTCTCGCAATTTTTTGTGCATCAAATAAAGGCGCAGTTGGTGTATCTGATGATGTTGAAGAAGTTACCTTGATTTCGGCGACGATGCCATGCGCAGCGACGCCATTTGATACTTTGCAATGGGGAAAAGCCAACTCAACAAGCTTTCAAATTCGCACTTTTAACGTTCGATCTTTCGATCCAGATTGCCGATTAAGAAAATTTAAAAAGAGGGCTTACCTTCGATGTTGACGGCCACCAATTTCAAGATATGTCGTCACCCTCGAAAATCAAAATCAAAAGTTTATTAGTCAAGTTGAGCTCTTTAATCGTCTGATTACTGATCAGTATGAGGCACATAATGTTCCGCTTGCTGTACAATCCAGCTGAACAGACCGCGCTGACGTATCTCTCACAACTTCGAAAGTAAAAATCTGTAATGGTTAAAAAAATCAAAATCACCTTCTATAGAATTTCAATGTGTTCGACGCTTATAAAGTTCTAGTGTTTCCCCATAGAACTGAGCAGCAGTCGCCATTTGTAATTGGTAAGTTTAAAGGGAAGAGTGCCTTTAAGGGCTGCATGGATGCAGTTTATGTCAGCAATTTTTTGTCCGCTGCTGATGATGGTTTTGTGTTCCTGTAAAATACAGGCGGGGAGGGGGGGGGGGGGCGGTTTCTTTGGAAAGGGGTGCACTGAAGGGAGGGGCGGGAAGGGCGTTGCGCTGTGGCCGTGTTATTAAAGATCGCTCGCAGAACAGGACCCAGAACCGAATGCAGGAACGCACTCTTCAGGTGCGAGCTATGGAGCAGTTATTAACAGCGTAACCTATAACTCGGACGCGAAATGCA
This sequence comes from Amblyomma americanum, assembly GCF_052857255.1. Lineage (NCBI taxonomy): Eukaryota > Metazoa > Arthropoda > Arachnida > Ixodida > Ixodidae > Amblyomma > Amblyomma americanum. The sequence goes on from NC_135502.1 coordinate 60,266,088, forward strand.
GCGCATACCTCTAAGAAGTCACCCTCAAAATAACTGTCACAGATTTCGTTCAGCACAGCAGACGAAACAACGCAACTTCCGTTTTCGAACACGCGTGAGATAGCAGGACAAAACTTCGCGCAAACAACATTATTTACAAAAAAATTCATGACGGTTAGGCTGAGCCACTGAGCCACCGCGGCGGCCGTTGTCCTTACTAAGCATGAAATTGTCCTTGGAGGTGGCGATTATGCAGTTTTGTTTTCCTGCAAAACTGTTGCACAGGCTCGCTTTTATCGCATAGTTTCGTCTTCACCTAGTCCTTCAGCTGAAGCAGTTAACAGCTTTTAAATATGACAATACTCGGTTGGCCACGTCGGCACTAGTGCCTTGGGTCTGTCAGTTTCAAGCCAGGTGCCTTGCTGAGCATCAGCCCACGCTTGGAACTGCTACCGTACAGTACCGCTAAGCCGCCGACACCTGCACCCATTCTTGAATTGATAAATGACTCTTCTGAGTTTACAAGTCGGCGCAGTTTTGCGAGCGGACGTAAACTGTGTCACTTAGCGGCTGGTGGCTGTGCCGTTGTCGATGGAGCGCAGAATTGATATTGATGACCTGATGGTTCCTGGCATCAGTACTGGTAAAAATGAAAGCAATCTTGCCCGCCATCGCGAAAGAAGAGAGAGTTGGTGACAAATAACTTCTTGCTGCGCTCGCACCTTTGCTTTGCGGCCGCCGTTGCCTCGATCGACGTCCAAACCGTCAAAACAGTGGGAACGAAAGTGACGCGTGGTGACCGCCAGCCGCTGCGTACCAGCAGTGACACAGTGACGTCATCGGTTTCCCTTTCTTGCACTGGAATGCAAGCGCGGTGGGCAGCTAAGCTGCGCTATCATGGTGCAGGTGCAGTGCTTGGGGAACGGCGAGTGCAGGACACCGGGCCACAGACCTAGCAGTGAGGAAGATGAGCATTGTAGCGATGATCACTCCGTGAGCATCACTGTCAGTGAGTTTGTATTGGTACATATTCACACCTGATGAACGCGTATGCGCTCCTAGCTACTTTACGTTTGATATTCAAGGAAGCGCAACAGCGCGAAGCAAGACAGACAAAAGGAATAGCACAAAAGAAGCGGTGACTTTTTATAATGGAGGGCCAACTAGCCCGCACTCTCACTTTCCAAAAGTACGTTTGGTTCTGCTTGCGGCTGTGAAATGGGCTGCAAATATTTTTGTTTTGTTTTAGTTAGAAGCCGTAGAGACTAGGCTCTTATGCCCCCTCCCTCCTCCCTCCTGAAAAAAACAAAACAAAAACTACTGAACACAACTGCTACGCGGACGCGTACACGGGAAGAGTATAAGCCCTACCTCATAGGTGCCTAATTATATCCTAACTCAAGTCGTCGTCAGCGAACTTTGGGATACCTGGATCGCGATGTAGAGCAGAAGAGCAAGCGCCGAACAATAGGACAGTTGGAAGATGAGCCAGCGTTTCGTCTGATCGGCTTCGCTGCTCGTTGTGAAGGCAATAAAGTGCAAGAAAGAAAGTGCGGAAAGATCAAGTTTAACGTACAGGTAGTTTACAAAAGTGTGTGTGTGTGTGTGTGTGTGTGTGTGTGTGGGGGGGGGGGTGATGACGGTTGGTTCCCAAATCTCATGATATCTCAAATTATGATATTTTTTTCAAATGACAGGCTACTGCACTCGCATTTCGATGGAGGCGGAATCGTAGTGGCCCGTATACTGTGCGATGTCAGTGCACGCTAAAGAGCCTCAGGTGGTCGAAATTATCCGGAGCCCTCCACTAGGACGTCCCTCATAGAGTGAGTATCTTTGGGTCGTTAAATCCTATAGAACAAAAGACCCCATTCACTTATTAGTGCTATTAGTGCGAATCGTAAAGGAAATTGGCATGATTTTTGTTATACTAGTGTACAAAATTCACGGAACAAGCACGACTTCGCTCTAATGCGCCTTTACGTGCAAGGTAGCTCAGAAGAACTGCACGCAGGAGCTGTCAGTTATTTGACCCTTTATGGCATAATCAGCTAATAAGCAAATCTGAGATTAAATGTGAACGGCAGGTAGTAAAGATAATGAAGAAATAATGTAACCCTCAGGACGGATCGTCGTGGAAAGCTGGAAGAAGTAGACGGGGTGGCATTGTAAACACTGACGCACTGAACGTACTAAGCTGCGGTATCCTCGCTCAGGAGAAAGGAACGAGTGCGTAGCTGTCTTTGAAATTCAGGAGAGCCGAGTTGAACAGTAAGGGGATTACTCTTTACCTGTTATAAAGCATAAAATGCCAATGTTTATTTTATATGCATGGTGTTAGTGCTCAAACCGGCATTGTTGCTTTGCTTTTCAACTATACCGCCCTGTATCAGCCCCTGGGCTGGTTGTATAAAAACATAAAAAAATATACTAGAAGCGTTGCCATTGGCGCCCTTCGCATTGAGGGAAACGGCACCAGTGCCAAATGTTTTCCTGTATTTGCTGCTTTAAGCATCATTCAGGGTCCCTGCTATCGACTTACGAATCGCAGAGCAGAAGGCACTAGAACATATGTTCACGTATCCTCAAGGAAAAAAATGTTATCTCTTCTGTCTCCACTAAAGCCGCTGGCTGAGGAATTTTTTCGAGAAACAGTGGGGGCCCCAGCACCGGAGAGCATTCGAGTTAGGTGGGTCGATGAGATAAGAAGTTTGCCAGGACAAGGTGGGCGCGGCTGGCACATGACAGGGTTAGTTGTAGGAATACTGGAGAGGCCTTTGTCCTTCATCAGAAGTAGTCTGGGTAATGATAATCATGAACTATTTACTTTAACAAAGACAGTAGCTAATAACCAGTAAGTTAAACTGCACGCGAATGTGTTCAGACAAAATACGGAATCCGCCTACATCATCGGTCGCCCTCGGACGCCTCAACCGTTGTTTGTTGAGAGTGTTGCCCAACTTCTTCCTTCCCACTCTAAAATGCGCGGCTGACCTGTCAACGCCAGAAATAGTTACAAATTGTCTGCCGCAGTGTCAATACGCACACCGGAGCTACACCGGAAACGGGAGGAATTTTTTGTATCGCCGGAGCAATTTCACAGATAACATCGGTACCTTCGGGCACGGCCCATAGATAACCGCTTTAAAAATTAACAATCAAAACAATAAAAACATTCCTCTATGCTTGCCTTGGTATCGGAGGCTTTGTTTTCTTTCATGCGTTTTCGCTGAAGTCTGATATCGCGAATTTCCTGGTCGCTAATGACCACTCAACATTCCGTACAATTTTTGAACTCTGTGCGTTACGTCATGCCCCGCACGACTGTCCATTTCGCTTCACCAATACGTTGATCGCGAGCTCGCACTAACGGGCGCTTTCCTATGGAGCTGCACCCGTCAATGGTTCGTAGTGCACACGTTCGTCAGCAGTGTGCCGCTCCACCGTGTCGATGTTCCGGCATTCATTTCACGCTCGATGGGTTGAGGCGCCATCTCATTAAAGACGCTCTCCTGGCAACGAACCGGGGATTCGTGGCCGTGCTACTCGGGTACGTTCGAATGACATTCGAAACTTGGAATGGCATTCGGACTCGATGGACTCCCGCGGTAGTACAGGGCATATTCCAAACACATTCGAAAGCTTTAGCTTTCACTCGCCGTATCACAACGACTGCTGCTGCCAAAGAATTTCACTTTTGCCCGTTCGCTCGTTTTAGGTGTGTACAACGACGCTGCGGCGACGTTGGAGGTCGCAGCGGTCACACTAGACCGACAAAAACGCCAGCACGGCCAAACACCGCATATCATCGTAGTGTGACGTGCTTTTCAGGCCTAAGACAACCACAAACAAGGCTCGGCGGATGGTCACCATTCATGACCTCGGCAGATTGGCGGTTGAGCGAAAACTTCACGCTGATGACGTGACGGCGTAAATATATATTTCTTGTCTCAACCTTATCCTCATTAAAAATAAGCGAAACTAGCTGCTACATTTATTTCACACGCGCACACTTCAACACTCACCAGCGATAAATGCTCGCCAAATTCTTAAATTTGAATGGGCGACGGCTCCCTTCCGCGACGAGTATAGGCTTAGAAAGTCCGCAGGGTTCGTGCGTGCAGTTTCGACGATTGTGGAGAGCGAATTCACTTTTAACGAATGCAAATGGTCAACTAGTGGGGCAACAGTGACACGAAATCGACTATTGCTTACATCGCAGGAAGGGCACACAATGAACGGGAAGCGCCGGTGTCACCCAGACTGCCGAGCAGGGTTTTAATTCGCATGCAAGTGACTGAGTGAATTCAACGATTGAGCGGCGCGTCGCAGCGAAAATGTTGCAATTTTGCGACGATTTGAAGCATGTTTTTGGGCCGCGGCGACAGGAACCGCTAGCGTTTTCGCTTGCATGTGAAACAGGCGAATTTAGGCGGCCAGCAGCAGCCGTCACCGTAACTAGCTTGTGGATAAAAAAGTAGGCCGTTTCAATTGACGCGAATGGTCGTCGAACATAGTCCTAGGTAAAATGAATTAAAATCAAGTACTGGTCACATCGCAGGAAGCAGGGACAATTAGAGAGAAGCGCCGGTTCTGCCCGTTCTCGGCCGTTATCGTCCGGGCGCGGTTTTCGGCCGCCGGCGCCTTGGCTGCGTCTTCTGGCGGTACTTCGTTTTAGGAGTTTACTCGACGCCTGAACAGTCATTGGGAAGGCGTTTAAAAAAATCGCGGGGCGGACAGACCACACATTCCCTCACTAGCACGTGGCGTATCTGAAGATCTGTCCGGAGGCGCCGGGTCAGGCAGGGGTGCATACGACAACATTGCTATGAAAGCTGCATTGGTATCCACCAGCAGGGTCGACCACCACCTTTGCTTTCTCACTCGTTCAGTCCGAACGACGGCCGAGTCGTGCTTGAGCGTAGTTTCTGAAAACAAAAAAAAAACAGCAGGCATGACCGGCAAGCTCTTCAGCGTGTGCTTTTGTGTATAGCTTTCGAACGACTGAAAATGTTGACGCGTTTTCAACAGCAACGGTTTGGTGTGGGGTCGCAGACTGTGCGACGCCAATCCTGTGTGCGATGTTTGCAAAGATTTCAGCGTAGGAGTGCCCTCAGATGCCTTCGGGAAATGTGCAGGCCCAGGGTGGAGGTGGGTTTCATTCTTTTGCGACGCCTTTCTTCGCCGTGTGTCTGTTTCGAGTGCTCTAGCTATATATACATACATCGAGCAGGCGGGCTGGACGCCCTGCTCGCTCATCGCCAGATGGCGCACACAGTGAACAGGACGCTCCGCGTGTGCTACTTCGGACGTTGTGCGGCCGGGTGCCCCATCCTGGCCGCTTGCAGGGTGCCGCACGCGCGATTAATTAGCGACAGGAGCCTGCGTGCGCGCGGCTTTGTATATACAGTCCCTTTTTATGTTTTGTAGATATGGCCAGTGGTACTTGCTCGCGCAGTACTGTATCTTACACAGTACCCGACACTCGCGTGCGGGCGGCGCGAACTTGTTTACTTTTCGCGTTTTGTTGGTACTTCTCGCTATCCTCTCCCTGCCGCTTTTATTTCCGCCGGCCACAGCTCGGGGGCTTAAGATATTGGGTATCAGCTGCCGCGGCCGACAGCGTAACAACAACAACAACAACAACAACAACAACAACAACAACAACAACAACAACAACAACAACAACAACAACAACAACAACAACAACAACAACAACAACAACAACAACAACAACAACAACAACAACAACAACAACAACAACAACAACAACAACAACAACAACAACAACAACAACAACAACAACAACAACAACAACAACAACAACAACAACAACAACAACAACAACAACAACAACAACAACAACAACAAAAACAACAAAACAATAATAATAATAATAATAATAATAATAATAATAATAATAATAATAATAATACAATTCATTATTGGTGCAATGTCACGGTACATATACGGGCCTGCCCAGACCAACAGAGGGCTTGTGGGGCAGTGCCCGGCAGCATTGGTCAGGTCTGAGCATACGGCACTTTCTGTTCACATCGTGAAACAAAAACTAAGGAATAGGCACGAAGAAAAAGGATAGAGGAATCAGAGAGAGAAAGAGAAATACATCACTTCTTTAAAGATGAAGCATACAAACCTAAAACAAGGCTTCACGTCTTTCCGGCTGCTTGAAGAGAAAACATCATTTGGTAAGTCGTTCAACACACTTGGCGCATAGAAAGTACGTACACGTTCACCGTATCTTGTCCGTACTCTGGGCAAAATAAAACAATCGCGTGGACGTAATGCTCGAGCGGGAACATACGGGAGGCAGAATTCCTTACTCCACAGATACTTAAGAATAACTGTTCCTTTAAATAATAACGTGAATGAAGGCATACGCGAGCGCGATAAAAGACTGGAATTGTTGGCGATTGGCACGCCATACATCATAGCACGGATTATAGATTTAATTAAGCAATGAACATGGTCGCGCCAAAACAGTGAGCAGAAGTTAAAAAACAAATTTCAAATCGAAGCACACCGTACGCGAATGCATGTGCTATTATCTTCCTTGTGTAAATTGACCATAATGCTTTAATAGAGTACAGCAGGCAAGCTATATTGCGCAGCCTTTCACAAATATTAGCCAAATGGCTGTTCGAGGACATGGTGGAATCGTGATAGACACCAAGGTAATTGACACTTGAAAGGTATAGAATAGGAGAGCAGGCACTATTGCTACACTGACGAGAATAAAGAAACACTGGAGTGGTGACAGCAACAACTTTCAGGGGATTGTGAAAACAAGGTAACTTAGTTTTATCTTGGTTAATCGAAATTAAGTTATACTACCAAATTGAAGACATCTCCAGCGTCAATTTGGAATTCACCCACGGCCTGATCGTCATTGTTATGACGGGATACTAAAAGCGTATCGTCTGCGTACTGAAAGACCCGGCTATGAAGAATGACCTGACTGATGTCGTTAACATACAAGTTGAATAAAAAGGGGCTAAAATCAATCCCTGAGGAACTCCAGCGGCCAACTGTCTTGGCTCTCTTTTAATATCTACGATAACTATACTACTTGAGTTCGACCATGCAAATAATTATCATGGAAAGTTAAGAAGGGCACTTGGAAGCCATAGATATCGAGTTTATGAAGTAGCATATGATGGTTCACGGAGCCAAAAACATTTGATGCGTCGAAAAATAATGCACAAGCAAATTCACTGCTCTCGAGAGCACTTGTTAAGGAAATCAGTTAATTCCTAGTGCTAACCCAGTGCCACGCCTGCAAGTAATACCATATTGGTTACGCGAAAATATGTTAAGCGTGTAAATGAAGCTTTGCATTACATGAAAAATATCCTTTTCAAGTATGAGAGCAACGCATGGAAGTATCGAATTAGGTTTATAGTTTGCGACAACATTAACTTGCCCACGTTTATAAAGAGACACTACAAAAACTTCGTTGAGGCCAGGCGGTATGATTTGTGTTGCTATAATGTTATTTATGATTGCTAAAAGAACATTCTTCAGGGCTTCGAAGTTGCTGCGAAGGACGTCCGCAGACAAGCCATCTGTTCCCACTGCTATTCCTTGATTTTTTATTGTTTTTAATAATAAACCTACTATTACTGCACAGGCACGCTCCACGCACTGCAGATCACGCAGATCACGAGATGCGAACGTAGATTTAAGCACACGTTTACAACGAGTAACCAAACCTTACACACAAGATGCTGGAATGTTTACCCTGCACACTGCAATGCTCTGGTCAGTGCTGTTTCGTTTCGCCCTGCTATGATTTCCAGGGAAAACGATAAAACGTAATATTTGACTGCTTCCCGGCGATATTTTTGCAGCTATTGTAACACCCATAAACGCAACGGTAAATTGACTTGGTCAGATGTTTAGGGGAATCCTCCAAGGTCTAGTAAATCGTCTTGCTTGCTTTAAACGGATTTTTCTCTTGTTTCTCGCAAGGAGAAAGATCGACCTCCTAGCAAGGAAGCAAGCATGCACTGCTGCTATGGGCTTTGCTCCCAGTGCCTTGCGTCTACGGCAGGCTAGGCTGTCCAAAAAAAAAAACGCCGAGAGCAGCTGGAAACTTCATTAGGAAAGCGTTTCCACTGGCCGGACAGACCCCGCGTTCGCTCAACAACACGGGTCTTATCTGAAGGCGTGCACTGAGGCCTCGAGTCAGGCATGCGTTCATAGCACAGAGTCTAAAAGGTACATCTGGGACCAACAGTGTTTTAGTTGCATCCGAATGAATGTGTATGGCAATGTGCATGTACTTTGACAGTCGATGGTCTCTTAACGCACTGTATATTTGTTATCAGCCTATTAGCTATGTCTATCCTGCTGCAGTGCGCGTGTTTTGTGTCTTGTGTATGTTATACTGGATGTGCTATTGTTTTGTATAACTGTCCAATTATTTTGCCCACTCCTGTAAGAGCCTAATTAGGCTTACATTATGCTTAAATAAAAAATAAATAAATAAAAACAGCTCTGCGGTTTTTTTTCGCTTCCACCACCCTGGATTCAAATGATCGGTCGTACTTTGACTGCGCAGTCTCGAAAAAAAAAATAATGAACATGCGAAATGCGCAGCTCAAGTGAAAAGTGATGTACAAGAATTCAGGTGTGAGACGGACATAAAGGAAACAGTGAACAGAGGCCTGTGTTTTACTAGGCATTTTCTGCTTGGTCCTGCGAATAGCCACGACGAGATATGAGGAGGATGGCGACGTCGGATCTCGACAGCCACTTTTTCCGCTTTTCCTCCCAGATGGCGCTACATGTACGACTGAACTGCAGCGCACGAGGCCTAGAAAGAAAATACTACGAACGCCGATTCGAGATTTAGTATTGCTATTTAATCTATCAGCACTCTCGAGGCAGTAACGAGGGAATAGTACTACTATGCTTAAAACATGCAGCACGAAAAGATGTAATGCAGTCGAGTCTGGATATATCCAACCCGGATATATTGAATTATCCTTTGTATCGAACAGCCAGAATATCCCGTTGAAAATCCCATGAAAAAATATGCCACTATTGTTCGCGTATATCGAACTCGCGTTCAGCGGAGCATTCAATATATCGAATTTTCCGCCGCGCCCCTGAAGTGCCGCTTTTAAAGCGATAGCGTTAAAGCTCCCATTCTGTAGAAAATACGGCGTCGTCGTCGTCGCCGTTGTGAGCGAAAAATCTCTGGAGAAGCAACCACGTAGGCCGCCTAGGTCATGTGACCTTGCGGCGTCATCGCAACCTGCTCACCGGATTGTGGACAAATTGACCACAGTGACAGGTGGCCCTTAATTTAATAACTGCTCGCTCGGGAAGAGCAATCTGGGTCGCACAAGCCCCACTGGTAGCAGCGCCTGCCATCGCAGAGCAGAGGCGGATACCTTAACCGCTCCACCGCTGCTCCAGGAGTGCTCTGATGACTCCCAGGGATTTATGACTGTAAAGTCGAGAATGACCAATTTCGCATACATGGGCATCTATTAACCCATTAAGCTATCGCGTCATATCCTTAGGGCGAACCTTAAGTGTCCTCTCCAATTTTTTTTCTAACAGTGCTCTTTGAACCCTTTGGCATGCGGAGACGGATCGACTGCGCCGCCTTGGTCAGCTGCGGGCAGTGCTGGTGTTGGGAAACCGCAGGACGAGGTGAATGTGAAGAGTGTTTAGGGTGATCTGCGGTCTACTGTACTCATTTTCCCCGCCACATCGCTGTCATGCGGTGAAGCCAACCACACTAAGCCCTATGTGGCGGTCCTCGCCTGGCATGCTTCGCTGCCGAAGGCGTTGCTGAAACCAACCGTACCTTATTTTTAGATTACCGGTAACACGATCAAACATCTTATAATAGGAAGTGGCTAGATTCAAGCCAACTTCCACTGCAGATTCAATGCGAAGTAGGTTAGACGTAGAGGCACCTAGCGAGCGGTGCGTTGTCAGCACACCGGCGGGCGCATGATATCCTTAGTTGATTATGCGGCACTAAACTCAACACAACAACAACACAACAACAGCACCTCGCTGCAAGAAAGCGTCAAGCATGGGTGCAATGTTACTTGCTTCTACGTTAAGCAAAAACCTTTTATTTCTATTTTTACACGCCGAATTATCGACATACTTCGAATTCGTTTTATAGCTCGGATACTGGCAGTGTGACTCCAGTCTTGAAGGATAAGACATGAGGGGCTGTTTTGAGATAGTTTGAGCGATGTTAATTTGCTTGTAACCGGCCTGGCTAAACACGGTTTAGAGCGGGCTGGCGTTGTGTAAAGGAATTTAGTAATGCGGAGAGTAGAAAAAAAGCAGTGTCGTCGGTGCTTTAGCATTCGGTTACCGTTACTGCTCAGATAGTAATCTTTGATTATCTAAAATGCCTTCGTCACATGCAGCTCGGAGTGGCGTAAGCAATCAAGCCATTCGTATCAATTGTTACCGAGGCTTCGAGCAGTGGCAGTGGCTGACGCGAGAGAAGAAACGATGTCGTCAACATTGGTCATTGCTACAATGCGCGGAAGCATTTATGGCCACGCTGTAAACAGAAATGAATAAAAAGTGTGCGCGCTAGAGGGCAGGTTACTCCGTTTTTACTTCATTATAGCCGTATTAGTGTAGCCTTCCGCTGTCGGGTTATATAAATTCTCGGGCGTGGACCTTGCAGTCTGAAAGTAAAACAACAAAACCTTCACGGACCTACCAGTCTGCGCGATCAGGCATGCTAGACAACGCTGTTTGGATTGATTGCTTGAACATCTTATTTCGGATGGCTTAGTCTGTGTCTGGACGGCACGCTTCCCAAGTGTTTCTCTTTTGAAAGATTGGAGGAGAGCCACTGGGAACGCTTGTGGGAAACGGGCGAAGAAAATCGGTTTGCGGGAAGCCAATTAAAGACAACTGGTAGGGCTCCTGTCGGTAGAGGACTACATACCACGTGCGACGGGTTCGTGAAGCGCAATGCATCTGCTCATATTTTGCGCTGCGGAAGTAATTTATCTTTCGCCTGCATTCATGTAAACGTCGTTTCTGACTTACAGAGATGGGTCGCTGCTTTCTCGGCTTTGTCACGCTTCGATTTCTTCATACTTTTACTGCTATTAAATTTTCGAATAGCTTTCTACTTCTGACTGAACCATGCCCGTATTTTTTTACTTTCAAAAAATCTAGTAAAGATATCATTTTAAACGGTTGGTAGGTTTCTTTGCACTTTGCGTTTCACACCTCTTCTTCATTTTTATTTACTTTGTTCTAGGTTACCACCAAAATATCCTTCTAATGTAGTTGTGATATACGTTTGGTGCAGTTATGTTTTCGATGTTAGCATTCTAGAACCTTAATTAGCACAACATTCTTTGTAAAGAACCAAGTTTTGCGTACTTTATATTTTTAGTATTAATATGTGTTCGTACCTTTGTATCACCGGTGTGCAATAAATCATGAGTAAAAATATTTTACTTCGCAGTAAAGAGCGAACAGCGGTGTACTCAAACAGCGGTGTATTCAAGTTGAATAAGCTTTCAATGACTTAAACAAATCCGGGTACTCTGGTGGCTTCAGAAAAGGTACTATACCACGTGGACCAAGAATGACGGCTGGGTAAGTACCTTTTTATTGCAGAACTAGGATTTCTGCCTTGCGTCGTATTACTGCTTATACTGTTTGGACCCTGCTTTAAAAGAGAAATCGCGCAGAGATAGCTGTTGAAATGGACAAGGAAAAAACAGAAACGGAACAGGAAAGAGAGGAGAACCTTTTCTTTAAAGCGGGAGCGTGGGAAAAAGGAGCTGAAACGTATCTTTGATGGTCCCAACGAGCTGTTTTTAACGAGTGTCAAGAAAGCCTCTTCCACGCCTACGGATAAAAAATATCTCGAGAGGATGAAGCTGTTTTGAATGAGAAGTGCCATCGGTTTGTTTGACAGTGAGTGACGTGTTAGGAAATGTGAGCGGTTTTAGTTTATATGCGTCTTTTTCGTTACAGACAAATGCTATCGACAAATATATTCATCAAGTTTTAGGCAAGAGCGGTAATCGTGTATAGTTTGGAAAGACCGCTTCCCAGTTAGGTAAGGGATAGCCATTTGAAAACACTACGTGCAGAAGACTGCGACAGAGCGCTTTCACATTGTTGGGGACGTGCATTATTGGTTTTAATTTAAAGCGCAGATTTACAGGCTGTGTAAGACAGCGCTCACGACTGGGCGAATTACGCCCGCCAATTATTTTCCTTTGGGGGAAAATATTTTGTTTGACTGTTCGACACCTCTTTATAGGACAAGAGTTCCCGAAAAGTTTCCAGTGACAAGCGTTTAAGCTTCTCCATCCACTTCTTCATCGCGTCATTTGTTGCTGCTTTTTATAAATCACTGGATCATTTCGTGTCAGACAACGAAGGCTTGGAGCTGGTAGGCCGAACACCTGCTCGTCATGTTCGACGAGATTTAGAAGGCTTTATTTAAGTTTATGCTGATGAATAAATTACAGCTCAAGAATTTGTTGAGTGCTGTTAATAACAGGCTTTCCGCTAGCATAAGTGTATAACGACATGGGTGACCTTGCTTACTCAAAGCAATACTGAAACATTTGGACTAAAGAGGGCAGATGTAATGAAAGTGACAGCTTTTGTTTCAATGTTATGCGATGCGATGAACTGAACTGTGTTAATCGGTGAACATTTTTGCTCATGAGTTCTAATGGCGGTTGATGGATCACTACACAGGGTGCGCCATCTATGCCGATCCCAGTGGCATACAACATTTAGGATATTCAGATAGCCCGGTGGAGATATAGGTTGATGCCTGTTATCGAGACAGAGAGCTTTATGTACCGTCTTTGCGAAAAGTAACCAGGCCGCACGGTTTGCTTCACAGTTGTATAGCGGTACACTTATCGCACCCAGCAAGCTATAAATCACTGTGAGGTAAGAAGAACCCTTTCTCTCACCTTTCATTACATTTTGGTTTTTAGGGAAGTCGTAGGGACTCCACTATATGAGGGAAAAGCAAACCATGCAGCCTGGTTAATTTTGGCAAATAGTGTACGGTTCGCAGAATTAAGTAGACTCGTTAATGAGGCTCGGGGCTCTACGCTGCTTGCTAATCACGTAGGTTGCTTGATGCCCGTGAAGCGGCCTTGCTCTCCAAGGAATGCAAGGCGTTGTGTGGGAGTAGGTACTGCGTACTGGGTAGCCTATAGACAGAGCCAATATCCAGGGAGAATTGATGTGAAGGCGATCGCTTTCGGCTTGACCTATACCCGCATTAAAGTCCTTACTTGCAATTCGTTTTTTAGAAGACTGAACGAAGCAGGCTGCATAGCAGGCCCCCTGACTCCTCAATCTTTCAATGCCACTTTTATTGCGAAGCAGGCGGCTGACACCCCAGAAAAAAAAAAGAAAACTGATTGGTCTCGTTTGGCCGGCGCAGAACCGATCACCTTCATATTGATCCTGATGGCACGTATATTGCCAGGTTCGGCTCAACATACTGGGCAGCAGCTGCGGCTGGAGTGGCTTAGTATGTAGAGGTGGCAAGGAAAGAATTTTTCTCCTGTTACATTTTAGTAGATTCGAGGCGTGTAAGATGCAAAGAAGAGGAAGTGACTGAGCGTACATGGAAGCAAAGCCACTTCCAACAGCAAACACGCCGAAGCTTAAACTGATTCGACCTGTGGGCTTATTAGTTAGAATGTTGGTCATATAAATTAATTTATAAATCAATATTTAGCCTTGACGAAATCTCATTTCGAATCGCTTCGCCTGCAATTAATGTCTGCGTTCGGATATACTGGTATATGCAAAAAAAAAGTTCGAAATCTGTGTAATAACTTATGTCGCTATGAGCTTCTTCGACAAGACTAGTTTGGCGATTTGGTTCTTGTATGCAATAGCAACAGTGCAACTGAGCGCTGCTCACGCAAACAAGTGCGTCATAATTTTCTTGAGAGATGGGCTTGCTTGAAAAAATTCTCATATTCATTGATGTATGAAGTGCCACTATCTGGCACTGAGGCTGTGTGAGGTAAAAGGACCACATCAGTTCTCTAATAAATATGACCGTAGCGTGCAACTTAATGTGAACGCCATAGGGCGGCTATGCTGCAGGAGCCTACAAGGGAAGCTGCACTGATTACCTGAATCCACTTCATGTCTCTTTGCAGATCGACTTTACTGCGATTGAGTCCTACAGATTGGTACGGTGATACGCTATGAGTGCACGTCTCGAAAACTCCGAATAACGGGCTCTCTGTGTCTGAATTTCTCAGTACTTGAAACGCGAAGCTGGGCTATATTATTTGGACGTACATCTTACACTGGCGGTCTATAACCACCAAATACTTGTGCTATTTGTAGTTAATCTGCCCTGTGTGCAAGTAGTAGACCAAGCCGCTTCAAGTCACCAACATCGCCTTTCATTTGAGCAAAAAAGAGCGCAGTTTAGGCGAGGTCTTTTTCACTAAGTATCGTTTCACTTCTAATGAGGAGACACGATCGATAATGCCTCCACCCAGGGAGCTCGTCCTATGAAAGCCATTCATCACTAGGTTTCTGCGCTCCCGTATTCAACAAAAGTCGTCATTATTTTGTCCAGCCCTCCTTCTCGTCATCGGTCAATGGAGCTGAATGGGGTCCGTCGGCCGAATAGGCGAGCCGCTTCCTGTCAGTGCGGCTTCTATGAGAAGGGATAATTATTGTGAGGACCGTCTTGATTGTGCGGACGTCAACTTTCTACACGTAGCATTGTGTCAGGATGCGAAGGTGAAAGTGATGGCATAACCGTGCATGAACAAGTAATTAGCGACTCTTCGCGTGGACAATAACTCCTGTGCGCTGTTCCGGCGAGCGGGGTAGATTCGTGTCTGACGCAGTGATCCGGTAAGGTTGGCACTAAGGTCGAAGCGCAAACCCACTCTCCGGTGGGTCTGCGCTCATGGAATGGAGCTGAAAATATTCAATGGAAACTTATTTTAATGCCGCTATGCCCTTAAATTCTGGACAAAAGAACTTTTCAGCGGGAAAGAGTTTATGAAAGTAATTTTTTCATATATTAGAAACTTTCACTAAAACAATAATCATATCCGCAGATCTCCCTTCGGCACTTATTTTCTTTTTTGCTATTAACGTTTCTTCTATCGTCATAAATGTTCCCCGTTGGTTTTCTATGGCAGTCTGAACTGCTCTATGCAAACTATGAAAAAACGTTGCTACGCATCGCAAACTGCCACGCATTTTGCTATGCATCGTAATAATGGACCATTGCCGTCAATATTTTCATAACAGTACTTACACTATTTCATTATTCAATATTTTTGTCCAAGAATGCTGCACATGAGTGTGAAACCATGGCTCAGAGTGAGAGTAGAGGTTCGAGGGCGTCTTCGGAGTGTTTCTCGCGTGAAAGTCAGGCTTTCTTGAAGCGGCGCAGTTTACCGTCAGCGTTGCATAAAAAAAAAACGTGCATCTCTCTCGGTTTGATTTAACTAGAATACTATATTTAGCACGGTAACCTATAATAGACGACATATTTTTCGTAGATTTGCACGTTTTATTTGTAAAGTAACTTTAAAAAACATGAACTACGGAGAGAGGCGGCATAAAAACCTGTACACAAGGTTACCACAGTTCCTTCTATCAGAGAGAACTTTTTGAAAAGTTTCTGGCGCACATTTTGCAAATTTTTACCTTCTAATTTTAAAGTAACCATGAAAAGCGTGATGTGTCTACATAAAAAACCTCCCCATAGTGGTTACCGTGGTACCTTCCATGAGTAGGAACTTTCTAGAAAGCTTGTAGCATATGAACTGTTTAAAACGAAACAATAGTTCCAGCAGCTAGCTATTAGCGCATTTACACGCTTACAGCCAAGAGTACCTTATTCCACAATTTCTTCCTTTAACCCCGTGATGAAAACGTAAACACCTGCTCCACATTTTTCAAAATGCGCCCAGAACAGCGACAAAATCCAGACCGCTTTTTGAAATGCCTTCCGTGAACACATATATGTTTGCGTAAACACATGCAGCAAAATAATGTTTAAGGATATTTATAATGTGAACTGAACGAAGCAGCCTCCACGATGCATCCCACGCATCTGAAGTGGCTTCTTCACAGCGGTATATCCTCTCGGTATATCCTACACTCTAAACAAAAGGAGTAAAAAGGAAGTAAGAATGTCCTCTAGCGCACACCCTTTTATAAAATAGGGTGCGCTAGAGGACACTTTACTCTCTTTTTACTCCCATGTAGGCGTATTTGTGTTTAGAGTGTAAGTGTCTTCTTCAGGACCGTCATGTAGACATGCAGCGAAACATGATAAGAGTTCAGTATAACGCCAGGTAGTTAAGGATGTTCCCACGAATTCAATTTTTTGAGCACACATTTCGCCTCACCGTGCGTTCTAGAAATAAAATCGGTCGCAGCGCGTTATATGAGTAATTACAGCGCATAGCCAAATCGAACCTTCTACACCGAACATGCAGCCAAGGAGGCGAAAACTGTCGACTCTTCGTCGCGAAGACTGGTGTCACGTAACAAGTCCCCCAAACGTTTTTGGAATTATATAATCCCTGTATCTTTATTCCTACTCCTTCTCTCTCTCCTGTTTCATCATGCTTGTTTTCACTGCCTTGAGAAGATTAGTTTGTTCTTGCAGGAGTCACCTATTACATGCTTTACCATCAAAATGATAGCGTACCCTCTAGACTGGATCTCGCGCTCACGAAATCGCGGTTTGTAACCTTTACAAAGAGGTTACAGAATAGGAACATTTAAATACGAGGTTGTAATTACTAAGACAAAAGTTGTACCACAGCGTACGCTTCTGTGTCCACAGAGAGGCCTGTGGGACACCCGGCAACGCAGCGTGTTAGTGAAACAATACAAAAATAATTAAATACCCAAGACCCCTGTCGTTCATTCTGAGTTATGACGGATTTTGAAACTGCGTGAGCTGCAGTTGCAGGATCACGTTAATATGGGTGAGTATGCATGCAACACCGTTGAACCTTAACCGCATCTTCGTAATAAAAAAAATAATTTTGTTCTTTTAGGCGCATTTGTAATTGGCTAGAAAGTTCTTTTATTTATTCAATATAAATAATACCTTACAGGTCCTAAAGGAGCATTGAGTAACCCGGTCAGAAACAGTATTGTTACAAAAGGAATAAATACAAATATACAACTCGCAATGCAAGTCAAGGTATGGTATGGTATGGTATGGTATAGTATAGTATGGTATGGTATGGATTGGAATGGTATGGTATGGTATGGTATGGTATGGTATGGTATGGTATGGTATGGTATGGTATGGTATGCGTGTTTTCACGTTCCAAAGCGACACAGGCTGTGAGAGACGCTTTAGTGGAGGGCCCTTGGTTAACTTCGACCACCCAGGGTTCCTTAACGTGCACTAACAGCGCACAGCATACGGGCGCTTGCATTTCGCCTACATCGAAATGCGGCCACTGCGGCTGGGACTCGATCCCGCGAACTGGGGCTCAGCAGTCAAATGCCATAGCCATGAACCCTTTCAGGCCCCGTGATTCCAATTGGGATCGCTAAACTCAAAGGCCGCCACTCTTGAATTCAGCGAGAAATACCTACTGTTTTGACAGCAGTTCCGATATTTAGCAATTCATCAACATATGTTAGCTGCCTTTCACCTGGCTGACATATCCTAGTAGGCAGGAAAGAGATATAGAAATAGAGTGCGTTTTGCTGTCCCTACAGCATGACGTTACGTCCTCCCTTGCATCGTGTAGAAGAAACAAAACCATTTTAATTTTTCTTTTATCACGTGGGATGGTACAAGAAATCGTCATGACACTCCTTCAAAATAAATTCTTTCGGCGAAATGCATTTACAAGCGCTGAACTATTCCGCAAATAATAATAATTCCAAACGCATTGATTCTAAACGGGAACTGAAGGCCCTATTATAGAATAAGCAGGGTGGTCGTATTTGAGTTACCTGTGACTGCTTGTGTCACGTAAATATCGCTTCTTCCGCAGTCTATATGTAACAAATGACGTTATTTCCTCCAAAGACGTCTACGTAGAGGGCAAACAATTTTCATGCAAAAAGAAGAGAGTTTCAAGAGTGGTCCATCAAACGTGTTTACGTGTCGATTAATCTGAGGAAGAAGAAATAGCATTTATGGCATGTAGGTTAACGACAGTCCAAAGACAAAGCAAAACACAAAAGCGTTAAACCTCTATGCAATATCCCCCATGGAATGAAAACTGCAGGACGAAGCAGAGCTGAGTGGTAGCACAACTACGCCGAGGTTTAAAGCCATCGAGCTTTCAACCTTCGAAATGCCGATGAACTCGCCCTGCAATTCGAGTTGCGCGACCAAAAAAAGTCATCTCAGAAAAACCTGTATTGTGAATGCAGCATGACACCGCTGAAAAAAGGCAGAACTCATGAATGTGAACCACCACCGCAAGGACCACCTTCACCGTACGAATACTTCAAATGCTTCTGCATCGCCTCAACCTTTGACAGTTTCGGATTACAAATATTTATGAAGTGCTGTAAGCTCGAGGCTGGAAATCTGGATACTGGGAGTGTGATCACCCTGCCTCTAACACGACATTTCTCAGAAGAACCAGTGCTTGTTTTCAAACAACTCAAGAATTCCAGTTGTATAGAACCACACGCTGGCCCGCACACAATGAAAAAAAAAAGCAACAGAGGCACAGGAGGCTGTGTGCCATGTCATTCTCGCATATTCTTGGTAAGAACTGTGGAACCCACACCTTTACTTCAGCAACGACAAGCCGTAGTTTCGAAGCAGTTAGTATTTAAGCACAATTTCGAGGAAATCACAAAAATAAGCATTTCACACCCACTACGTCCCACTGATTCATTTTGTAATCTTGTAAAAATCTTATAAAGAACCGACAGAACTTTAATTTTGTGATTGTTTAGAATCACCCCCCCCCCCCCTCCCCCTCCTGCACAGGTCATTCTCCCGAAGTAAACTTTTTATATTGAACAGCTTTATTTTGAGCCTGAAAGGGTTAAGACCCGCGGCGGGTCACAATTCGAGGTCAGTGCACAGTACCTGAACCGGTTGACGGCGAAACTATAACTAATGTTCTTTTCTTGATTTTATGAAGTATATATGAAATGCTTTTAGCGTTCTTTGAGAGAAAAACTCAGACGGCCATCCTTCCGAAACCGCGGCGAAATCGACGTCGGAACTGAAGCCAAAACTGACGCTGGAAGCACTGGACCGAAAAGTAAAATTTTCCATCCGAATGGCATCAAGCAGAAAAAGGGTTTTCCATTTCAACGCCCCGTGCGGGATTCGAATCAACACCGTCAGAAATGAAACAGCTTCGTTTCTTGACGCCTCAGACCACTCGGTCATCGCCCTTCTCTTCTTTTTTTTTTTTCAGATGTGGTATTCATTACACTGCAATAATGTTCTGCGTACATGAACTATTAACAAAACTCTTGGAAAACGGTATCAATGCCATCTTTAAAAAAACTGTCGAGGCAACTGGACACAAGAAGGCAGGCAAGGCCAATCAGATGACCAAACCAAAACAAGGCTGCTTTGAAGTTTGTCTGGTCATACACTTCCCTAAGGTGAACAATTACTCGGCCGAGCTGAGAATACGTTGAAAGTACCGATTCACAAGGCTGGTCCATCGTATGAGTTTTCCAAGTCAAATAAGAAATCAGTGAATAGTTTTTAATATCAAATAGAATGGTATCTCGCATTTGTTCTATCGCGCTGCCCCCTCCTGTTTTTTAACGACGCAAATATAGATTGTTTAACCTAAGACTTTCCACAATTTTTAAAAATGAGCTTTTTGAGTTAGAACACCGCTTTTTTCGTCATAGCACTGTCAGCGGTGTAGTACATCAGGATACAGCCAAAACGAGCTAACTGGAAGGCTGGTTAACTAATATTGAATTGTTAGCTTTTAGCTATTAAAGTTAGGCGCCTGAATTATCGAGAGGCGTGTAGGCCAGCGTAAGTAATAACCATATCTGTTTTTATAACTTCAAGCACGTGGTTACCCTTGGCGTTATGGCCCAACAAATTTTATATACTTCGACGAGTGTACTGAAGAGGTTGCTTTGCCTGCAAGCTTCTTGAAAGAGCATGTATTTTGGCGCGATGTAGCCAGAATTTGTTAGGCCACAGCGCCGAAGGTAACCGCGTTTTCGAAATTCCAAAACTGATATGTATATACTTATGATGGGCTACATATACCTCTCAATAACTAAGGAGCCGAACAGTAATAATTTAAAGTTAACTATTCAATAGTATGTGCCGTCGCGGTGGCTGAGTTGTTATGGCGCTCGGCTGCTGGCCCGAAAGACGTGGGTTCGATCCCGGCCGCGGCGGTCGAATCTCGACGGAGGCGAAATTCTAGAGGCCTGTGTACTGTGCGATGCCAGTGCACGTCAAAGAACCCCAGGTGGTCGAAATTTCCGGAGCCCTTCACTAAGGCGTCTCTCATAGCCCGAGTTACCTTGGGAAGCTAAACCCCCATAAACCATAAACTATATTCAGTAGTAGTTAATTAGCCGGCTAGTTAACACATCTTAGCTGTATTCTGACGTGCTACACCTTGGAAAATACTATGCAGGAAAAAAAAGCGCTTTTCTAACTCAATACCCTATTTTCAAACATTGTAGAGTCTTAGGTGAAACTCCCTGTATGTTCTCCCCTTCCTTTCTCGCTGGGCTGTCCTCGTTCTCATTGGGATCTTCTTGCTTCCGTTAGTCTCGAAGTTGTGGCACAATGGCTGAGAACTCGCCTTATATAACTTCAGGCTACTGGCCCAGTAATCATTCTGCTGAAATTCCAGCCGGTGTTTGTGGGCGCGCACATTCGGCTTGCTTGACCACCACCAATAGCCACTGGGGCGCCACTGCATGCGAAAATGGACTCTGGAACGCTGGCCGAGAGAGAAGTTCCGGCTGTCTCCAGCAATGAACATCGATCCGAACAGATTCCTTTTCAATCTCGGCGTCGCGGGGCCCCTGGAGCATCCAACGCGGCCCTCGGCCGCAATTCCAACGCTTGCGTGCGCTCCTAATGGGATTTCACGGCTCGCGACAGCAGGGCTGTGGCCGAGGGTGATGTGATTTCGCGTGAATTAACTAACGCCCAGCGGTAATACCTGTCCAAGGCCAGGGTTTTAGCCCGAAGATCAGAGCCAAGGGCTGTAGTCACTGTGGCGTAAATAAATTTATTCGTTATTTATTGTTTCACCCGCCGCGGAAGCTCAGTGGTTAGGGCTCTCGGCTACTGATCCGGAGTTCCCGGGTTCGAACCCGACCGCGGCGGCTGCGTTTTTATGGAGGAAAAACGCTAAGGCGCCCGTGTGCTGTGCGATGTCAGTGCACGTTAAAGATCCCCAGGTGGTCGAAATTATTCCGGAGCCCTTCACTACGGCACCTCTCTCTTACTTTCTTCTTTCACTCCCTGCTTTATCCCTTCCCTTACGGCGCGGTTCAGGTGTCCGCCGTTATGTGAGACAGATACTGCGCCATTTCCTTTCCCCAAAAACCAATTATTACTCGGATGGATGCAAATTCTTTCGGTTGGTGTTCTTTCCTTCAGAACCACAGGTTGCACCGTCCAAGATTTCCCTTAGTTCGCCATGATCCCTACAGGTACCACGTAGTCACTTTCCGCCATGTTGTTTTCTGCTCCGTACACTTTACTAGGTTGCGCTATTAGCGTTCAGTAATTATTTCCACTGCGAGTACGTGATCTGAGTTAAGAGCAAACCAAATTTTTATCTTGCTGGTGTAATTGTGCTATTGACAAATTCAAAAGCTTTAACGTCTTTTCTCCCCGAAAAAAAAGGAGAGGGGGGGGGGGTAAACAATAAGATATCCCACATGGAAGACGTATACTGGCGAGGTGGGCACGGACGCTTTGGCCAAGTATTTCGTCGCATAATACTGGACCAAAACAAACTCGAACAGAACTTAATATTCCTTTCTCCAGTGAACTAGTCCATTGTCGTCTTGCACACAACTGCCGTCGTTAACTAGAAGAAAATTTACCCGCTCTGGAAGAAGCAACACGTGCGAGGTTGACATATTTGTTTACGAACGACAGGAACGCGAAAGAAAGCACTGCAACTACAAACAAAATGAAGCATTTTTCTTTCAGATGCCTTGCATTATTACCTAGAAAGCGCATGTGCAGTCATTTCACGTATTGTACAGACGCATCTGGCTCGAACTCAGCAGTGTCCAATGAGCGCTCGTGATAGTGCCATTAGTGTGCGCGCTAGTCAAACAACAAGTGAGCGGGTGGGCACACGTTTGTGCTCGACTTTGTTGCTTATGCTCTCCGCGGTAGACGGATGAGGAATATGAGGTAGAGGATAAGAGATGAAGGACAGGATGAAGTGGGCCGAGCGGGCGCTCGCATTTTACCCCTGAATGGCCAAGAAATGAAAACGTCAAATAGGTTACACCCTTCCAGTATTTGCTGTTACTAGTGCCTGAATCGCATAAATGAATTCAATATGGTAGCTCTATTGAAAATAACTATAGGTTTACGGCCAAATTACATTGAGCAGATGCTGATGCAAGAAGCTTTTTTGTTTATGTTTTAGTTTGTTTTAAAAAGCTGTTGCTCTGCACAAAATTCAAGAAGTCTTGCATTTCCATTATAAAGCTTTTATTTTTTTTCCCATAAAGAAAACAAAATTTTGAAGTACTGCCAACCATACCTCAAGGCACGCTATTTTTTTTTTGCAAGCTTTGATATGTCGGTTTGTAACGGATATCCTGAGACGAAGATTCAGTTCATTTACAGAGGTGGAATTTCGGAGTCAAATTGATCTTGAAAAAGTTACGTCAATAAAAAGATTTTTGAAAAGCCTTACACGAAATGAAGTAGCTTTCAAAGTTTTGAAGTAACTTTTGAAGTAACTTTTGAAGGAACTTTTTTATGATTGCAATGTTTAAAGGATGCAGTTCACAAACTTCTTTCATGTAACTGCCTTGATTGTGGAGAAAAAAAATCTGTAAGCAATAAAAATTCCCAATTTTCAGATGTTGTTTTGTTTTTTATAAGCTGCTTACACGCTGATTGAATTCTTATATCGAGACTCTCTTTATATCGGCTGCTACGGCTTTAAAGTTTCTTTTAGCTGGGACAACGTTTCTGACGAGAACCATTGTTCCGGTTTCATGCATATACATGGGGACGAGGAAGTTGAGGCTCTCACTCCCGTAATCTGCAACAGGGGAACATTCACCTCATTACGAAAGCACCTCATCAGCCTTTCGCGTATTACAAGCGCATTAAAATATCGATACGGTGCGTATCCGAATCTCTGTCTATTCGCCTGCATGCAAAGTACGTGCTGGCATTTACTTGTGCACAGCCAACGAATTCACTGTGGACTGCACGCCGCACATCCTTTTTTAGTTTTTTTCATCGTACGGCTTTACCTTTACTATCTTCACAGCGGCTGTACTTGCCTGACGCAGGCATGCTGTCCGCATGTGACAAAGATTTGTTAACTGTTCCTCGCCGGCCTGTCAGCACATAACCAGGATTCGTGGGTTCGTTAATTTTGGTTATGTTTCATCGTTTGATATTCTTCACGCCCTGAAGAAAACGAAAACACTGTTATCAGTTTTAGTTACTTATTTTCACAAGCTTTGCTGCCTGCTGCTTCGGCGTTCTTTAGGTGTCTGCGCGCGCATATTAAGGACATTCTTTTGGATTGATTCTGTCCACGCAGCAAGCATTTTGTCAGTTAAGCCTTATGCGACGTGTTCGGGATGAGTTCCGACATTCAAATGCTGTCGCTCAAAAGGCTTGATCTGCTTCTCAGTGCGTTTTGATGCTTTCGCCCAGTGCATCAGCTTTTAGTGCAGAGCAAACGCCGGGGAAAGTCGACGTCGACAACTTGCCAGCGTTGCGATACCCACCGATGTGTGATCACGTCTAGAGACAGATTTGTGTTTTCTCCTTGATCTAGTGTTCTAGTCGATAATGCCGCGTGAAACTTCGCTTAATCGAACGGTGCCACCGGCAAAGAAATTTCTGCTCACTGTGTATGTCAGTATAGACACTTGGTCACATTTATCCATCATTCTCTATTTATGCTCAGGCAATTTATTACTTATTAAAGGGCATGTGTGCTCTTGAATATGATAGATGCTTGCACTTATCCTCTCAGAACTATTCCAAATTAGCTAAACCAGCAGCTCTGAAATACGCGAAGAGCACGTGGAGTGATTTGGAGCGTCAGCTGACGTCTCTGTTTCGACCGACCATCATCATCATCGTCAGCCTGACTACACCCACTGCAGGGCAAAGGCCTCTCCCATGTCTATCCAATTGACCCTGTCTCTTGCCAGCTGCGGCCATCGCATCTCCGCAAACTTCTTAATCTCATCCGCCCACCTAACTTTCTGCCGCTCACTGCTACGCTGTGACGCAGCGGAGGGTGCTAAAACTTTTTTCGCTCGATATCGAATGTCAGCTGGCTACAAACGCCGCCATTATCCTGGACTTTAATTAGTTTCCATGCCATAGGCAGCTGTGCTTGCGTCTATGAGGTTTCAGATTTGAAAGCGAATTCCTGTTGGAAAGCCGCCATTCAACAACACCCGCCGTTACAAAAAAAATAAAATAAAAAAGACACAAGAATGGCAACAGTTTCAGCAGGGATTAGGCTCAGGGCAAATTAAAGAAGAAATCTGCAGTTTTCGGAACCATTGATGACAACCCCTCCCCAGGATATCAGCCAGCCGTTAATGTTGCCAGTCTGCCGGCCAGATTTAGCAGTTCTACTGTTACTGCTACTGCTTCTGCCACTTTGCTGCAACTACTACTACTACTACTACTACTACTACTACTACTACTACTACCACCACCACCACTATTTAAGCGATATTACTGCGAATAGCGTGCACCTACAAAGAGTAGCGTAATATAAATTCATCTTCAAGGGCACCATCATTTCAGATTTCTCTCGCCAACTGTAAAGCATCGTGCAATGTGTCCATAACACTGTAGAGTATCAGAATAGTCTTTAGTTCTTAGTTTTCTCCTTTAAAAAAAAGCTAGTAGCCATGACTCACTGCTGTCAAAAACACACTTCGTGTTTATCCTCCGGAAGATTAATCGGTTACGTGGAGAGTGGGCGGAAGATTGTTTAGAGTATACATTTTTGCTTGGAAACAAAAGAAACAGGCGTTCGCATACTCCTTGCGTCGAAATTCGCTCGTTCAAGTACCGTGGCGGGCCGGAGAGAAAGGGCAACGAAATCGTTCGCTTACGATCGTCACTCCGCCAAGTCTACAGCCATGGCTGCTTCAAAGCTCTCCGGCCGAAGCGCAACACATACTGAATTAGGAACTTTTTAAAGAAATGGTTACGTTCTTGGGAACGGTGAACGAGAATGTCAAGCACATCCAAGGGCACTCCTGTCTATAACCTGAAAGAAACATTGAAAATGAGACACTCAATACAGAGTATACACTTCATTTTTTTTTTTGCGTCCAAGCATTACGCTGAGAGTTGTCAGCGGCACCGTAATTAAGGAACCCGCGTTAAAATTCACCACTTGCGATTTCTTCACACGGACCGAAATTTCAGAACACGGTCTTTCTGTATTTCGACATCATCGAAGCAAGGCTGCCGTACCCACGTATACAATCAGCGCCATTACACACAGCAGCGCGACGCCGTAGCCACAGTTCATCACTGAGAATACAATCACACAAGCCGATTGTTTTCCTACGAACAACTTAAAAGAGCGGTCGTCACGAAGTAGTTTCATGAAACGGCGCATTAGTAAGGATAACGCAAAGCAAAATGTGTACTTTAACTGCCATTGCAGCATCCCAAGCACCGGATGCCGTGTGCGCAGAAGAAAGCGTGCCGAAACCTGGCTTGCACGGTGCCAACGACCCTCCGGTTGAGGTTCCTACGAACAACTTAAAAGAGCGGTCGTCACGAAGTAGTTTCATGAAACGGCGCATTAGTAAGGATAACGCAAAGCAAAATGTGTACTTTAACTGCCATTGCAGCATCCCAAGCACCGGATGCCGTGTGCGCAGAAGAAAGCGTGCCGAAACCTGGCTTGCACGGTGCCAACGACCCTCCGGTTGAGGTGGTTTTAATGGAACGCGATAACGACGGCCGTCGCACGCGTAAACGCCTCCCCTCATCTCCGCACCATTTTCTTTTCCCTCTTTCTTTTAACAGCCTTCGTCGCACGCCGGCTTGGCTTCCGCTGAAGATGTCGTTACTGCGTCCTCTCGGCCACGTCATGCGCAGCTGCGCCGGTTGCTCACGCGTGAGGCCGTAGGTCAGCGAGGCAGTCGTCCGACGGCCGCTGGGCTGCGTGCAAGGCTGGCCCTGATTGACGGCGCTCAGCTTGCCGACACGCCCAGATGGTGGCAGCATCAGAAAACAAGCGCCTTCCGCACTCTCTCTTCGCGAGGCACGGCGGCTTGCTTCTCGGTGCCGTCTTGCGCGCGGACGCGAATAAAATAGTCATCTGACATTTGCCCCCGGACACATGACTACTCGCGTGAAGTTTCGAAGCGCGGGACGCTTAGTTAAGGGGAAAGTTGCCGTCGCAGTTTACAGGAGGTGGGTTATCTCTTTTTACTGCTTCTCACTCTAACGCGAGCAAAAAAGGGAAATAGAAATAAAGGATCCGCTAGCTACTGGTTGAAAAACGCGCTTTCGTACTTACTGTTTTGTTCTTAGCCACGGGAAACATATGCCTGCACAACGCAGTTGGTTTTGTGGTGGTCTTACAAGGCGTCAGATAGAGAGCGCTGCTGTGGCCGTGCTCAAGTGGCGTGCTCCACTACAAGCGCAGAAACTCTTTAGCGAGGATTTTTGTATAGATGTGTACTGGGGAAGAAATGTCATGCAATGTAATGGATATAACGTCCGTCCCCTCCGCCAAACCCTCTCCTCAACCCGTTCTAAAATCATCCAAGTGTTGCCCATAAATCTATCCCTGGTGGCCAGAATCTGTAACGCAGACCTGCACAATCGTTTGGGTGGACTTTCAAATAAGTAAGAAAAATGGTGCCCTGCCCACACTCCCTATGGCACTACAGGCTATTAGTCGGAAGTAATTGGAACTCTCTCTTCAGACGTCGGAGGCCTCCATATTTTCACAGAGTGTTGGTGAAACGATATTGGTGCCACTCGAAAATGCGGCAGTCATAACCCTATTCAAGTAAGGTACTCATCGTACAGCGCTTGTCAATAGCCATCTGTTTTGGAAAAAGATTTCAAGCGATGGTGGCTAGCACGCGCAGATCCGAGAGTCAGCAGTCTTGAGGTAGCTTCGCTATAGCACCCTTTCATTTTCGCGCTATTCACGAAACAGGAAGCATTGAGCCTGATGAAAACTTTGCGCATGTCAATTTAATCTTAATGCTTAAGACGAAAGATATGCTGATCAGTTAACTCTTGGACGCTAACCTCATGAAATCAGACAAAGAGGGGATTTGAGCAAACAGACCATCGATTGTGCTTGCCAGGCAAGGAGAAGAATTTCAGAACGAAGTTCATCCGAAGGAAAGAAGTTCTGTCTTTATGAAGATACTGGGCTAATCTTGCGCTTTCATCCAATAAGCGAGATATTTACGTGGCTATGACTTCAGATGCTTTTCTTTTCAGTTGTGAAGTGCCCCAATAAAACTGTACCCACCAATAAACTTTCTATCGCTAGTTTCTTCACCGGTATCCTATGTTGTTTATCCCTAAGTCCTGACCATACTTCATGAATAGCGCGAAGATGCAAAAAAAAAAAGAGGGAAACAAATAGCCTAGCTTGGAACCATATTACCGAATGCCTGCAGCGTTCTGATTTGTACGCATGAGCCTATACTGCTAAAAGGAAGAAATGCGATGAGAAACTGAGCAGAGAAACTGCATCACGGGTGCATTCGCACGCAGTATAAAGGAATCAGCGGCCAAAGGTGGTAATGCATTTTTTTGTGTGGATACTACATCTATGTAACGGCAACGTGCATGCTCATCCCCTACCGGCAGGCGGATCAGCTGGCCGTACACGCCAAACACGAATACGCCTGTACGGGAATAAAAAAATAGAGTATGCGGTCTCTCCCTTTTATAAAAGTGAGTGCGCTAGAACACGGCTGACTCCTGTCTGTCTGAAGTATAGTGAATAATTCCGGCACAAGATTCGGTCGCGCCTCGTGCTGCGTCTAAATAAATTTACTGCCTCTTGCTTTCAGTTGTGGATGAAAATAACAGTGATTTCCGAGTTTATTATTGCTGGTTTACGCACTAAGCCGCTTTCCTTATTGTTGATCAAATAACGCGACAATAGATATATTACGTAATAGTCACGCGGCCAAGCTGTGCTCAAGTGCCGCTGTAAAAGGAATTTTAGCGGCATAAGGAACATGCTGCTTTTCATTCACTCCATCGTTTTGTTAGTACCGTCTTCCCACTTTATCCTTGGGCTCCCCCCCCCCTCCCCCCCCTCCCCCTCCTGCCTATTTTATGGCGCGCGCGGGCCAACAGGAGATTCTCTCCTCGCAAATTCCGCGAGGGCGCCTTTTTCGGACAAGACCAGCTTTGCATGACATACGGCCGCAGGCGCCACCCCTGTGAGGTGCGGTCCGTCCGCATTTGTCGCGGAGTCACGCCCGAGCTACCGAGGTCCCATGCCGTCAGCGAAAAGATGCCCGCTGGAATTGCCCTCGCAGATGTTCATCGAGCGACCCGGAAGGGAGTCGTGTCGGCGTCAGCCGCCTCTTCCTCGACAAGCGCCAGTCCTCTAAACAACGACAAACCACCTCTGCAGCACGAACCTTGCTCGGTAATCTTGCTGGCACTCCGCATACAAGGGCGACCGTCCAGGAACCCCTTTCCTCCGGCTCCAGTTCAGAACGTTTTTGCGATGACTGCCGCGCAGCGATTTTTTTTGTCACTGCTTTTTTTGATCATTCCTCCCATCAAAAGTGGCTGCGTCATCATGCATAATTTATGTGTTTGGGGTCCCAACGTGCATTTTGGCCTTGCTCGGCTGCGGAGAGGGGGCATTTGCGAACCAAGGTCACCCGGTAAGGTGGCAGCGTAGCTAAAGGCGTTTCTTTACTCAAGGAGTTTTCTTATACAAAAGGCATTCGAGTCTTAAGGCACTCCTTCGGAACACGATGCCAGAGCTTTGATAGGCCTGCTTTGGCAAAGCAGATTGATTTCGGCCGGGGAGAAATGTGCGTATGCCTCTATACTCAGGCCGTTAACCAACGCAGATTTTGTGGTCCAACATACCAAGGTTGCCTGAGCTGAAAACAGAGTTTATAGCTGCGCTGTTTTTTAAACGCCACAATGCGCCAGCGGAAAATCAGTTACCTAATCAACGTTTTAAACCAAACACGGTTCAAAGAAAAGTCAAATTTGTTAAAATGGCTTTTCTGCGTAGAAATTGATTGTTTTTGTCTGCTATTCGTGTTTGTATGCGAAACAACAAAAATAATAGCATAACAATATAATAATGCGGTGGTGGTGAAGTCTACTTGACGTGTCTTTTTTTTTTCTAGTGGCAATGCATATATGCGTCAAAATGATCGCGGGAAAATTTGCTAGAAAAAAAACTGAATTTGCCCGCTGGATTGTGGGCAAACTGCCCACCGGGGAAGGCGGCAGCTAAATTAATGATTGGTCCCGAGAGGTTGCTCGGGAACCGCCATGTGTGGTGGCGGTCCCCATTTCCGCTAAACAGTTACCAGTGCCGGTGCACCGCCCCATGAACTTCACCCAATACGATTTCATATGGGCTACCGTCGAGTGCATTAAGCATTAGCAATTTAGAACTGCAGGGACCTAATTTGTTTTCATTTTGTATGACATGCTAGCTTCAAACGTACTCCGAACTTGGACAACGCAGTGCTTCTTGTACGTACCTGCTGCAGTGGCGTTTCGATGGAGGCGAGACGCGAAGGACGCCTGTGTACTGAAGAGAGAGAGAGAGAGAGAGAGAGAGAGAGAGAGAGAGAGAGAGAGAGAGAGAGAGAGAGAGAGAGAGAGAGAACAACTTTAGTTGCCACTTGAGGGTTGGGAGTTAGGGCAGGTGGGCTGAGTGTGGCCCCCAGGTGGGGGCGACGTCTTGAGCCCACGAGACGAGTGCGAGTTGTGTCTTGTTGTCTGGTCTTGCAAGAAGTTGGGCCCAACCCTCCAAGGAGGGAGCTGGCAGTAAAGTTTGTGGGGGCGGGTTACCCTCGCATCCCCAGAGGATGTATGCCTGAGTGGCAAACACTCCGTGGTCGCAATTAGGACAGACGGGGTCATACGCCCCGTTAGTGATGAGATACAGCCGAAAATGACTGAGAATCGAATTGGTCTGCAGTCTGCGAAGCATGGTGGCTTGCACTCTGTCGAGGTCGGGGTGGGGAGGCGGGTACAGGCGTCTTGTCTCCTTGTAGACGTTGATGATTTCCGCATAGAAAAGGGGGGCCTCGGCGAGAGCGTCCGGGTTCGAGGGGTCGGCTGCCCGGTTGGTTAGGCCTCGGGCTAAACGGTTGACCCCTTCGTTCCCAGAGTTCCTCCGAACGATGTCAGTGCATGTTAAAGATCACCACGTGGTCGAGATTAATCCAGAGCCTTCCACTACGGCAGCTCTATTTCACTCTCGCCTTCGTCTCTCTCATTAGGGTGGGGTTTAAATTTCCACCAAGTGAGACAGTTGCTGCACCGTTTGCATTCCTCAAAAACTCCCATTTCTTCATCAAGGCTTGGTTGAGACAACCACCGAGAATAAGACAGTTACTGCGGCCTTTAGTTATAACCATTTTTTTTTCATCATAATATCTGCCCGGATCTTGGGTGAGAAGTGATGATTGTTATCCGTGGTGTTACCCAATAACCGTGGCGCCAACGCATAAAAATGTCCCATAACTATGAGACCATGGTCATATATTTAAAGCATTTTTGCAGGCAACACTTCCCAAAACATCGACGCGAATTCGGCCGCTGTCACCTCGTCCAACACCAGTGGCCGGGATGTTCGTGCCTCTGTCGGGAACGTGTTAGGCCAGCGTCCGTCTTGTCTACCTGATCGTACCGCGATGCACACTCGCATACACCTGTCACGTGACCAACGAGGCGAGAACGTGGGAGGGCTTGGTCAGTCTTAAAACAGAGCTTACTTTCGACAGATTTTATAGCAGCGGGCTTAGAGTTCGGCCGGTACACTTCCAAGCCGGTCTCTGCCACCTTGCCAAGATTACCTTCCAACGGGGAGTTATTGTCTTCGCGATTACAAAAAGTGCTTCCGAAGTGCTTAAAGCACCGTTCGCAACAAGAGGCTCGCACGACGCCTGCGCGCTTAGGCAGCCGTCTTCATTACGGCCGCACCGCTTCGGCCTGTCGCGATAACGTCCCTCTTTTCTCGGAGAAACTGCGACGGGGCTGCAGGAGTGCGGTGGAAACGCTTCGTGTACCGCGATTCCCCCTTTCCCTTTTACGGCGCGAAGACAGCGCGGCAGCAGCGTTCTGTCAATGTCAGGTGGAAAAAGGCCACTTCTCATTGTTTTCGGCCGATTGTAAATCTTGCCTCCCTGCCGTTCGGTTGTGCAGCTCGGGCCGAGGAGCGCGCTGCGGACACTTTCTTGCCGGCACCCCTTCTCGCTTGAACCACCGCACGCAGCTGTTCGCGGCGCCTAATGCGTTATTTTTGCTGGTCACGGGACTGTCGTGGTGGCGCGAATGAGTTCTTATAACGAGGGCTCCGTGGGTGCGGAAGCCGCCCAAGTCCTCGAAGGTTACGATATATATATATATGTATATATATAAATAGCATTGCGGAGATTATATGGGTTCCTGCACACTCTGGAATCTCAAGCAATAAAGACGCGGATAGGCTGGCTCGAGGTCTAACCAAACAGGCCGACTACCCCCCCCCCCCTCCCCCCCGAAAAAAAAACTGCTCCGAAATCTCGAACACATATAATGGGATAACCAAGGGCTGCAAGGAAGGCGAGCCTTTCCTCCACCTCATACAGAGCTTACTAGAGCCCAGGCCACAACGCTCAGAAGGATTCAAACGGATCTGCTCTGAGTCCTCACAGGTTACAAGCAATCTCTAAAGGAGAATTCGATTCGAAATGCCAAAATTGCAACACATCTGAATTTGCTACCCAGGAATATATACTTTGGGCATGCAAGGCCAAACCCCCGCCCAAAGAACTCCTACCAGCTCCCTTACGAGAAGCACAGAACGATTTATTCGTCAAACCTCACAAGAAGACTCTAGCCCTTCTCGCAGGTTGGGCAGAGAAAGTCACTACCAAATGGGAGTCACGACCCTGCATGACCGCTTAATCAACGCTATCAATAAAGTTCATTATTATTACTACTACTACGACTCCTACTACTATTCTCACAACCGGTGATGCCACGGTGAAAGCGAAGAGAGAAAACGACACTCCCTCCCTTCCCTAAACACATCATCTGGACTCCACGCCATCAGGGTCTTGGAGGGAATGAGGCCACACACGCAGCTGACCGGGCTTTCATCTCCCGGGTACCTCATACCGACTCTGATACCTCGGATGTGGGGCAACCATTATTCCGCTTTTGTGAAATTCTGAAGTACTACCAGCACGAACATCAACGCTACCCATCCCCGGCAAAGGGCTTGGGAAAGCAGACGAACGCGTGCTCCTCCGGCTTTTTACGAATAATCTTGTATGCCCGGCTGTAATGAAAGATTTCGACCCTATGGTCACTGGCCTGTGCTCGCACTGTAGGGAGGTGGCTGACACCTACCACAGCAGAACACAGCCGTTTCCCCAAACCCTCACCCTACCCTGGAGGACTGAGAGGCGGCCCTGCTTGGTTCCTCGGACTTCCAGGCCCAGCGGGCCTTGGTCCAGAGGGCCTGGACGGATCCTTCTACCAATGGGGTCCCGGACTAGGGGCTCCACCTAGCATGTAAGGAGGCTTCCCTTCACAACATCTCCCTGTATATACATAGAATCAATGCTTTTCACCACCACCCTCCTTCTGACTTTCATTGCACGCGTATGCTTGAGTACGCTCCGTGTGTACTTGGTTCGCTGCAGTTTTACCCGGCGCAGTTTGGCGCGCCCTAAGCCATACAGGGCTATAGAAAGACTACCTAAAGATGTCGGTTCTTTCGGCACAGTATGAAATGCGAAATAACAACGGGCCCTTCTTTGCGCTTTTTGGATCCCACAGCCCTTATTAACCAGGCTCCTCAGTAGAAGCAGCCTACCGCTTTCTACGCTACGCCAGTGGCCATTTTCAGGCATGTAAGACCTGTAGCATCTGATGTCAACATAGTTGCAAACCGTGTGATGGACATTATGGGCTCGCTGTGGTTGCCTGTTGTGCCGGCGGCTCGCCGCTTTCAGTGGGCGCGCTTAGCTTCGACACCTCTGCCAGACCATCTACGCGACTTTGTTTGGAAACTTGGTTGGGCAGTGCTGCCTACTTGTGATCGGCTAGAGCGGTGGGGTGAGTTACGCTCCAGTATATTGGTCCAAACTGCCCGCTCCCGGCATCTAATCGCCATGCTACAGTCACCTGCGTGGTAGCGTGCGTTTTTTGGCGCGCGGTTCATGTGGGATTCCGTGGGCAGGGCATTTCGAGCTTGGTCTTCCGCGGCCGCTTCTCCAGCGGCCGTTTTGCTTGCCTGTTAATTGTTGAGGGCCTTTTTAGTTTATGGCGCAGTCGGTGCGCCGCGGTTGCTGGTGGCTTCAGACGCCGCGCTGTGTGGCCAAAACTTGGACGTCTTCGAGGGAGCTGATCAGTTCCTTGCCGGAGGAACTCTTTTTCTTGGGAGAGGAAGAG
Organism: Amblyomma americanum; assembly: GCF_052857255.1. Taxonomy (NCBI): domain Eukaryota; kingdom Metazoa; phylum Arthropoda; class Arachnida; order Ixodida; family Ixodidae; genus Amblyomma; species Amblyomma americanum. The sequence continues at coordinate 60,299,923 of NC_135502.1, forward strand.
TTCCTCCGGCAGTGGTCGTGCCCATTCATTTCTGTTAGCAACGATCCTCTTGTTATGGTTTTTAGGCTAAACTGGCACTAAGGTCTTTTTTTGTGCCAGATTATTTCTTTTCCACTGTTTTGTCAATAGGTATGCTATCCCGTTTTACATCGCCCACGAGCAATTCCTGTTAGTTATTCAAAGATGCTTATGGTACCTCTTTAACTGGCTCGCCTTACATGCTTAGCGTCATGTTTGCTTGTGAATATCAATGTATCCGGAAACCTTGGCATGTGTACACATGCATATAATTTTTTTTCTAACAACAACTGTCAGCCCTGAAACGATCGATCTGCACTTCCTTCGATAAGACCAATCATCTGTGGCATGTGGTACATGGTTCCATCTTACCAGGTTTGAACGAGAACGTGTTGCCTGAACGAGCAAACAGAACGCAGTCTTAATTTTGCTGGTGCCCGGGCTGGAAGTCTCGGCCGTATGTTGGTGCGTGAGCGTGGCGCTTAAGTGATCACGCACATGGACTATATGTGCAACTTGAGTGTTGCGGTGTCGCTGCACGTCGATCGCGCATAGTCCAGGCTTCAAGATAGAAACTCTTTTAGTGCGCTAGCACTTGCAATGGCCATTACACGCATTTAGCCGTTGTGTGTTCGCTTGTCTGAAGCCTGGTCTAGTGACAGGTACCCCACCTGCTACCTGCAACCTGCCCACCGGGTGGAATATGTGCTACCTAGGTTGGGTGGAATATGCGCTTTGGCCTAACTGCGCAAATCGGCTACCATATTTTGTAAGAACGTGGAGCTAATCACAATGGCCACAGGAAAGCCCATGAAGGGTAAGATGTTAAAGGCTACTCGGAAGCATCATTGTCTACCCGAGTGGAAACCAGACATGCAGAAGGGAGGCTGCACGCCTTTTTTAACATTTCTGCAGGACACGGATCTTGTTTCTAAATGGTGACAGCAGGAACGGACTATGGCCTACTGTGATTGAATGTGTGCGTAGATGGTGTCTTCCGGAGTGGACTACGTTATACTGTGAGTGAATGTGTGTATGGATTGTGGCACTACAATGGCCTATGTTCTACTGTGGCTGGATATGTGCATAGATAGTGACTTCTGCAGTGGACTGTGATGTGGACTGTGGATTGATTGTGTGCATAGATGGTGACTGCGGGAGAGAATGTGTGTTATTATAAGAGACTGTGCGCATAGCGGGGTAGATGCGACATTGTTAATATAGAAGGGACGCTGCGGTGGAGCAATTGCCGGCAGATAAAGCAATGCTAACCCCACCTGTAGCATTCAACACCTCAACTCAACTCAACTCAACCAACGTTTTCCCCTGAAAGTCGTTCACGATTTCTATACTAATGTGGAGCAATTTGCTAATGGAGAGGAGTGCTTAAGAAGTCGGCTTTTAGAGGCGAACGTGAAGAAGGTGGACAATAAGAAGCGGACGCATACACACCGTTTCACGAGGAGTGGGTAGAAGAGGGAGGAACACTTTAAAACACCGCGCACTGCTCGCCGCACCGCACTGTTGGCAAGTTCCTGCGGGTTGTTCATGGAGCAACTTCCGCCTGCTTAGCCACTGGTCAAATGCGTGTTTGCGCCCGTGTAACAAAAGCTGCAGTGTTGTGCGCAACGCCAATGACCTCAGGACATTTGTGTTTTATCACGGGCTACGAGAAGAGTAAGAGAAAACGGAATAAAAATGCCTCCGGTGTGTACACGCAGCATGGTATGACGAAGTGTCAGTGCGGCTGAGACGTGTTTTTGTTTCACAACTTTCCCGCCGTCCCCGAGTTACACCGGCACTGGTGAACAGAAAAGACTTGTGCCAACATCGAGCTACCCGCCGCGGTGGCTCAGTGGTTAGCGCGCTCGGCTACTGATCCGGAGTTCCCGGGTTCGAACCCGACCGCGGCGGATGCGTTTTTATGGAGGAAAAAAGCTAAGGCGCCCGTGTGCTGTGCGATGTCAGTGCACGTTAAAGATCCCCAGGTGGTCGAAATTATTCCGGAGCCCTCCACTACGGCACCTCTCTCTTCCTTTCTTCTTTCACTCCCTCCTTTATCCCTTCCCTTACGGAGGTTTCCAACGATATATGAGACAGATACTGCGCCATTTCCTTTCCACAAAAATCAATTATTATTATTATTATAACATCGAGCTAACGCATATGTTCAGCGCACTTTTTGAATTGAATATGGACAGAAAGAAACCCACTGTCTATAGCTTAATCTCGGGCGTGGAAGAAATACAACGCGTATCCTAACAACTACTCTGTACTTAACTTTAGGAGACAGGGCTCGTGATTGGTTCGGGCGAAGGTGTTTTAACTGACTAGATCACGATGTAGGGGCTTCACAAACTTTCGCGCAACTTTGTGTTGCCAGCCCACTTTTTCACGAACATCGGCTGTATTTGGGCAACGCCACCTGGAAAAAGAAAAAAAGAAGCACGTAGTTTGTAGAAAAATAATGGTGGTTGCGCTGCACGACATGAATTTCCGGAAACGGCGCACGAACTTCTTACTCAGCTGCAAAGCGTTCAAGAATACAGCGACGGCAATGAAAGAAGAAAGAACACATGGCATGCACGGTAATCTCTGTCACGCCTCGTAATAAATCCTTCGACTGAAGTGCATCGAGGAATAAAAAAATTGACTGTGGTTTAGCTCTGGTTAAAGCTGGAGTGACGCGATAGCTACAGCTGGCCGAGGGGAACTCGCTCAGTCGAATTGCAAAGGCAGTCTTTCGCCGCTCCGTTTCGCCCTGGGCGTTCCTTCTTCATCTTCGTCCCTAGACGTGGATTCACTTTAGGCGGCTAGGTGTGCTGCGCCGTCGGCACCTGCTCCGCACCACGTGACCAGCCACAGCGCCGCCACGGTGCTCAAGGGGCGCCACGCTGGAGGCTCAAAATGCTAGCGTAATGTAGCTATCGCTACATTAAATAGGTCCATGCTCCATGCAAACTCCCATAGGCGGGGCGCCAGCTTTCCCTCTTGTTAATAGTAAGAAACTCTATGCCTGCTCCCGGTTGGTTACTGCAGGCAGCAGGCACTACTGTCTTAGCACTAACGCGGATAAACTTGGCTCGAACCCTCATGCAAAAATTATAGCGAGCGGATGGCACTGCCGGAGGTCACATGCTGCTCCGTCAGCAGCCAACGGGCTGCAAATTAGCAGCCCAAGATGGCGTCGGCGGTAGGCGGCTCTCGGGTAAAATAAATAAGATAGCGTCCACCCATGGAAACTAAAATCGTACATTTATAGAATTTGGAGGGATTTGTTGGGACTGCGTTGGTGCAGCATCATTTGAATCTGAGAACAAGAATAGGAAAGGGAGGCCACTGGTTACCTTGTTCCAGTTTTGTTCCAGGCGCACACCGTTAGCAAGCAAAGCTGTGTGATGGTGCAGAGGCTGTCATGAATCGTGCACGTTGCATTTAGAACAATTGGTGTTCCCTCGGCATAACTTGAGGCATTGCTTTACCGGACTCGAACGAAATACGCGAAAGACGCAGAGGTGGAACGAGGTGTAAATCTGGTTGAAGCTACTTTTTTTTAAATCTTTGGTTCACATTGAACGCAGTCATCTCTTCCGACGCCTAAGTGGCTTGCCTCGTTGTCACTGCAAGTGACAGCGACGTATGTACGTACATTACAACTCCTCCGCACGGGACACTTTACGACTTGCATCGCATTTAAAGAACGTTGTTGCGTCTGTCTAGTCCTCTTCCCTTTATGATAACCTCCAATACACCCACCTCCCTTTTTAGCGCCATAATAATTCTCTAGCTCTGCACCACCATAATTTTCAAACCACATTGTCTGTGAATAAACATTTTATTTTGGTGCCTCTAGGTACTTAGTCTACCCTGGCACCACAAACTCCCAAATTCGTCACCACCTGTAACAGCACTCTGCTGCGGCACGTAGCGCCGCATGCCAGGCACTCGGAGCTCCAACACACGCGACTGAATGGGAAGCGACGGGGACCCCAGTTTATGCATCGGCGTGCCTGTGCACCGCTCAATGGGCGGCTATGCGCTGCTGCGCGCCACGGCCCCGGGGCGGCGCTACATCCCGCGCCTCAGCCGTGCGTGCGCTGGGCCGCTGCGTTCGCGTGGCGGCCGCTCGGCGCCTGCGCCCGGGGCCACTGCGACGGCGGCGGCGGCGGAGGGAGGGCGGCATGCCTGCAGAGCGGCGGACCGCAGCGCTGCCGGACGGCACCGGTGAGTCGCGCGCGCAACTGTTGCCTGCTGTGCACACCACGTGGTGCTGCTGCTGGTGCCGGGGGGCCCAACGCACACGCGTTGCGCGATGTCACGCGACGTCTCTTTCCCGCCGTCTCCTTCCGCGCGACGTCTTCCTTCCAAACGCCGGTGCGCGGAAAGACGGCTAAGCGTGTACTTTTCGGCGGCCGTCTTGGTCGGCGCGGACCCCCCCTCCTCTCCTTTCTGCTCTGGCCAGCGGGAGTAATTTTGGGGAACTGCGGAACAGAGCGTCCGGCTTTGTTCTTCCGAGGCGTTGTGGTTCTGGGCCCCCTCTCTGCCCCCCTCCCCACAGCCCCCCTCTTGCCCCGGCAACGGTCGCGCGCCGCACACTTGTGGCTTACACTCACCGGACTCACGCGCGGGATGAATCGGGTGCCAGCGCTTGTGTATACTGCGCCTTGGTGGTGCGCACCCGCGCGTGTAGCACCTCACGCGTTGTGCGTCTTTGCGCGACAGCTGCGTTCATTCTCGCGGTTCATGCAGCGATGGTGGGGCTGTGGCACCTTCGACCGTTTCCACGATATCGCGTCTGTTTCTTATTGAATTTAATTTTTTTTTTACTTGCTGGCTAGATTACCGTAAGCACGGCGCCGTGTCATTCGCTCGCGTTGCGTTATGTGCAGCGTGACGCAGCCCGGGGTGTCGCGCGATTTTCGCTCGTGTTCGGGGTGCCGTCCGCGTCAAGTTCAAGGTTGTCCGCGGAAGGTCGGCGTACTGCGAGTTCTCAAATGCCATCCGCTTGTCAGCGGGTGTCCTGGGCTTGACACGCGAGCCACGAACCGGTAATGAGGAGGACAATGTGAAGCTTGCTTCGCGTTAATAGTGTTTCGCAGCAGCGTATAGCGGCTGAAAAGGCGCGCTGATCAAATGCGCTCGTTGTCGCGATTAAAGCAGTGCACATTATCGGTAGCACAAAAGGCGTTGAGTCATTGGATACATTGTGATTGGCTGCCGTGCTATTAACTGAGCCTCAGAGCTGAGCCTGTCCTATTATGCGGCGGTGTTTGACGTTGTCCGTGGGCTCACGAAGGGCGCCCAAGTTACTAAACGAAACCACTGCGCGCGACCTGGTATGTTATGTAGACAGCCTGTTTTGTGATCCGGTTCTTTCCTAGGGCACCCATCGCCACCGAGGGCTCTCTACCTGTGGTGACAAACGGCGGAAATGCGGTCTATCAGACAGTCATTCACGTTAGATGGCCCTTTGCACGCACTGCGTACAACCAAACGTTCGCGTTACACTGGCATCAAATGGAAAGTCGCACGCCGCTTTCGGACCCGTCGGAAGAAAGTCGCCAAGGTCTGCCCTGTTGTGCTTACACGAACTGGTGGTTCTGAGTCACGGCACGTGGCGTGAAAGCCACTGTCAGTGGACTTCGACATAGTAGTAGTATTCATCCGCTGAATATTAGCAACGCAAATGGACGCGCCGATTTTGTGCGTTTAGTCGTCCTTTGGTGTCTCGCGCTTCCACATCGCAGCTGAGAAGGACCTAATAGCATCCCAAAGTCAGGCCGCTCTATTAATCTCCAGGAAATGCTGCTACGATGTTTCGTGGTCTGAGAACCCTCACACTACGGAGCGAAAACTACCCGTTTCTTTCGCCCGTGCTGTGCAGTGAAAAACGGTGTCGGTGTGCATGAGTTCGTGGCGCGAACGCAGAAGGATTTCTCGTCCGCGTGTGACAGCGCGAGTTTCTGACGATGATGGATCAGGGTGAATAAGCTGCGTGCGGGCTTATCAGCTGTAAACTGTATACGAACGCCGCGGAAGCGACTGACCGCCACCGGGCATTTCAATGCGTCAGCCCCTAAAGTCGCAGATACCGAGACGTGATGTGCAGAGTAGTGTCGACGGGAATGTTTTTCGGAGCAGGGAGCGGTGTCATTTTTGAAACGCTCGTTGACGACTATGTTTACCGGTGAACAGAAGTGTGGACTCTTGCCCTCGCATTCGAGCATTAGGAGACGCATTGCTGTGACCATAGGGGATGCATGTTGTCGCTATACTTAACTGAAACTCGCTGACGGGTGGCTCAAATGGCGCTGTAACAGAGTATTTTCTGCTCTAGATAGCGCTTGGAGGGGTCAGCGCTATTGGGTAACATTTCGTACTCTGGATTTGGCACTGCCTCTAACTCCAACCGAAGGCCATGCTGGTGGCCAAACCCATGAACTATGCACACAAACAATTTAACGCGACTGCCTCCGATACACCACCAACCTTTCGGCCCCGAGATCTTCACCTTCGGATTTACATAAATAATCAGCTTAGATTATGGCTGCACAGCGCGAACTACGTGCAGCGGAGCAGCGTGGTACTAGAACAAGCCTCTGGAGGAGATGGTTTATGGTTTATGGGGGTTTAATGTCCCAAAGCGACTCAGGCAATGAGGGACGCCGTAGTGAAGGACTCCGGAAATTTCGACCGCCTGGGGTTCTTTAACGTGCACTGACATCGCAAACTACAGGGACCTCTAAAATTTCGCCTTCATAGAAATTCCGCCGCCGCGGCCGGGATCGAACCCGCGTCTTTCGGGTCAGCAGCCGAGCGCCGTAACCACTGAACTACCGCGGCGGGAGCCTCTGGAGGAGAAGGCTCGTGTTCTCTTCAAGGCAACAAGCAGAAGTACCTTGTGTTTTTCTTTTGTCCGCACCGCCGGCATCCCAAGAGGCCTGCCCTTAGCAAAAGTCCACCAAAAGGTAGCCCACCGATCCACTTCTTGGCCATAGGCGCTGCTTGCAAGCTCCGGGGGTGCTGCTGGCGCAAGTTGATTGCTAAGCACAACTCCTCCCCTTCCCTCGTCGCTCGTTCATCAGCCCCAGCAAATTGCATCACACGCTGCGGTAACGCCTCTGGCGCGCGTTTCTGGCCATCGATACAAAAGCAAAACGAATCGGGCGCCGATTTGTTCACAAAGTACGACGCGGAGGATGCGAGGGGCGACAGCAACGACGTGGACGGCATTGATTTGTTTGCGCCCGGTCGAGAAGCTGCCGATTCCTTTTGGCCACAACCTCTCACGCCTCCCGGAACGGAGCGGGCATCGCGCAAGCAGAAACGGTGGGAAAAGACATCGACCGTGATGTATTCGGGATCGGAAGTTTTCCCTCTTTGCGTTGGTTCTCGCTGGCGGAAGAAATCTATGTCCCCTCTCCGCTGGTGGCACTTGTGGAAATCCGGAGATTTGCTGCGGTAAGGCAAAAAAAATGCAAAACATCGCAGGGGGCTTCGACCCTTGCGAAAGACGTGTGACGCGCGTCGCCATTAACGCCTGTCCTGTCCGCCTGTACTTCTGCGTGTCCAAAATGTCCTGTGTGTTGCTTAAAGGCCAGCACGCTTGCAGAACCTGCGAACCTGCGGCGATATTTGTTACACAGTAATGACGTGTGATTTGCGTGTGGAGTTGTTGGGAATGGTCTCCTATGACCGCATGTCCGACTTTAATTTTAGCAGCTTCACTGGCGTCACTAAGCAGAAAATGAGAGGCCGGGCCCGCCAAAGCCACTATGGGCTTCAGCGTCTCAATGAGCGGGCTGCAATGTTTCAATTGGAAGCCGCATTTGAAAACTCATTAAACAGCAATTACATTAGTGTTCAGCCTTGAACCCTGTGCATCATTCGCAACCTGTTGTGCGGCATTTTAACTAAAACGTTTGAAGGGTTGAATAAAAGCCATCCCGGAAGATATGCGCAGCAATACGATTCCTTTAGAAGCCAGGCGCGGGATAACGCGGCAAGCACACTTAAAGCAGGTGTGAAAGCTGAAACCACACGGACGCATTCAGCGGGGGCACCGAAATCTTGACGCGCACCAGCTGTGCAGGCTGTCCGAGCTTATTGATTCTTTACATAACCTATCATTTCCATAACCAATCGCATCGTTCCACCTTGTTCCTGCCGGGTCTTTCACTTCTTCGGTCCGCGGCCAAATCTCTGCCTTGTATTCCGCACAAAACAAATACCACTACAATTTTTACTACTGCTAAGTTAGGCGCCGTGGCCGATCCTCAGCGATGGTGGCGCCGCTTCGCGGGTGGCGGCGGAATTTCCGCGAAGCCTGGAGTGCCGCCATTTTGTCGTCGGGAACAACAAGTCGGCGTCGCTATATACGCGATTGAGTGAAGCGCGCGATCTGCAAGTGCCGCACTATAGAGACCATTCGTGCGCACAGTGCGCAATTTTTGGACCGACCGCGGCCTTTGTAGCGTGATTGTCACGACTCGGGCTCTGTCGGCGAGTGTCGTGACCCGGGCGTGTTAATCACGGTTCAGCGTCTCGGTGCATACAAGCGCGGGCTCGCATAATGTCGCATATCCGTCGAGTCGCCCCACGTGCCGTGGTGGTCGACCGCCTTTCTTTTCTCTTCTGCATCGCCGGTATAGACACACACACAAACACACACACTTGATGGCGGCGTGGGCTCGCGTGACCTCGGGCTTGACTTGCTCGACACGGCGTAAATATGACTTATACGACTCTATAAACCCGACGTGCTTTACGGTCTCCTCCACAATGGACGAAGAAGATATACTTATCTGCGAAAACAGCGGTGAACGGGGATAAAATGCGGGAATTACGCTTTCACGGGACGTAAATTAACATTGCAGGCTGTCGTCCGGAGCAAAGAGGTATAGTTGAGGCTAAATTCGTTTTTACCACTGATATTTTTATCCCTATACTTATCCCTAGACTCTGCGTTGGCAGCGATACCTGCCCAGCATCGAAATACTGAGAAAATAATATCAATAAAACCAAGAGACAGCTGACGATACTGATCAGAGTGGCTGTTCGGGCGAGTTGGTTTGCCATGATGGAACATATAGCGCTAAGACACCAGGACGAACAAAGAAAGAGACAACACGAGCGCCAACTTTCAACTGAAGTTTATTCATTGCATGTGATGTTCTAATACAGGCTGAATATCGCACAAATACTACCAGGCTATCATGCCGTGAGTCACCACAAACACGCACTTACTTTTTGTTCACATCATCAAGGAAATCAATTTCTTTCTTTGAGAGCGAGATAGATGCTGCACTAACACATGTGCCATCCAGTTTTCAAAGAATGCCAAATCATCAGTAAATATAAACATCAACTAACACGTGAGATCGTAGAAGCCAGACAGATACGAAAACTGAAATATAAATGTGTTAGTGCAGCATCTATCTCGCTCTCAAAGAAAGAAATTGAATTCCTTGACGATGTAAATAAAAAGTAAGTGCGTGTTATGTGGTGACTCACGGCACGATAGCCTGGTAGTATTTCTGCGATATTCAGCCTGTATAAGAACTTCGCATGCAATGAATAAACTTCAGTTGAAAGTTACCGCTCGTGTTGTCTCTTTCTTTGTTCGTCCTGGTGTCTTAGCGCTATATGTTCCGTCACGACGATACTGAGTTACTGGGCTTCACCCGCGGCACGCCCGCGAGATGCGCAGCGGGCTTTTTTTCCCTTCTAGAAGTCGTTTCGCCAGTTTACTAAGTAACCTGACATCACCTTGTTCTGACTGTACAGCTTTGTGATGCCCTTAGTAGCACGGGGGGTTCCGCTTAAGCCGATGGATACAGGAAATGAAAATGTAGAGCTCGGAAAAGGGTTCATGCTATGGAGGTCAAGGTTAGATGGATCCGCTAGAATAACATCAAGTAGGCTTTCTTTTTTTTTTCCCGACATAAACTGTTCATAGCATCACAATGGAGTAGACATTCGTTTAGCCTGTTTTGTAAGTCGACTAATGTCGAACGACTTCGGTGAACTGCCCGACAATACTGCGCGCGTGTCTTACTGGACCTTGGTTAAAACGAAATCGCTCAGTCCAATGTATCGCCTTTTTCTGAGTTTGATATCACCTCAGCAGACCTTTAGTGCTCAGTTACCGTTGAATATGTAGTTAGTTCTTAGTATACCGTTAGTATATATAGCAATCCTCCTATTAATTGTAAGAATGGTTGTTGTTTGATTTTTCGCCCAAGCCTCTGACTTCGTTATAACAAAATATCACAAAAATTTTCAGCGTCACCTATGCGTCCGCCTCCATTGAAATGCCCTGATTCTCTGTCGCATGGTTATCGAGTACGCGCATTAAGGCGCCAACAGTGGCCTACTTGCGCGGCGCTGAAACTCGAATTTAACGGCCGGAAAACATACATCCTATACCAGGTGTATCAGGGAAGAGTTTAAGTAATTCTCAAAAATGGGTTTTTGACGTAAAAAATATGTCTTTTTCAGCATAGTATTATTAGCGTTGACGGGCGCCAGAAAACCGGTTAATTGTTTTAAGTAGTAAACTGGTTAACTATTTTTTTAATAATTATCTTTTTAACTATTGGAGTTACACGCGTAGTTGTAATTAGAGATTTGTAGCCGGTCGGTAGTAATAGCCATATCATTGTTTAGAATAAAAAAAATGCAATTTACGTTGGCGCTGTGGCTCGACAAAATTTGGCTTTTTTTTACTAGTCACGTGCACAGGAAAGGTTGCTTTGCCTGCATGCTTTTCGAAAGCGCATGCATATTGGCGCGATGTACCCAGATTTTGTGTAGCCACAGCGCCGAGGATAATCGCGTTTTCGAAATTCTAATAACCGATATGGCTATTACTAACGTCCGGCTACAAATATCTAGATGTGATAGGTAAAACGTTAAATATCAGAGACAATTAACCTGCTTTCCGGTGTCCGTCAACACCGGTAATACTATGCCACAAAAGCCACATTTTTACGCCAAGAAGCCTATTTTTGAAGATTACCAGTCTTCCCTGAAACACCCGGTATATATACGTCCCACTTTGGCGTCGTCAATCCTGGACAGCCAATCAGCGCTGCGATCCCATAGGCGTCGTAATACTCCCTCCTGTTTGTCCTTTTCCCTTTTTACAAATTGCCAAAGTAAGGGTGTCGTTTCTGTTTGCTCGCTTGGTGCTTTTTCTTTTGTCAGTGCTTTTGAACGTCAGCGCTTAATTTACGCTCGCCAGCGGAGACAGCTTCGTCGTAAACAACGGCGTAACTCGACGTCATTGCGCGCCAGTCTGACGACAGCGCTAAAACGAACCCCGCCGCGAGCTCGTTGATTCCGAAAACGTGACTTTAAAGCCGATAGGAGATTTAACATGGCGTCTAATGGCTGCTGTGAGGTCACCGTTTATCGTTGCTATGGCGCCGCGAAACTCGTTTTGCAGAGCTACCCTAGGGGAGAGAGGAGCGCAGCTGGAAATTGACGCAAATATCGGCAAATCGCGAGATTTATGGCGCTACAGGCTGCGTAATTAGCAAGGAAAGAGTTAGAGGAGACACTGGAAAGAAAGAACGTTACTGGCCTTTGCCCTCATTGACCGCTGTAGATCAGTGTGCGATTAATTACACGTCCTTCGAGTCCGTTTGTTGTGTATCCTTCACTGTCGTTATTTTTTCAAGGGGAGAGGCAGCTGAAACGGCACTTAATTGCAGCTGAAGAGCGTCAGCTGAAGTGCAGAAGGACATTAAGAAAAAAAAATCAAAGTTATCAGCTAAAGCTTCTGGTACTTCAAGCAGCTCGTCCTTACGCTTGTAGTGACCTTCTAGTGCTTTCTCGCCGGACATTTCGCCCGGGCGCAGTGCAGAAATGAAAGGAAAATATTTTTCCCCCGGACCGGTGTCGGCAGTAGGGCGATCGCAGCTTGACGTTATTGGGGCTGCTGAGTTTCACTCGCTGGCTTCTGTGTGAGCACTTGTTTCGAGATAATCGATCTCTCTCGAGTTGATGTTTCTCTGGTCCGTTGCGAATGATCGAGGTTGCGGCAGAAGGGAGGAGACGTCTAACTGATCCAAGCGACCGGAGTTGTGTCACTGGGTCGTCCGGGAATACCTTCCGGTTTTATGCGATAGCATAGAACCCTCACTGGAGCGAAAACCTGCCGCTGTTGGCGACGTCCAGAAAAAATTCTCATTGGCTGGCGGGTAGTGACGTCACCGGAGTGGAGAAATCCCATTGGCTGGCGGGCAGTGACGTCATTAGTGACGTCTCCAGAGCGGAGAAATCCCATTGACTGAAGAGGCGTGACGTAATGAGCCGAGTAGTGGCGTCACAAGACCATGTTTGTGTTGTGAAGCCTCCCCCTGCCAACCGTGGCAGGTGGCAGGCGGTGCGCAGGAGAGATGAAAACTTTTATTTCGTCGACCAAGCGGCATGGTTGGACTTGATTGCCAGGTCTAACAGCCCCGTCTGGTGGCCTTGAGCCTTTGGCGCTCGGCTACCTCCATGGCTCTACATCTTAACACGAAAAAGCCCGTATGGGAATAAAAAGGAAGTAAGCGTCCTCTAGCGCGCAGTCTTTTATAAAAGGGAGTGCACTAAAGGACAGCGTACTCCTTTATTACTCCTTTTTGTTTAGAGTGTAGTCTTCACCCGAAATCACGCGGCCTCCCACAGTTCAGGATTCGAGAGTTGCAAGACCTCAGGAGGTTCGTCCTTCGGATATCCATGCAGTACATGTGCTAGCATGGCTTCAGGGTTCCCACACATTTTGAACCCGGGGGTAAACTTCCTGGCAGACCAGGGAGTAGATGTAAGGGCATGGGAAACGCTGGGGAAGAGCACTGCTCGGCAAGAGGCTCACAAGCCCGACCAGTCACTTCCGTCAAAGGCATCAACAGCTTTGAATGCGGTCGCATTCACAACACGCAATGCAATAAGGTGTCCCTGTGTTTTTATTGTGTTCACAGCATTTATTATAGATGGCATGATGCATAGGAACCGTGCCGTTTGTAACATCTGTTATTGAGCTACGATCTGTTATTATGTTGAATATCAGCGCTCAAACCGTCTGTCAGGAACATTAATGTTCCACGCTTAATGCTTTCGGGTTGTTCCCTGGGCTATCCGGAAATACCTTGCTGGAACGTTTTTACGCAAAATCTTGAATATACAATGCGCGATGTTTCGGAATCTTGCTAGCGCTTCTCGCTGTGGTCTTTTGTTCGTATTATCACAGGCCGTAAGGTCTTCCAAACAACGTAAAGCTTGCCTTTTGGAGACAGCATTTCAGTGTGACATAGCGGCGATATAAGCATGCATTTCATGTTTAGGTCAAGTACATTTTCTCGAAGTAGCGCCATCATTTGAAGTACGGTGAGAAATTTAGGTTCTATCGCAACGACGGAGAGAAGTTTGACACGGACTGGTAGACAGAGTTGCAATAAAAAGCAGATATAGAGCTTCGAACTCTAGCTGTGGCGTAGCAAAATCTGCTTTTCGTGCTTAGTTTCACTGAGCTCAGAGGTAGACCTACGGTTGCTCAAAAATACTGAGATCAGGCTGCAGGATAAATCAACTAAAGGGGTTCCTTACTTCACGCAATAACTGCTCTGCTCCTGCTGACACCGACCAGTCTGCGCAGCCCGGCTTTCAGTCCTCATTACCTTTGCCTTCCTATTATACTAATGTAATATAATAAAGGTGAACTGACTAAAACAGTGCAGAGCGTGTCCGTTCCGTGAGGCAACTATTGGGTGCTGTTCAACGGTATTTGCTTACAATTTTTTCACGATCAATAAATAATGTGACAATTATTGGTTGCCAGGAAAAGAAAGGCGCAGCAACCGTCTCATTTCTCGGTGGGCACCTCCACCCTGCAGGGGGGGAAGAGATATATACAAGGGAGGGGAAGAAGGAAGAGTGAAAGAAGGAGTAGAGAAAGAGGTCCCGTAGTGGAGGGGCCCGGAATAATTTTGACCACCTGGCGAGACGCAAAAAAGAATGTTCACAACATTCGTATACAGCGGGAGAGCGCGGCGTATCCATATATGCAGAATTAGTCCTTCTCTACTTAACATTCATAGATCCGCGGGAGTCCTCATACCACTGCTGGCGCAGTGGCACAGCGGTTAAGCGATGCGCAACTGCCCTGGGATGGCAGGTGCTGCCACCTGCGGAATTTGTGCGATCCAGGTTGGTCTGGGACAGACAAACGCTAGACTATTTTGCTATGCTGTGATCCTCCGGATAAGTGCTTTCGCATTAAAAGGCGCCCGTGTGCTGTGCGTTGTTAGTACACTTTAATGATCCCCAGGTGGTCGAAATTATTTCGGAGCCCTTAACTACGGCACCTCTTGCTTCCTTTCATATTTCACTGTCACCTTGCTCCCTTCCCTCAAGGCGCAGTTGAGGTGTACTCCATGAAGTGAGGCAGTTACTGCTCCATTTGCTTACCTAATGAACTACTAATTATAATTAACGTGCGCTGTCGTCGCATAGCACACGGGTGTCTTTTGCGTTTCGCAGCCGTCCAAACGCAGCCACCGCTGCCCAGAATGAACCTGCATCCTCGACCTCAGCAGCCGGACGCGCTAACCAGGGAGCCACCACGAAGATTTAAAAAGGAAGAGAGATTTTCTGAATGAGCTTAATCGCTTCGAAGGTAGCGGAACATTTTCCCACCCGCGAAACAAAGCAAAAGATTACACCTTTACAAGACCACTAAAAGCCGCGGAATCCAGCGGTCAGCTCGCATAATTAGCGTCTAAAACCATCTCACTGTTGGATATTTTCTGTCCGAAACGCTGACTCGCTGCGTTTTTCCCCTCTTTGTCGCCATGCCGGTGGATTAACGACCGCTGTATCGATGCGTTTTCCTGGCGTTAAGCCGCTAAAGCGCCTTTTGCACGTGTTCACTCGCTTGAACGAACTGCACCGAAGCTGTCGCCTGCGTTTGACAGAAATGACGTCACACTTGACGCCTGGCGCCGCGAATTCCTTGCACGGATCGTCCTATGGAGAAACAGAAAGCGTTAACGTTCGCTTCCCTTCTGCAGCACTTCAGAATAACTGGGGTGCGTACGTCGGTACGCATGTATCGTCGTCTTCTTTTTTTGTGCGTGGTAGCGAAGACGGTGAATTTACCGTTTGGCGAGTACACACATCTAGCATTGTTTCTATTGCTATAACTGCTGCTTCTGAAAGCTGGCTATCACCGCTAGCCTTTTTTTACCGCTTCTATTAGCAGTTGCCATGATTTGTAACAGCGTTTTGTAGCAGCGTTGGAGAGAGAGCTAAATTTCAGTTCGTGCTAAACAGTGATTCGAACAAGATTTGCATAAGTCTACTGTTCAGCCCATTTAAAAGACACTCCATGTGTCTTTAAATCAGCAGCAGCGCGAAACTTATAGCTGCTGCTCTAACGGTGTCTTGCGCGCTGACTGCACCTCGCGCTACTTGCTACGTATGCTCGAAGTCATATGCAACGATGTACAAATCACATTTGAAAATACAGGTTATAATGAAGCCCCTGTATGGTTTTTGTTTGCATCGCGCACTTCCCTATTTTACTCAGGATTTTTACACATTTTACTCTACGCATTTTCGGCACGAGCTAAACACATAAAAACAACCCAACTCCTCGTGTAACCGGGCTGCTACCGCTCGTATTATTTACACTTGTGACAAAGACCAGCCCAGTGGGCAAGAACTCACATGCACAACACACCGTACTAGATCTGGATCGAACAGTGGCACGTGAGTTTGGACGACATCGTAGCAAGCACCTTCAGTTGTTGCTCGTACAAGTTTAATGAGCGGAGCTCGATACTTGTCAATAGCGACACGCACAGAGCGAAATGGCTGTTTTAAAACAGATTGCTTCGGCGTAGCGCTCCTTCCCAGGCTCGGAGGCGGTGTGAAATTTATGCATGAACCAGAAAGCTTGTCCCAGTGGTCTTGCGTAAAGTTCCAAATGGGAAACTGAGAAGCTGATTAAAATTTAGAGTCCAATAATAAAGAAGGTGTCGCTCCCGTAAAAAGGAAAAAAAAAGGAAGTTAACGTTTTTGTCTTCGTTTTGCATAACAAAGGTACCACAAGCGAGATGGTCCCGCCCACATTCCCTTCGGTTCCTCACATCGTTTGTCCACACCATCGTGATATAAAGAACTGCTCACGCAGTCAAAACTCCGCTCATTTCATTAGTCCATTCTCTATAGCTAGCGCGCAGTTGTTTAGCATGCCGCAGTGCCAATAGCCTTCATAGTAAGACTGAAATTGCAATATTTGACGTCGGTTTAAACGAACTTTTTCGGCGAGAACTTAAAATCTCGGCGTATGATTATAGATAGATAGAATACATCCCAAGGATGTCATGTATGCGTATTTTACAAAGAAAACAGAACTTCGTGAAAGTTGGAAATTGTGGGAACCTGAAGTGCTTGGGGTGACTCAGGTTATAGTTTCACGTACTATGATTTTACAACCACCAAGTTGCCTGCCTGCGCCTTTTCAGTTGTTATAACTTAAAAAAACTATAGGTGCAAAGCCAGGTACTTTGTAGCATGTAGCTATAGCACAAAAAGCCTCCGAGCTGTCGCCAAAAAAGACACCGAAGCGGTGTCTTTAAACTGGTCTGGCTCATTTATGGCACACAGATTCCTGATGTCTTGTTCGGCGTTAATAATCTAACCGTTGCCGTGGAATACTTTAATTGTTCCTCCAGCTAAAAGTTTTGCGTATAAAAAAAGTGTTGCGCACCGGGATTAGTGGTAATTTCGAGAGAAGAATTGAAAGACTGAGAAGACGAGTTAATGTTAACTGCATGGACCAATACCCCATATAAAGTAATCGCGCAATGTTTCGAAATCCCAAAGCTAGAATACTTGTTTACCTGTGTCCGATACCCTGCCACCTTAATTCAGTACAAGGAAACATTGTTGACAAGTACAGAGTTTAAAAAATGCAAATTATTGCTGCCCTGAATTAGAAAGCATTCAAGAGGAAGCCGTGCTAGAAACAACAAGATAGTGACCGATGTTACACGCTGAGAATGCAGAGGCTAACTGTTCGCATGCTAGCTCCCTACGGTGATGGAGACGATCTTGATCGGTAGGGCGTTTCTAGCAGCCTGTAAAAAATCTAGAGGTGGACGTAAACAGGATGGAAACATTAGCTGAGTGACAATGTTACACGCAGAGATTTAATAAATTCATTATCTCTAGGGGTTACCGGACCATTTTACTATATGCGATACTAAATTATTTGACCACTTCTTTCAATTCCATTTCTAAATAGAGACAGGAACAGTGTGCTGATATCAGGGATTTTTTTTTAGTCTTGGGTTGATGTTTTGCCGAACTTATTTGTGGGGCTTATCTTACGCTGCTTTCTCTGATTTGTGAAAACCGCGAAAATTAGGCCATCGCGAAAATTAAGTCGTTAAAATCATTTTTTCTGGTTTTGGACGTTCTAGCGCGTGAAGTCCCTTTCACCGGTCATTGACTAAAACGTCGATAATCCTAGGACATTCATATATGACGTGCTCACCGTGACAGCATGAACGCGGCCCCGCATTCCTTCTATAGTCGGAGTCAACTCAACGAAGAGCGGCTTTTCCTCGTCAAAGAACCCCCTCCTAGCCAATGGCGACGAGCGATTTCATGAACCTGTTGGTGTGACAATGCAGGGAGCGGCAAATGAAAGGGACAGTACCCTCCCTGTATTGTCGGGGGATATTCGCCTACTTGCTTTGTCACGTCACTCCCTGCATTGTCACGATCAGGTTCATGAGAACGTGCCGACGCCATTGACTGGAAGGGGATCGTTTGATGGGAAATAGCCGCCTTTTTCTTGACTTGTATCCAGCTATAGAACATTTGAACACTTTATGTTCTTCCATCTGTTAAGAGAGGGCCCAAAAACGAGTCTGCTAGAAGACGGTGAAGAATAGAGGCGGAGGACTGTCAGCGCAAAAACCCGAAAGAAGCGCCGTCTCTTAGCATGCCGTCAGTGAAAAGACGGGCTGAAAATGCCTGCCCTAATATAGCGTCTGACTTTTTTACACAATGCTATAGTGACAGCGAACATGACGCTATAAAAAGAGGACCGAGCGCCTCGTGAGACGCACGGTTGAGAGCTTCTCCGAAATCAGTTTTACAGTGTCGCTACTTCAGTCTTTCTACAAGGACACCTTTTTCCGCTTGGCCGCTCTCTCTGGCAACCTCGCGAGTCAATTCTGTAGTTCTTTGCTCCAAAGTCGAAGGTGCCGCACTCTTCTATCTACTGGTACTCCACGCGTTCTTTCCCCATTTCGTTTCTTACAGGTGGCTTCCTGCTGCTTAGGGAACGTAACAGCTTTTCGACAAGCTGAGAATTTTTGGCACGAGAGCACTATTCAGAATGGGAATATAATAATTGGTTTTTGGGGAAAGGAAATGGCGCAATATCTGTCGCATATATCGTTGGACACCTGAACCACGCCGTAAGGGAAGGGATAAAGGAGGGAGTGAAAGAAGAAAGGAAGAACGAGGTGCCGTAGTGGAGGGCTCCGGAATAATTTCGACCACCTGGGGATCTTTAACGTGCACTGACATCGCACAGCACACGGACGCATTAGCGTTTTTCCTCCATAAAAACGCAGCCGCCGCGGTCGGGTTCGAACCCGGGAACTCCGGATCAGTAGTCGAGCGCCCTAACCACTGAGCCACCGCGGCGGGGCGAATGGGAAAACACCGAGCAAGATTTTGGGATGTTTGTGGGTTTGCAAATACCTTGCGGTGGTAGTGGGTTTGTGCCAAGTGAAAGGAAGAAATGAATCAAATAAATATCTTTGACTGGGATTCGAACCCGCGGCGGCGCGAATTCATCAGCTTCGATGGCCAGTGCGCGAGAGCTCTAGACTATCTCTGCAGCCGAACGCGCCTCGTGGTCGACACACTCTCGCGCTATGCATTGCAAATCGCCTTCTTCATCCGCTAATACTGCTATCAAACTAACATTTGCGCTCTGAGCTATGTGGCGGCAGTGACAGATAGATGTGCGCTGCATGCGTTGGCGTGGACAACGTTGTGGCAGAAACACGGCACTAGAGCAATACGCGTTGGCGTTGGCAACATTGCTACACAAACGTGGCACTGAAGCATAGGCCGCTGGCACACGTTGGATAAATTGGCATTGACGATGAAAAACTTGAAGACGCGCATAGCTGGCTCCCTGGACACCCCAGTAGCGCTTTCAGGTACGTGGCGGTGGTGTCCACGTGCAGAAAACTACGCTCAGCAACGCTAAACCTCCAGCCATTTAAAAATTTTTTTGATGAGATTGCAGAAATTTTGGTGTAATAAGAGAGCATCCGCTTTCACGTGCTCGTGAGATATGTGATGAAGCAAATTGGCGGCCCTGTTGATACGACTGAGAGTCGCCATTTTTCTTTGAGTGATGGGTAACTGGATTGCGGGGTGGCAAGAGCACGTTATAGCCCAAATGAGGATAGCTCGCGAATGGTGCGTCGCATAAAAGAGGCCCTCCTCGCGCGACGAGAGCAATTTGTTATACATTCGGTACCGAGCCACGCGAGACAACACAGCTCATCTCGTTATTATCCTAGAGTAGTAAATCATTAGCCCGCACCAGAAACGTGGGACAGTCTGTTGTTTGCTTTCGCGTGCTGAAAGCACACGCAGAATGAGAGGGAAAAATTGGGAAAAGGAAGTCAGACTGGCTAATGTCGCTTTAGCCCCAGGATTCCGTTCAGACTAAGTGGAAGGTTGCTGAAGAAACGACGACGTTTTGGCTAGTGTGTGTTTGGGGGGGGGGGGGGGGGGGGGATCATAATTAAAAGGACTGGATGATGAATACCAGATCTCAGCTGAACTGCTGATCGCTTTTCAGAGGGCAGGCAGCAGTAGCGGAATGAACGTAATTTGTGGATCTGGTGCATATCATCTACAAGTTAATAACGCGCCGACCACAACGCCGCATGCTCTCACCCAAGTTCAACCTTCGTATCTTCCCCGCGGATAGGTACTTACATCCTGTTATTACTATTGTTTTTTAGTGCAATAGCACTTATAGTGGGCATTCGTCGAGTTTATCCGTTATGTTTGCTTGTTTGTCTGAAGCCTGCTTTGGGGCAGGTCCCCAGCGAAGCAACCTTGGTGGCAGGTGGGCCACCGAGGTCATGTGACCTTGTGGCGTCATCACAATCTGCCCACCGGATTGTGAGCAAACCGCCCACGGTGGCAGGTGGCAGTTAGATTAATGATTGGGAGCGAGAGGTTGCTCGGGAAGACCAAGCTGGGTGTCAGAAGCCCCACAAATGGCAGCACCTGCTATCGCAGGGCAGTGGCGCATCGCTTAATTAACCGCTGCACCACTGTGCCAGGAATGGTATGAGGACTCGCAGGGGTCTATGAATGTAAAGTAGAGAATGGCCAACTCCGCATGTATGGGCGTGAGCCCATTAACGTTTTCGCGTCATACCCTTAAAGCGGAGTTTAAGTGTCCCCTCCAAATTTTTTTCTTGTTCGGCCCACACGAAATGACCATCTCTATATTGGTGCCGACTTCATCTCACAAGGTTTGGACGGAAGCGTGCCCTCGACCTCTATGACACTGACCCTGTTTTAGGCGGTGTCCCACGAAACCTCAGCCATGCAGCTTGACCAAAACGAGTACATGACAGAACAGAGCTCTTGCTCAACTTTGTTCGCAGGAAGCCGCACCGTTTTGTCGGGACGTTTCTTGCACTTCAGTTTAACAAACATAAAAACTGAAACTGCTGAAAATATTCATGTGCGTGAGGTACCCGAGTGGTTTGTGCCGCTAAAAAAAATCACTAACTGCATAAAAAAAGGTTATTATTGTATTATTCGGTGCGGTGTGGTGCGGTACGCTGCGGTTTAAGGGGGTAAAACGTCCCAAAGCGACTCAGGCTATGAGGGACGCCGTAGTGAAGGGCTCCGGAAAGTGAAGGGCTCCGGAAATTTCGGCCACCTGAGGTTCTTTAACGTGCACTGACATCGCACAGTACACGGGCCTCTAGAATTTCGCCTCCAACGAAATTAGACCGCCACGTCCGGGATCGAACCCAAGTCTTTCGGGTCAGCAGCCGAGCGCGCTAACCACTGAGCGATCGTGGCGGCTGGTACGGTGTGGTATTGTATGTTACAGTATTATATGGTATCGCATGTGGGGTTTAAAGTTCCTAAGCTCCATATGGGCTCCGTGGAGGGCTCGGGATTAATTTAGACCGCTTGGTGTTCTTTAACGTGCACTGAGTGAACGCGTATCTAATTAACTGCAATGCCACTGTTCCAACTGACGAATTTTGGAAGTTTACTATCATTTCCAGCTGGGAGCTAGTGAAATCACCTAAGTGGTCTTACACGTAGAACTTTGGGCAGTGGGATTCGGTGACCGTAAAGAGATTCTACCTAACCTCATGAGCTCGAATTGTCCTGTGGGCGTGGTCGGGAAGCTGCAGTCCTCTTTGCCCTCTCATTTTCAAACACAGCTCTCTCTGTTTCTCTAACACATAATAATGTGTCCCTCTCGGAGGCGACAGACGCTTCCGCCGATCCAGGATGATGGCTCCCGGATTACGTTGGTCACGCCCCGCTAGCTGGCACCGGGATGGGCGCCTCCTCCGGACCGTGGCAGTGACGCTCATGAAACTGACTGCAGTTACAAATTACGGGGACCCGCCTAACTGCGCCGCTTGAGCAGTTAAACGGTTCGTTTCGGTCGAGTAGTGGACTAATTAGTGCACCGAGACGTTCTCGGAGCAGGGAGAGTGTCAAGTTTATTTGCGAAGAAAGGCAGAGATATTGGTGCGCGTTCTAGATTGCGCACAATGATGCTCAGAATAATTGAAATGCCTGAAAATCTATCGAATATCTCGGGTGGTCTATTTGTTACAAGCAGTCTCCTAAATGACAACATAAACTTCGCTTACGACGCCACCTATGCGAAATACGATGCGCCTCTTTTCTTGACAGATAATAGGACCAGTATAATATACCTTTTTTTCCTCAAATTTTTTTATTATGTTCTTATCGTCCTCGTCACCGAGTGGCCGATCCTAGAGCGTGCGAAGGTATGGCTCGGCCCGAGCCATTTAAGATGGGCAAAAAGGATAAAAAGTGAATAGAACTGAATTAGAATCATTATATAATCCCAGCACAGCTCGGTACACGTGAGCTTATTGCAGGAACTTGTCGCTAGCAGAACATTCGCATCGGACGAGAACATATGCGCTACAGAACGCAGTTACAGTTTCGCCATATCCTCTATTTCAATTGAACGCAGCCTCACAAGATGTCGCCACCGGCGCTGCGACCCCCGGCATTTGACGACTTCGGTAGAGCCGTTATGGCAAGCGTATGTTACGTGTGCGCTGCGCTAAAGGTTCGAATTTGTTGAACTCATGCGGGAAAGACCGTTGTTACAGAAACCTGTAATAAGACACTCAGCCGGCGTTGTTTTAAAACGCCCGGTCGCTTTTTGCAAGCTGCTTTCATCATCGAAACGTGACAGCTGGGGCTAGGAACCGAACCTGACTCGCGATGTAATCGCGTTCGGCATCGGGACGCTTTAGTCATTTAGCCACCCTGCCAGATTTTGTCAGATAGGTGATGCCGTAACGCCGATGACCGCCGCCGCGTGTGTCGATGGCGTTTCTGATAATGTCCGCTGTGTCCATTACCTATACCGAAGGCCGCGTTTTAGTGCTGGCTCAGCTCAGCCATCTAATGAGTCTTCGCTGTACATTCGCAAACGACGCTAATGAATTGCGCAGAGAACCCGAGTCTTCGTTGCACCTCGTTATGAACAGTGCCCGTGCGGCCATGCGCGGTCATCATGCCCTCTTAATTTGTACGAAGAAGAAGCGGTCCAGTCCAGCCTGGCTGCCCCAGTAATCATGGTTATTGATTAGTGGGCGCTATATGATCTACCAGAAAGTCCGCGGTGGAGAGCTCGGGATTTTATTTCGCCGGAATTATTTAGTTAAATTAGAAGCGCACACAAAGTAATCTCTTCACGAGAGTGTTTCGGTTCTATACTGTAAGTCTTAAAGTTCATGTAGGGCGCATTTGACACTCATACCTAATCCGCGCTTTGGACAAAAAAAAAGCAAAAGAAAAATTCCCCCAGAGACGCATACGCTTGCCCTCCGGTGTCGTGTAGAAGCTTCTAAGAAGGCAGGGCCTGCTGATTAATTGCTGAAAGTCAAGTGCGCGTGGGACAATTTAATGGCTTCTGGTCGGGTGCGGCTTGGAGACGCCGCATTCCCCCTCCCCTCTCCTGTGTGGGGAGACGGCACAGCCGAGCGAGCATCGCCAGCAGCGTCTTCCGAGAATCGGCGCAGCAAGCTATCGAAGACACGTCGCCGACGGCGAGGAGATAGCGCCACACTACGGCCAAGCGTAAAACCGTGCAGCAGTGCGGACGCTGGCCTCGGCCAATCAGGAATCGAGTTCGCGAAGTCCCAGGGGCCGGACTCGTTGCGGCCTTGACTGCCGTGTTGCTGGCTACTGTGATTGGGCCGTGCGCAGTGCAGGTGCCCAATCGTCGATGGCTCTCACGCTAGGTGAATTATAAATTCGGCAATGGCTTAGCCCTCGCGTTTCGCGTTCTCGTTACCGCAGCACTGCATGGTTTTGTGCCAGAGGAACCGAGCCTGGGGTCTAGTGGTTTTCCGCCCCTGAACAATACGTTGTTTAGCGCTTGTTTGCGAAGGCAGCGACGCCTTGTAAACGCGTGCTTCTTCGTAGTGCGAGCAACCGTGGTTGCGTGCGCGGTCTGACGTGGTGAGGGGCCGTACTTTGTAAAGACTTTTACTTTCTATGCGCGATTTTGCCTCTCCTTGGTCGCTGCAGCGTGAGTCATCGCGGCAGAAAGCTAGCTATAGCAATACCATCTTTCAGATCCAACATTCAAGTGTCAAGATTTAATTGTAAGCGATGGCAGTGAAGCGAAGAAATTAATTTACTGAAGAATGTCGATTCAAACTGCGGGCACTGTTTACAGGCGTCACAATACACGGATCTATACTCAAGGCTGCTTTTTCCTTCTTTTGTTGCAAGTGTCTGCTGTGTGTCGATGTGTGTGTCTGTGGTTCTTACTGCCTCGCGTGCACGACGACTGCATGCGGTAGATATATACTCTGGCACGCGGCCTTGCATGTTACTATGATGCATTCCATAATTCTTTAGCAGTAGATGTGTTTTTATTTGAGAGAATCGTCATCTTTTATTTACACGCAGTTTTTCTTCGATTTCTGTCTGTCCTTCTGAACACAGTGTGACATTTTGATCTAACTTATTATAAATTTTTTTCGTCGATGTTGCTTCATTAGGGGAGGACCGTGGAGACAGGAAGAAAACTCATCGGCAGCACCGTGTCCGGGACCTGCCAACTTGAGGTGTTATATTAACTGAAAGTTACGCTTGACACTTTTATGTGTCCACTTGTAAAAGGCTATGTCGAAGCAATTGCTGAATTGTGGGCGCTTCCGTCCGATGAGTACTCTGCTTGTTGTATGTAAGCCTATGCGCTAATAAACACGCCATAAGTATCTAGCTTCCATAAGATGGGTTTTCCTATGGGTTTTCTGTTCGGTGCTGTTTGCAAAGCAGATCGCTGGCTGGCTCTTTAAAAGAACGCTGTGCGATGCGCACGTTATCGCGACACTTGGAAGTGCTCCGGGAAGTATAGCTTCTGAACGTAACTGCCATTCGTCCCTTCGACTATTCACCGCTGTTGCGTAACTATCAAAAGATTACAGAAGGCCGCGAGCTGCATGCTCTCTGTCAGCAGGTTTACGTAGTTGGCGAAACGGTTGTTTCATCCGCAAGGAGCGCTAGCTTTCAGAGACCGTACTCTGTAAACTACTATTGATCGCAAATACAGCGTTTTTTGAAGTATTACGGCTTTGCATTAGAATTCACTAGTTTGGTATTCGTTAAATGTTTTCTTTTTATACTTTCGCAGCGGCTAAATTCTTAGAGAAAAAAAATTCTTTTCGTAGTTTCTTCATTCTTTGCTCGTAACATTTCAACGGCTCTTCTTTGTGACTTAAGCGTTATCCAGTGGACATCCTATTTCGCCCCCACCTGTACATTCTTCAAATGACCCAGGCTTGATTCGTTCAGTGAGCTTTTTTTTCACCCGCTTTCCCGATAAATAAAAAGGAATAAAAGGAGAATGGAGAAAAGAAAACAGGAGGACTGTGGCGCAATAGTTGGGCACCACGGTGGCAAGTTTACGATGAAAAATGGCCCGCGTCTTGCTTGCGTTGTTCTAGCTTCGCGCGTCAACTGGGTGGAACTCGAGGCAGCGCGGCGGTCGTGCCGCAACCATTTGGCGCGAAACCATTGGCCCCCTCGCCCCCAGCAGTTGCGTGGGTGCGGTGCACAGCGCCGTCGATTTTGACAGACGTCGAGAATGTACGAGGCAGTCGAGTGCAACGCCGTCTCTGGGCGCCATGCTTGTTACCGATTGTGCAAAGCAAGAACCACCTCTCCTCTCTGCTTCACGCGGTATTGTCTCTCAACTTTTGCCGCCTCATTGAAAGCGAAGCGAATGATATACCTCTCTCAAAATGCAATTTGAAAGGTATACCCTCGGAGTTTTTAAATTTTTTTTCTTGCGTGTCCGGCATCGGCCTTCTTAAGTCGCCCTACTGGTCGTCAATTTTTGTCGTGCATTGACGCTTTGTAATGCTTTGTCATTTTTTCTTATTATGTGCTCATTCTGGCTGGCTTTCTATCACGTGGTGAAGATAGGAAACCGGGTTTCGGGCTCAATGAGCTAGTGACTTGCGCCGGTACTATAAATGATCTGCTCGTTCTTATTTGAACTGTACCGTCTGCTGTGCAATGTCCGGCCACGGTTAAGAACCACAGGTTCTCGACATGAAGCCGCTGTCTCCTCTGCGGCGTCTCTTACATACGTCGTGCTATTTGGGCACGTTAAACCCCAAATACGATACAATGGTTCGCGCGGCTGTTCAGCTGATAAACGGGAGAGGTTGTCCTAAAGGCGTGCCAGGCGATGAGCACAGTCATACAAAGCAGCGGGCAACAGTTTTAATTCATTTGATTTATTCATTTATTGGCAGCCTAAGGGCAGAACAGTACAGAGAGGAGCAGGTAAGGTATAAAGTGATCTACATGGACAGCTATAAAACTAAGACATGCAAATAACACGTGCGCTCCGTACTATACAAAAATACCTGTAGTTATGTTATACATTAGTTTGCCCTTAATATACACAGGTATGAAACACGTTTCACAGTGAAGTTGGTAATTACGCAGTGAATTTTCATGGTACACAGAACAATAAATACGATTATATAAAATATATGAACACGTGTAAGAGGATGATTTAATTTAACCGCCGCTGTGGCTCAGTGGCTATGGCGCTCGGCTGCTGGCCCGAAAGACGCGGGGTGGATCCCGGCCGCGACGGTCGAATTTCGATGGAGGCAAAATTCTAGAGGCCCGTGTACTGTGCGTTGTGAGGGCATCTTAAAGAACCCCAGGGGGACGAAATTTCCAGAGCCCTTCACTACGGTGTCTCTCATAGCCTGAGTCGCTTTGGGACGTTAAACCCTCATAAACCGATTAAATTTAATAGCCCCTCAAAAGAAACCCTCCAGCCAATGGCGTCGACCGATCCTCATGACGACATTGTTGATCTCCTTAGACCTCCTAGCGTGATATCGCAAGATTATAACCGCTGTTTTATAGGATTTACCTGGGCGTCATGAAAATCTTTGGAAGCCATTCGCTGGAAGGTTTCCTATGAGGGCCACCTACTGCTTCGTTCTTGAGTTGTATCTGACATTAGGATGACATTAACCCGATGGCGTTAAGTGCATTAACTGCATCTGATGGCATTAACTGCAAAAACCGCCGTTCATGATCTGAGATTACCTCCCAAACGAACTCCATCCGATTTATCGCTGTACCTTCCCGTCAGGCAAAAAAAGTGCAATACGATTATGTCGATTAAGGCGAATCTGATTATCTTGACCTCGACGCAATGGCGGCAGTGAAGGATCGGAAGGCTTGACTCTAGGAAGGCCTTGAGCATGACTCGGATTTCTTCACTTTTTTTTTTCTTGTTTTAAATAGGAAGTGGTTCATTAACACCGAGACTCTCTAGTTTCAGCTCGCGTCGCAGAAACCCAATTAAAGGTAAAAGCCTGTTGAAGTGCGACCGCTCACTTCACCGTGCTTAGTAGTTCGGTTCATTGGCTGACCGCAAGGTGGCTTCAATGAGCAACTCAGCCTGATAAGAAACAGACATTTTGCATATATCAGACTCAAGCCCTTTTAAAAGTCCGACTGAATGAAAGTGGACATACGCTTGAAATTTACAGAATTACATAATTCTTTTTTTACACTGATACACTCTCTGAGATACCTAGCTTTGTCTTGTAAAGTTGTAGGAAGAAAAATATGAAAATATGTATTGATCTTTGAACTTTCACAAGAATGTAGCCCCCGCCGGAAACAGCTGTTTTGAAGGAATAGCGTTTGCAAGCTGGCATAGTGTGACAATCGCCGCAAAAAGAGGAATAGGTCAAGCAACGCGATTTTTGACGTAGCGGCAGCGTTGTTTGATATGCTAGTATGACACATCTTGGACACATAACGTCTCGTCACTCTGATAGGCGCGGTTCCAGGCCACAGGTGTGGCCTTTCTTCCACCGTTAGACACATCGACGCGGAGGTGGCGTCTTTCCAGCGCAAACTTTCTTAGAACATAAAAAAAAAGGTTCTAAAACTGCTCGACCAAGCGTTCGCGTAGGTTTCTTAACGGCAACTTTTGAATAACAATTATCGGTTCATTTATCATTGGCTAAATCACGTGACCGCAGCTGGTGCAGGAAAGGGTCAATTGGAAATCAATCGGAGAGGCTTTTGTCTTGTGGTGCACGTAACTGGAATTATTATGAAGTTGTTGATGGTGATGATGCTGATGGAGATATTGTATGCCCTCAGGGCCAGGGCATTGTAGAGGGGATTGGTTACCAAAAAAAAAAGGATTGCCCAAACATATACGGTGCAGCAAAAGTAATTGGTAGTGCAGAAGTAGTTGGCTCTTAGTTACACACAAATGACCTAATGTGCTCTTGAAATGCTGGTGATATGAAATATACTACAGTGCATACAGTGCAACAAATGCAGTACAGCAATCGATACTACAAAAGCAGGCGGATCCTAGTTATACAATGTTATTTAATGCTGTCTTTAATCGCTGGTTACCAGCGATACGAGCGGTCGATGCGGGAACGGGATTCCTCTCAGGAGATGTTTGTGGAAGGAACGATTGAAGGAATGCATTGTTTGTGCATAACAGAATTACAACTTTGTTATTATAACCTTATCTTGAGCCGGGGAGGGGGGGGGGGGAGGGTGAGATAAGTTGAAATTCAATGGGCCTTACGGCGAGACGCTGAACATGGCAAGTTCAGGTTTGATTTCATTGTAGAAAAGCTGCAGTTCGGTTGCAATTAAAATTTTATTCTGTTTTAGAGATAAAATTTCCCGTGCAGTCAATAGAAAGAGAGGAGAGAGAGAGATAATAAGAGAAATTCAGGGAGGCTAACCAGGCGCAGAGCCCGCTTTGCTACCATGGACGAGGCAATGAAGAAGTACAAAGAACTAAAAAGGAAAATTCCGGACATCACGTTCATGGGAAGTGACCGTGAACATTTGTTCGTCGTGATGACTAAAAGCGAGCAGCAAAGTGTTAATGCCCAAGGTATGTATATAGGCGTCCGGAACTCAACTATTCGGTTTTTTAAAAGACGCAGGGCTTTTCAGTTCCTCTCGAAGGGAGGACAGCTGCATTCGAAGCTATCGTTCACTCAAGGCTTTGAAGCACTGGGCCGAGGATATCCTGGATTTGCCTAGCGCTTTTAGCTATTCGAGACTGTTGCTTATCTAACAGTGCTCCAACGGTGTTAACCAGTGATCGCAGCATCGTTCAGTCGGTAAAATTGCACTCTACACTAGAAGCATGTCAGGAATCCTTTAATTTTAGCTTAATTTCATAATTTCCTGAGAGCGAATGCATAACTATACCACACGTCACAAGAGATTTTCATAGGAATGAATACGGCAATAGTATATTTCTTCGCTGTTTCGCAGCGACATAATGATTTACCGGTGTAATAAGGGAATAATTAGTCATTGGCATCCATCCAAGCGTAGCCAAATGGCTACAAAGTAAAGCTATACAGTTTTCTCAGAAACTTCGCAGTTAAAGAAGACGTAATCATCTCTAACGGTGAAGTTTCTGGGAAAGATGTATAACTTCCCTTTGTAGCCGTATGGCTACGCTTGGGTGGATGCCAATGAGCAATTACTCCCTTATTACATATCTACTCCACCTTAAGGGAATCACCTAAACATTTGATTTTACGGTGGTGCCATCAACGAAGTTCATGTAGTGTCAATCGAACTGGTGCTTTATTACCGACACATCTTATTACCGACACATTATTACCGACGTTATTAACCGTGTGCTTCCATCTAGAGGGGCTTTGAAGCTTCCATATGCGCGGTAAATGACTGGTAAACCATAACGCGAATAGCGCCCCACCCTGACGTTTTCTTGCACGCAAAAATCACGTTGCGGCTGCCAGGCGCGTAGCAACAAGGTGTGGTGTTCGACCCAGCCTCCGCTTTCTGCAGGTATACAAAGGGGCCCGGGCAGCGACATTGATGGAATGCCCTTTCTTGACCGCGGCCGGAGGGTTGGATTTATCCACTCTCTCGGCATTCCGAGGTGCTAACGGGGTTCTTGCCCGTGGCGTGTCGTCACTGCGGGCGCAGAGAGGTCGGCGCAGCTGACGCTCTGGAGCCTTGGCACCGGCTGCCGCACCCTTGGCCCATCTCTTCGGCTATGACACGGGCGACCGTGGCCGGCCTATATAGGACGCATTCCGAGATGTCTATTCCTGCCCCGAAATGGGAAGAAAGAAATAATAAATATATAGACGAGATGTCGCAAGGTGGCAGCGAGTGTGGGTAGGAAGATAATGGCCATCCCTTCCCCCTCCCCCTTCTTTTTTTCGCCTGTCTCGGCTGGTTCCTGCAGGGGGCGACGAAAGAAAGCACCACGTCAAGAGCGCAATAAGGGCTTCATCTATGAGATGTGCGCGGCAAATGGCGCTGCGTTCGTACCCGCGGACATCTTTCTTTTGCTCAGCTGGCAATCGTAAGTGGGGATGCATGTTCAAAATTTGAGTTCGGGCTACTGATCCGGAGTTCCCGGGTTCGAACCCGACCGCGGCGGCTGCGTTTTTATGGAGGAAAAACGCTAAGGCGCCCGTGTGCTGTGCGATGTCAGTGCACGTTAAAGATCCCCAGGTGGTCGAAATTATTCCGGAGCCCTCCACTACGGCACCTCTTCTTCCTTTCTTCTTTCACTCCCTCCTTTATCCCTTCCCTTACGGCGCGGTTCAGGTGTCCAACGATATATGAGACAGATACTGCGCCATTTCCTTTTTCCCAAAATCAATTATTATTATTAATATTAATAGTCGGCGGTTTATAACGAATATTTGCTAGAGCAGCCTAAATGACGAATCAGTGTTTTCTTGTGCGACTCGTCCCTTGGCGCTGCGTATCCGAATGTGTCACCGAATAAGCATTGCTGGTGATTTTACGAGTGTTATATACAGAGACGGTCGCCGTGCGTGCGACAAGAAACTTTCGCTGTAATTAAAAAGCGTAAAATGGGCCAATTTTGTTTACATGCAGCCTTTCTTTTTATATGTGAAGGTAGATATATCAAAGCACATCTGCGGCAGGCCCCCGCATACGTGATGGCTATTTTTCACTGTGTCCGTGCACTTTCATGACCACCAATATTTTGAGAGAGAATCAGAGAAAAACTCGAGGGGACACTTAAGCTTCGCTTTAATTGTATGAAGCGATAGCGTTAATGGGTTAATGCCCATACCAGGTTTTCAGGGAAGACTGTAAGTAATTTTCAAAAATAGGCTCTTTGAGGTAAAAATATGGCTTTTGCGGCATGGTATTACCAGTGCTGGAGGACACCAAAAAAACTGGTGAATCGCCTTACCTCGTAAGCTGGTTTACTAGTTTCTAATAAACATTTTAGTTATCACAGGCAACTGGTTGCAATTTGAGATTTGCAGCAGGTCGTGTGGAATAGCCAATCAGTTTCTAGGCTTTTCAAAAACATGATTACCCTCGGCGCTGTGGCCCAACAAACTCTGGCTACATTGTGCCAAAATACATGCCCTTTCGAAAAGCATGGAGACAAGACAACCTTTCCAGTGCAAGTGAGGTCGAAATAGAGAAATGTTGTCGAGGCACAGCGCCTAAGGTAATCGCGTTTTCGAAATTCTAAAAACTAACATGGCTATTACTAACAACCGGCTACTTATCTCTAATTGCAACCAGGTGTCTTACTCTAACGGTTAAAAGTTAATTATTAGGAATTGGTTAACCAGATCCCTAGTTAAAACGATTCACCAGTTTTCCGGTGTCCGCCAGCACTGGTAATACTATGCCGCAAAAGCCATATTTCTACCTCAGAAAGCTTATTTTTACAGCTTACTTCAAATATTTCCTAAAACACCTGATATATGCGGAATTGGTCATTCTGTACTTTGCATTCTTAGATCCAATAGGAGTCTTCATACCACTCCTGGCACAGTGGTGCATCGGTTATCGCTCCGCCACTGGCCTGCGATGGCAGGTGCCACCATCGGTGGGGCTTGTAAGACCCACGTTGCAATTCCCGATGCAACCTCTCGTGACCATGTCACCTGCCGCGGTGGGCAGTTTGTCCATAATCCGGTGGGCCTGCAAGATGTGATGACGTCACAAAGGCACATGACTTGTTTGGCCCACCTGCAACCTTGGTTGCTTCTCTAAAGATTTTTTTAGGATTTTTCGCTCATGTCCAACGACGCCGGCGCTGACGGCGGTGCCGGTTTTTTTTTTTTTTTGCGACACGGGACACTTAACGCTATCGCGTTAAAAACGTGCGGTTCCTCCCTTACCAAGGAAAAAAGAAAACACTGGGAATGCTTTTACGCCGTGGTGTGCAATGTGTGACAGCGAAAACTGTGCTATAATTGGCGGCGGGAATTACCACTTTCTTGCAACCGTTCTGTGTGAGCGAGACAGGACTGTGCTTAAGCTGTGGGCTAGCGAATATACGTTCAGCGGCAAGGTCTGGGAAACTTGGTTGACCATATGAGAAAGTTTCGACAGGACCACCTCCACTTTGGCGCGATGTAGTGGTTAGAGAAAGCCGAGAAATCTAGACATCACAGATGCATTAACACATGCGTTTAGGGAGGCGCGGAAGCTGTGTAAGTGGGCCGCCCGTGGTTTTTAGCGAGGAATATGCTTCATGACGCAACAAATGCAAAAATTAAACATGCTTTGCAGGGAAAAAAAAGCTAAAGAGTTGACAAGTCGTCGTCATTATCTAACAAAATCGCATCTGAAGTGTTCGCTGCAAATTATTTCAGCGAGGACTTTACGATTCAAGGGCAACTGGAGAGGTTTTAGAATTCGATGAGTTTAAAGGCGTCGAATGTGTGAACTATGTAGACGAAGCATGCGAAATCTTCTTGCGCTAGCATTTTCAATGGTGACGTAATCGACGACGTAAGCGGCGTCGACGTTCAGGTTTCTCTGCAGAGCGCAGCGACGGGCAGATGCCGCAATGATGACGTCACATACGGCGGCGCTAAGTTTCCAGCGAAGAAGCGGTTGTTTCAAGGAAGAAAGCGAATGCCGTCGAAGGTAGAGGATGCAAGGAGAAAGAGCCCAAATGAGGTTGACGAGCTTCTGGCTACATTGTACATTCTGCATTGTACATTGGCTACATTCTGGCTTCATGGCATTGTAGCAGTGGCAAGAATCACAAGCGGAATATGTAGCGAGGTAAAACTGAACACAGATACACGGACCTGGAAAGCGAAATACATTGGATTTTTATAGGGAACAGGAGGTAAAAGCGCGATAATAGTATTTAAACACAACTTGGCTACCGACGGATATTTAAGACCTTCCCACTTTAGCTACAACTTTTCTTATATAGTGCGAATTCGAGAAGTAGGAAAAAAAAAAGCCACAACATCGTGCTCTGGGACGACGAATTTCCTCGATATTACAGCATGAAGACACATTCGAACTGTTTTCTTAATACTGTTTGAATGATGGAAGACAATGGCACAACATATGGAGGCACGGCATTTATTTACACCTTCCTCCGAGAAAACTGGCACATTAGAATGAAAACGGGTCAGCTGGCTCGGTTCGCCTCTTTTCCGGGTATATAAAAGAGCGAAAGTTTTTTTTTTCAATGCCAACGCTGGTTTCGGAGTTCTAAACGCAGCTTTGACGTGCGATGCCAAACGAAACCGGCGACCTTTGACAGAACACAACACTCGTAGCAGACATATAGCGCTTTCTTTTTTTTATCGATCGTGTCGAGTTTCTTTTTAATGGAAAAGGCATCGTGCGAGGCTTCTTTTCGGACAAGACAGGTTGAATACGACCCAGAGTGAAGGCCTCTGGCAACACTCACGTATTTCACAATCGCTGCATATAGCATAGTATTGTCGACGTTATCACTAGAAGCCGTTTTTTGCCCCTATCTTTCCTTCTTTTCGTCCCCGGCATATTCCTTTTTGCAAATCGGGTGCATCCAAGCAGCCCGGGGCAGTAATCGATGGCCGTGCGCGGCTGCAGATAAGGCAGGCCGCCCTCGTATCTCGGCATGCACTTGTGCAGGGGGCTGGAGCAACACAATAGGATTCGGTCCGCCATATGTCGCCGCACATAAGGCCGAAAAGGGGGCGGCGGATGTTTCCTATAAAGAGGGATCTTGGGCTAGAGGAGAGCTTTTGTAGGCGCCGGCCTGCAAGGCTCCTCGCTGCTTTCTGAGATGCGGGGCGCGGCTGGATCCCTCATCCGCTATGTGGCGCCATTCTGCGTCTCGATTTGTGTGCCGTCGTATTGCGAGTGACGTCATAACGACCGGCGGCACCGCGTAGTTCTTCCGAAACTGACCGGCGGACTTGCGTTGACTGAGCCGCAGCGTCGAATGTCTTGGGCTGCTTCTTAGCCTTTACCCCGAGACTGAGAAATGGCGCTGGGAAGGAACGACGGGAAACGCGATCCTCTCAATTATTTGAGTTTCCTCTCTTAATTTCTTCTCCCTATTTTCATTCTTCAAGACATCTGTCTTTCTCATCCGTGCATAATTGATGTCCTGTCAGCTGTCTGACCAGTATTCTTGGAAGAGCTGGCTGACGGAGAAGACCATTTGAAGTCTAGCCGGTGCAAACTAATCGCTGCGCCTTCCCTGCGATGCCGGTGCGCGCAGGGCTGGAAGAAAGGGGAGAAAGCAGGAAAAAAAAAAGTGAGGTAAGAAAAGAGACACCCGAGCATCGCAAGCCGTCTCGAACGGACTAATTTATTTACCGGAAAGACGAAGAGGAGCTCCTCTGGCTCCCGAAACGGCGGCATCCGCAGCAGCTCCGTCACGGGTGAAGAACAGCCCGAGGCGTCTGGGGAAAGTGAATAATGAGCGAGGAAAGAGGGGCGAAAACTGACGCGCTCTCTCGCACACGTACACCAGGCGTGGCTTTCTGCGGTGCAAAACACGTTGCGCTGCTTGCGGGGCACGGAACGCTGACAGGCATCCACCGGCGAAAAGGCGTCCCCAAAGGGTGCCGCGGCTAGAAGAAAAAGAAAAAGAAAGAGGAGCCGTGCTTCCTTCCAGAGGCTGAGTGAAGGTAGAAAGGAGAGTGACAGAAGCCGCGACAGACGAGTGAGCCGGCTTTATCCTGCCCGGAGAGGTGCATCCTCTTCCTTCTCCCGTGGCTGTCCTCCCGAAAGTCAATGTTGACCCTCTTGTCTGATCGCCCTTGCGCCTCCGAACTGAATGGCCCCTCGTAAGCGGGAATGGCCAGCGCCCGGGTGTCGTCGCGCCTCTCAAAGGAGGAGCCGGATCTCGGTGTGCTGCGCGCCCTGGCGGCAAAGAAGGGACGCTGTCAGGCGACAGCCATCCAGCGCACTTTGATAGCTTGCGTTCTCCGGAGGAGGCGTGTGCGATGTGCTGTGCGATCCCCCGAGTAAGTTATTTAGGCGCTTCGCCGGTAAAGACGCCTTCCTGGGGCCGCCTGCACGACTTGTCACGGCCGTGCAGTGCTGAGAGGGAGCGATGCCGATGCTGCTAGCCGAGCTGAATGGAGTCCAACATCAAACTAAACGAGCATGAACGGAGAGGTGTCAGGTGTCTTCGTGCATCAGCTTTTGTGAATGCGCAGCAGTATCTTTCGCCTTGAGTGGGGATAAGTTTTGAAAGCCTCAGCCTGCGTATGGGACGTCCCTTCACTGAACAGCAATTAGTGTGTCTCAATCGTCTGATGGAATCTGTCTCTACCTTACCTGAAAAAGATAGGTGTCAACGCCACTAATGTGTGGTTGGTTAGGCATTGTTGAAAGTGTCGCAGTGTCTGTTGTCCGTTTACCGCTAGCGACTGTCGCGACTGAAAAAGGAAATATGGACGTTGACAACTGTGCGACGAACTTGAAGTAGTTAAGCAGTAAACCTTCGTCGTTGGGCCGCAACAGTAGCATAGGCGGTGTGCGTAAGTACAGAAGGCGACATTGTTATTAAATTGCGCTTTTATTTGCCACTGCGAACGATGGAAATTCGGTACAATTACCGCCAATATTTCCTGCTGAATGCGTTGAAAGGAACTTTCTTGAAGCGCGTAAGTACGTAGTGAGGCAGTGAGACAGACGGTTTGTTTCGTTTCCAGAGTGCCGAGCATTGACATTATGTCTTTACAGCAGCGAATGCTGCAACTCGCGTTGATTTTCTACATTTTCATGAAATTGGCTGTGGTACAGCATTATGCTTGAAACACCACACCTTTTGTTTGAAACAGTTCTCGTGAACTAGTAATTTGCGGGTGCTAGGAAAGAGACCGACAATGGCGAACTGGTTAAAGACATACCGGGAGTTCTTTTGTCTTGACATATTTTTGTCTAACAAATCCTCAGAGATACATCGGTGTGGTATGTGCAGGTGGATCTCACAGTGAGGCGGACATTACGTACGCGATGGAGTTCAGTTGAAATACTCCTAACTAATCAACTTTTTCTTTATTGATCTGTGCGCGCAAGATTACAATGCAAAACTGAACGATGCCAACATCGAAGTTTGGCCAGCTTTAACATTTTCTGAGTCGGCATTGCGGGTCGAAATACCAAGTCAAAAATACTCTTTATGAATGCTCGTAGAGTTGGCTTTCCCGCATTACGCATTGGTGGAACGGCGTCGCCTGAAATTTCCAATGCAGAAAATTCGGAAGAAGTCTGCGTATTTTCAGATGTCGAAGAAGTTAACGTGATTCGGGCGAGCATACCGCACACAGTGACATCGTTTTATAAATAGGGAACGCAGGAAAGCCAACCCAACGAGCTTCTAATATCCTATTCTTGATGCTAAATATTTCGAACCACAAAGCGGGTTCAGCAAACTTAATAACTGGCCTCGCCTCGATGTTGACGACCTTTAATTTCCGAATATAATCTTGGGCCCTAAAGCCAAAAGTTAAAAAAGTTTATCAGTTATTTTAAGTGATAGTATTTTAATTGAACTGTGTCTCATGCGTCATGTCCGCCTAGCTGTACATTTCACATTCCTATACCACACCGACGTAACTCTCACGGTTTTAAGAGTAAAAATCTGTAAAGGTTAGAAAACGATACCCGTTACATTAAAGCGAAAGCCCTACTCCTTGGAGCACAACTTCCGATTTAGATGTGGATGAGACAATGACCTTCAATGCCTCACAAGGTCAAACCGAACTTAACTGCGTGTTGGTATGACCCAAGCTATGGTAGTATAACCATGTTATCATGACTGTGATCGCTGGGTACTTGACCTTGACCTTAATATTTGATCTGAGACAGTGGACAACACATCGACAATGACCTTCAACACCTCTCAAGGTCAAACCGAACTTAACTGCGTGGTGGTATGGCCCAAGCTATGGTAGTATGACCATGTGATCATATGTCTATGACCACTGGGTACCTGACCTTGGCCTTGACATTTGATTTGATACAGTGGGCATCACGCGATTATGACGTCAGTGTGTCACGTGAAGCTGGCTGGTGTATAAAAACCCGCATCCAGCGGCTGTGCTCTCACATAGAATATCTGATCCGGGTCCCATTTGAACCCAACAAATTTTTGGAAATGTGGCGGAGTGTTTGAAGGTTGCTTCACTTCCGCCACCGGTTGGCCCGGTATTGCACTGCCTCCGGGATCGGCCTGGGGCATTATAGCACGCGTCTATTCTATCCTAACTTTCTACCCTATCTTTAAACTCTCCTACTTTCTGCACGTGGTAGCGATTGTGGCTCAGCTTGAGCCAGTGGGCAGACCTCTGCACTTTCCTTTTCATTTTTCCTGGCTACAACAAAAGAAGAAGTGCTCTCACAGTCGCTACGCATAAGGAGCGCGCTGGTCCGTCTAGGGCTACGTAGTATCGGAGACGTCAAGCTTAGTCAAGCGTCAGCAAGACGGGGATGAAGCCTTTGATGTGTAATAATAAAACATTCAAAACCAAGCGTACCGTACCTCACCATGCTTAACAGAGCTTGCGCTCGTGTAACTAGGTTCAAGCCACGTTGAACCCCAGCCATTTTCTTTTACAGTAGTGACGGGTGCAGTGTTGCCTGGCCGCGGAGGATGAATGCCGCGCGTCCTTCGATTGACCCGGTGCGAATCAGGGAGTCTCCTTTTTGACATGAATGACGTGTAAGGTGGGGCAGGAGGGATATTTTAATGTCTAGAAACCGCCACGTATTCACGGCGAATCGATTTAATTGGCATTCAGTGTGTCATGCGTGGTAGTACAGTTGTCGGCGTGTTACGGTGATACACGCCCTTCTCTTAAATGAGTGCAGCCAGAAATATGAAGGAGTGTATACATTTTTACTTACAGGACAAACAATAGAGACAAACGTATACTTTTTTTTGGAGAAGAATGTACGAAAGGGGATGATAGGAAAAAAGGCGTGGAATGAACAGCGGGCAGCGCAGCGAGGTATGCAAAGGAAAATAAAGAGGAATAAAGGAGGAGAGCGGGACCGGGTGAGGAAAGAAACTCTCGTTAGTGACATAAAGTACAAGATGAATGTAACAGGGATTGCACATGTAATGCGGATAAGGAATTACCAATGGTGCCAAGTTAGTTTTAATAGAAGCCAAACGTGGCGGTTGGTGGCACAGTCACTGGTGGGCAGGTAAGCTCAGGAAGTTTGTGGGGAGAGGGTTAATGAAAGATCAGTGCGAAAAGTTCTTGTCCTGCAGTAGAGGGCAGGTAGAGGCACATTTTTTGAAAGTATGTCTCACTATAATATCTTTCCCGCAATGGACGTGACTGGACTGGTGCTGATGATGATTTCTAGGGAAAAAGGTGAAGGCTCGGCCATGCATGATTTCCCTGAAACAATTCCTTGAAGTTTCTTCAGTTACGCACTTCTATTCGCACCCACACAAACTTTTTACGGAGGCAGTTGCATGGGTGTGTGTGTGGGGGGGGGGGGGGGAGGGAGGAGGAGGAGTGACCTTCTTTAGCGTCAGTTGATTTTAATGCTCAAGTTGCTCTTTGGCACCTGGAGGCGAGTAGTGAAGGAGAGCTGTGCCCGTCCCCATTGCGCCGAGAGCTGACGCAGTGGCTGAAGGAAGCAAGAATAGGAATGACGTTTATTTCGGTGTTGGGATGTTTCTGGGACATGCATATTTGCTTCTATTTTTAATTCACGCTCTTCATAGCACACTTCCCGTGGTTTACGTGGGGGGAGCGTTAGTGAACCTCGCATGTAGCTCGCTCGCTCACTCACTCACAAATTTTATTACTGCGATAGCACTATTCCGATAGGTAAACCCCGAGCAAGATCTTGCGATGTTTTTGAGCTTTTCTGCCAAGGGAAATAAATAAAATCAAATATCTGCGACGAGGATTCGAACCCGCGGCGGAGCGAACGGATCAGCTTCGTTGGCCACTGCGCGAGAGCACTAGGCTATGGCCGCAGCCGAACACGCCTCGTGTTATGTTGTTGTTGTTGTTAGCCTATCAAAAGATGGCACATACCCACACTGGGGGATTGGCCAAGAATCGGGTGGCTATTCACCTGAACGCAGATAATAAAAAGGAAAAGCACGTGGGAGCGCAACACCGGTGAATTCTTCCTCATGAACAGAAAAGGGATGAGAGTTTTGATTTCAAAATTATAAGAATAATAATAAAGAGAGGGGCTAGATAATAATGATTAAGTCAAAATGTAATAATTGACAGAAAAGAAAAAATTTGGAACACTTAGCAAGGCAGTCGGTGAGATTCTATCAGGAAATTTAGAACAGCGGTACAAACAGATCTGTGGCTGAACCCAAATGTGGTGGCGCCAAATGATAGCAAGAGCGGGCTGCTCAAACTAAGGCCAAGATGCTATGTTAAACTGAAACACACTCTCGCGCTCTGCATTGATCATCGTCTTCTTCATCCACTAATACTGCTATCAATCTAATATTCCCGCCTCAAGCTACGTGGCGGTAGTGACAGAGAGATGTGCGCTGCATGCGTTGGCGTGGACAACGCTGTGGCAGAAACGCGGCACTGGAGCGTAGGCCACCGGCGTACAATGGGTAAATTAGCATTGACGATGAAAAAGTTGAAGACGCGCATAACTGGCTCCCTCGGTCAATTAACCGCCTGTGTCTTGGCCACTCCCCCGTAGTGGGTATGTGCCAGCAACGTCTGAGGCCTTCCTTCCTTCCTTCCTTCCTTCCTTCCTTCCTTCCTTCCTTCCTTCCTTCCTTCCTTCCTTCCTTCCTTCCTTCCTTCCTTCCTTCCTTCCTTCCTTCCTTCCTTCCTTCCTTCCTTCCTTCCTTCCTTCCTTCCTTCCTTCCTTCCTTCCTTCCTTCCTTCCTTCCTTCCTTCCTTCCTTCCTTCCTTCCTTCCTTCCTTCCTTCCTTCCTTCCTTCCTTCCTTCCTTCCTTCCTTCCTTCCTTCCTTCCTTCCTTCCTTCCTTCCTTCCTTCCTTCCTTCCTTCCTTCCTTCCTTGGGTCAGTGGACACCTCACTCGCGCTTTCAGGTACGTGGAGGTGGTGTCCCCCTGCAAAAAACTGCGTTTTCGCATATTTCGTGCTTAGCAGTGCTAAACCGCCAGTCATTTTTTCGCTTGAGCCCAAAGCCACAACAGCCCAGCCACCGCAACATCGTCGTTGATGGAAAAAGAGAACTGACGAACGGACACGACAACCTCGACAAGATGCGGCGTCGAAGATGCGCCTCACGTGCAACGCTCGCAAGCCTCGGGACGCAGACGGGCGTCCGCGGCATACGGAATGAATCTCCGACACCCGCCTGACGCGTCTGAGGCTCTTGCCGGCCGCGCATCGACTGCCATGTCATTTACAAATGTCACTTCGCTATGCCAATTTCCAACAGCGCCTTCTTTGGGCTCATATAACTGATGCATTATGTGGGGCGCTTTTATTCTTCACCGACTGGCCATTTCTCGCGCTGACGTATTCGCACGGCCGACGAGCTCGGACCGCTCCAGCTTATGTGTATTGAAATTTGGGGGAGGGTACGGGGACTTTGACGTCTTGAAGTCCTGAAGATTCACATGGGTTGCGAGGGGCGTCGTTGTGGAGGAGTTCAGAATAATTTAGACCACCCGGGGTTCTTAGGGGCTTTCTACGGCGAGAGCCGCTACTGGCGCCCACCCTGAGTCGTTGTGAAACTGAAGCCTTTTGTAGTTTCTTGCACTTCTCCAAGCCAATCGAAGCTGTTTCAATCTATTCCAAGGTGCCGATAGGCAAGAACAAGCAGAGCAAGGAGAAGAGAAAAGAAAAAAAAGTGAGTGAAATGGAGGAATGCCGCTGTGGGGAGGGAAATGGGGATGACTGCTGTTGCCGAGCGTTTGCACTAAGTTGTAGCCTAGTTTAGCCAGTAACTGTTTGCATGTCGCCTCCATCGAGATGCGGTCGCCGCCAGTGGGATTCGATCTCGCGCCTTCATGCTCAGGAGAAGAATTAACGCCATTGGGCATTGCGCCGTCGCGGTGGGTATAACATCCTAATTTCGAAGATAGATGGGGCTAACTTAATCGCAGTAGAATGGGGCTTGTTAGAAAAATGAAACACTTTGAAGTCGAATTCCAACCCGACCGCGGCGGCTGCGCTTTTATGGAGGAAAAACGCTAAGGCGCCCGTGTGCTGTGCGATGTCAGTGCACGTTAAAGATCCCCAGGTGGTCGAAATTATTCCGGAGCCCTCCACTACGGCACCTCTCTCTTCCTTTCTTCTTTCACTCCCTCCTTTATCCCTTCCCTTACGGCGCGGTTCAGGTGTCCAACGATATATGAGACAGATACTGTGCCATTTACTTTCCCCAAAAACCTATTATTATTATTGAAGTCGAACGAACGTGCCTAATTGTCTTAGTGGTAATATGTCTGACTCGCAAACAAAGAATAATGGGTTCGATTCCCAATTAAATACTCCAATTTCTTTCTCAGCTCAATTAATTCACGTTTCATCTTTATATGCCATAATGCCGTTTCAGTCATGCTATGACCTCATAGTCACAATTTAATTCAAATTTTAATAATTTTCGTTCAACAGCTCAAAATGTGATGGCACAACTCTTCCGACCAATCTCGAATTAGTGTGACAACGTGCACGGCTTCTCCCCTGAAAGTCCGCTCAAACGATGCCGTGACTTATAGCATCTGTGGCAATTGGATACAGGGCAGAAGGTCGCGAGATTGAATCCCAGCCGCGGCGGCCGCATTTGGAAGGAGACAACGCGGAAAACCACCCGTGTGCTATGCAATGCCAAGGTGCATTAAAGAAAATTGCTCCCTCCTTCCCTTCACTCCCTCTTTCATTCATTCTTTGAGCGGACAGCTTCTGTACCTTTCGTTTCCTCTCTCTCTCCCACCTCTCTCTCTCTTTGTCCGTCTCTTCAAGAAACAAAAAGGGAAGTGTTTTGACCGCATCAGAATTCTTCAACACGCCTGTTTCGAGTGTTATTCTTCATTGAATCCTAATATTTTGAGACCAGTTAGCTCGAACTCAATTCGAAAGCCATGTTTGGGATCTGAACACTGGAAGGCGGGGAGGTGAGGGCCCTTGCAATTGTCAGTGAAGGCGTTTGCAGCAAGCTTTATAGCTTGCTTGCGTAGTGTCACGCAAGATATTACTAATCGTGACAACTGACATCGTATGACTTAAGAGGCCGGAGGTTGTGGCATTAAGTAAAAAAAAAAAATTGGCTGGCGGTTTAGCATTGCTAAGTACGAAATATTGTGCGAAAGCGAAGTTTTTTGTAGGCGGACACCACCGCCACGTTCCTCGAAGCGCGATTGAGCTGTCCACTCACTCAGGGAGCCAGTTATGCACGTCTCATCGTCAGTGACAATTTACTCAATGTACGACGGTGTCCTATGCTCCAGTGCCGGGTTTGTGCAACAGTGTTGTCAACGTCAACGCTTATTGCTATAGTGCTGTGTTTCTGCCGCAACATTGTCCCCGTCAACGCATGCAGCGCATATCTTTCTGTCACTACCGCCGCATAGCTCAAAACGCGAATATTACTTTCATGGTAGTATTAGATGATGAAGACGGCAACGCACAACGTGATAGTGTGTCACAGTTTAACACGAGGCGCGATAGGCGGCGGCGATAGCCTACTGCTCTCTCGCAGTGGCCAGCGAAGCGGATCTGTAGGCGCCGCTGCTGGTTCGAATTTCTGTCGCGGCAATATTTATTTACTTATTTTTGGTTTTCCCAAGGTCACCCTCAAGGCCAAGCTTCACACGAACTGACGAGCCTGTTTGGCCTCGTGAAGTATTGCTTTCGGACTAAAAGACCACCGCAGAGTGAAGTTGCGATGAATTAGAGTCCAGGGCGCGGAGAATTTGATAGGGAGCTAGAAGCAGAAAGAAAACTGGCCGCTGGCTCGAGCTCAATGCACAGCAGCATTACGCAGCTGTCTGACATCACATGCCGCCTGTATGTAGGTTGGCTGTCGTACCCACGTGAACCGTCCCCACAAATCGTGTATCACATAGCTCTCTAACAACCTGCTGATTTCAGTCGTCATTGTCGATAGGTTAGAAATCCTTATTCATGTAAATTCCTGCACTTACTCGTAGGTTGCTTGATAATTCCGTCAAGCAAGGCAGTGTTTTTGGAAGGAGAGAAAGAAAATGTGGGAAAGTGGGTGGGGGAGACCCTGACATCGCGAAGTATGGCAACACGTTGAAATTGCGGAGCTGCTTTAATAGCTATGTAGACTCACTAGCAATAATATGCTCCAATAGTAGCTATTATAATTCCAAAGTTACAGCGATTTTGCTTGAGTAGTATGTTGAGTTCGACGGTGAACCGCGCAAGTTACCCGCTGATAACCGGTAGTCACACATGTAGGTACCCACCAAGAGCGGGCAGTAACAGTTTAATCGCTTAATCGAATCAGAAGCATTCTCTTGGGTGGGCCAGCGCAAAGCATTGTTTACAGCACCGGGCTTCCTTCAGGATTCTCTTCTTTCTGTTAAAGGCGCGCTTTCCCTTTCTTTTATCTTCAAAGCATACCCTATTGTCCAAGTCAACGATTACATATTGCATTAATATACAAGATGTATATAAGCAAGCGCACTTCAAAAAGAATCAGGAGTAATGATTCTGTACCGGTGTCCCTGGAGAGCAGAGAGGGGGGTCTCGAAGGCTTCTCACATCGCCAAGCCAGCAACCGCTCGCTCGAAAGAGCTTCTCGCTCCGGTCCTCTTTTGTGTGGCCGAGCCTGTTATCTTTTAAAAATGAAACGCAATTCCCTGAGCGCCGACGGACAACTCCACGCCTCGGTTATCGCTGCAGAGCTGTTTTCGGAAGAGTATAGGAAGTGGAGGGAATTTTAGACTCCTCCGCTGCTTTCGGGCGCCCGCGCCTTTTTTTTTCCCTTCGAGTCCGTGTTTCTTGATACGAGTGATGCCTGTCCCGATAAAACGATGCCGAAGGCTCTGTGCGGTGTTTACCTTCTGGCGTCGCTCAGCGGCATTGTCGTTGCGTATCCGGACGCGCTGGCAGTTTGAGTTCTCTTTTTTTTTTGCTTGTTGGTTTGAGGGAGGATTCCTAAAAGCGGAGACGCTTCGACAGCGTTCTTTGCTTTTTTTTCCTTTGCACTCAAGTAAACTCGATGAAGGAGGTT
The DNA here is from genome assembly GCF_052857255.1 of Amblyomma americanum. Classification (NCBI taxonomy): domain Eukaryota; kingdom Metazoa; phylum Arthropoda; class Arachnida; order Ixodida; family Ixodidae; genus Amblyomma; species Amblyomma americanum. The sequence continues at coordinate 60,344,262 of NC_135502.1, forward strand.
TTGCCGTTTCACGCAGTCCCAGGGCGTAAGGCTGCCTTGTACGACCGTGTGCAGCCTACATCAATGGCTGTCCTCTTACTCGCAGTGATAGCACGGGGCGCATCCACTTCGCGCAGCATATCGTTAACGAGCGAACGCGATCCACGCATCGGGCAGACACTTTGGGTGCATGAATTCTCCCCGAACTCCCTCGAAGCTCGTGCAAAGATTACAGATGGCGCTCTTGACGCGAGTGCGCCGTCGTCGACGAGCGCCTCCGCTTAGAGGTTATCGCAGCGTGCGCTATTCGCCTCTGGCGCACCGTGCAGTTATATTTTATCACTCGCCCTTGCGGCGCTGTTTTTTTTTCCTTTTGCTAGAACAACCGAGTGCGCTAAAGCAAAGAGCTGATAAGTACTGAATCGTGTTGCATCGCTTTGCTGTATTTTCGCGACCCTCAACCCTTCATTCACAAGCATCCCTGACTGACGCGACCCCGTGATTGTTGAGTAACGCGATCGATCACGTTGAAGATATAACTTTGGTAAGGGAGTAGAGTTGCTCAGAGATTTTGTATCAACAATCAGATAATCCGCTGACGTACAGTGTTAGCGTCATCTACAAAGCGGTTGTCAACCATTATTTCGTAGCGGCAAATTAAGACATTCAGCGAGTAGACTCGCCAAGGAAATTTCTGCCAAGGTGAATGAATATGCGCTGGAAAAATTCGCAGACAGCGAAAGAACACAACGATTGGACCTCCGGTCCATGATTCGGGGAGATACCTCTGTAGCAAGGTGCGTACGAATCCACTTCTTAGCAATCTAGCACTATTCCAGACATTTACATGCCCCGACCTGTCCCCACTAAGATGACTTCTGAACTTTCACACACACACCATTTTAATGCCTCGCTTCCCAAGCGTCTCGCGCCAAAACGTTCAGTACAATACATTGAGCGTATTGGGGCAATGAATGGCTGGCTCCTACATTTGCATGATGTTGTACAGCGCGTACGCCACATACTGGGTTAGACCTGCGGCGTTATAGGGAGCCACAGGCCGCGACAGACGGACGGACGGACGGACGGACAGACGGACGGACAGACGGACGGACGGACAGACAGACGGACGGACAGACAGACAGACAGACAACGGGTGGGCGGGCGGGCGAGCAGGCAGGCGGGCAGGCAGGCAGAGCGCCTACCGCACTGCACCAAGTAGGTCATGCCGGGACATGACGTCGGCAGCCCGAGTCACCGCAGCAAGCTGCGATGTCGGGTCTGCAGACGTGAACAGGACCTCCCAGTCCTCCCAGCTCGAGATGGCGTGCTGTCCCCGCGGGGGAGGGAAAAGTTTTATTTGTTTTGAGAAGGAACTAAAGGGAAATGAACGTTGGCTTTTAAAGATAGGTTACTGCGTTCTACGACAAAGAGGACGTTTTAACTGGAAAGAAGGCTTTATCAAGAAGGTGAAAACAAAAAAATTAAACACAGGTATCCCCGCCCCCAGCATGTTTGACAAGCAAACTGCGATGACTTCAAGAAAGTTTTCTTTAGTGCGGATCCCTGAGGCTTGGCTGCACCACAATTCACTTTCTAACGCTAATATCGGAGTCCTTTTCGTTCTTGCCGTCACGTGTTTCCTCAGCAATAAATGTGTCTTTCGCAGCCGAACAAATACCGGCACAATCACAAAGAAATAATTGTGTCTTTCGCAGCCGAACAAATACCGGCACAATCACAAAGAGTCATGCAGTCGATTGTTGTTAAGCACGAAATTCGAACAGAGTTACTCTGTGTCCCTTTACCGGTGTGCCGGTACTGCCTCGCCGCCGCCATTATGCTGTCATGCAGAACACGGCGTGTCAGCGCCCCCACTTGCTCCACGGTCGCTCAAGATAGTGGCGACTGAGAGCAGGGCTGCCATTGGAAACGGCGGCCGGACGCCGCTGTGGTGTATGCGCGGGAAACCATTCCGGAAACAGCATGCCGAGGGAACACGTATAGCAGAATTTATTTTGAGGGAAGCGACCGGAGCTATATATCTGAAATGCAGTCCTCCGCTCGTGCGGCGCACTTGGGAAACAATTCTTCCGGAACACATCGCTTGTGAGACGTCCTATATTTTCTAAAGGGGTTCCTGCTGCTGACGTAAAAGTGTTCTGGTGCTTCTTTAAGGTCCCTGGTGATATTAAAGGCTCCTTGAAAGTCTCTAAGGTCCTTTGCATTTGCCGTCAGAGGCGAGACCACGATGAGGCTTTCTGCAAGGAAAACTTGGATTCTTCGAACTCGAGCTGGAGCAGCGTATTTCCATTCATATAGGCGAACTTTGGTACGTAGTACTTGTGCTTACGAATGCCCGAGGTCCATGTCAACCGAGTAGAGTTCTCTCGATGTGAGTGTTTAAGTTTCGCAGATCCCTATCGTGATTTTTGCACTCAGCTATGCGATCAAAACTAGAGCGTCATGCTGCTCAGTGCGAAATCATAGATTCCACTTTGTGGCCGTGGTAGCCGCCTCTAAATGGTGTCATAATCTGAAAGTTTGGCGCATGTTGCGCTTAGTAGCTGCAGATGCTCTGAAATGGTTAAGATGTGTTTCAGGATGATGTCCCTGAAAACTGACATTGTTGCTTTGGGAAGTAAATTACCCTTCATCTGATACGATTTTCTTTACCGCGAGAGTTGTGTCCAAAACCGCTTTTGGCATAAAATAAAGTGGGCTTTAACAAGTGTGTCATCGGTGCTCTTGTAATCCAGAATGGCCTGGGTGTGAGTGGTCTCGGGAGAGGGAGATGTGTTGCAAACCGCTCCGTTACGAAAATATCTTTAAGCAAACAGGAACAGGGAAGTTGAGGGGCTCTTTACAATATTCTCCGAAAGAAGCCAACAGTAACTTTAAGACCAGGGAAGGCATGTGGAAAGAATACTTTTATTACGAATTTTATTTATTAGAGGAAATTAATTGAGGAATTACTTTAGATATGAGATCATTCACAAGGACACAGAAGAAAAGACAACCACATGCTGCCGGTGGAATCCAAATGCATGACCTGTGCATGTCGCGTACAGTGATCTGCCATCCGTGATCTGTCATCTTTCTAACAAAATCTTGTGACAGTTCTCAGACAGTGACTATCTATAGAAAATTGAGCAAGGGCTCGTGCTCGCTTCTGCGTGCGTGGCGGCTGTGGATATTAGGAAGGTTGTCTTCAGGAGAAGCATTGTTGTCGAAAGAAAAGACGCACTCGGCACAGACATCTCGACCTGCGCAGTCTGCCTAATGAAGTGCGCGGAAGTTGAAGTCTGCTACAAAAACTAGTGCCAGAAGCGAATGAGCAAGACGAGAAGTAAAAAAGCGAAGGCCAGAAAGCGAGAAACGCACAACCATGATGTGCCCTGAATATTCTCCTTAACAATGATACTCAGCTTCTCACATCCCTTACAAAATGATCTTTTCAGTCTATAGACTTCTTATAGACTCTGTTGCCTTCCTACATATATTTCTTTTTGCCTCTTCAAAGTCTGTAGACTGTCTATAGACAAAGGTCTACTAAAAGTGTATGGCCATAAATCTGTAGGTTGTCTATAGACTGTCTTTATGATAAGTATCGCCTATAGACTGTTATCTGGGGTTTGTCTATAGGGAGTCTATACCATTTATAGACAGAAGTCTATGGACAGTTTATAGACTGTCTAAAGAAAGTTTTGTTAGGGATGTGCGTAAAACAGCGCATTATCCGATTTTCTCTCATGAAGTAGATGTGAATTCCAGAAAAAAAAAACCAGGAGAGCTGGCCCTGCCCTAGAAGACGACACTGAAGAAGACGACAATGCGCTTCTTTTACATCTGCGCTGGGATGGAGGGGAAAGGTCTGCCCGAATCACGGCTCCTCCCATTTTCTGCTAACGCGGCCTGGACCTGAGTCACGCTCTACCAAAACTGCCGCCCGCTACTTAAACGGTCTGGCCCAAGCATAATATTTTTCCATGTCCTAGATGGCCCGAGAGAGGCTAGCGCGCCTGCCGGCTCTTCGCGACGAGAGAAACATCATCGACTATTTCCGCGAAACACGGCCACTCGGGAAATTTCGAAATTACGTTTGATTTTCTTTTATAAACCGGGCTGCGCCAAAGGGTTCCTGACGTTTTCGTTTTGTGGTGTTAGTCTGCCTCTCGACAGTGGATGCGGTGATGTCGACTCGAACGGACGTTATTTTAAAAGCTAGCAATCGATCGAATGAAACGATATTTGGACGCATCAAGAAGATTTTGAGGAAATTTTGGCGCCCTTCGTTTATTATTGAGGCGATGATTTGAGCACGGTGTTTCGTACCCCTCGGTTGGGTTAATAGTTCCACAAATTCTCCATCTAGAAGCGCGCGCTTCGAGTGATCTATTAGCACTCATATTCGATATTGCTATCCTGTACTGCTCTTCAGAGCGTTGCAACTTTATTTCAGCGTCGCCGAAAGTATTTCATTTTATACAAAAAAAATTAAAAAATGATTCGCGAATGCGAAATCATATGAAGAGCGTTAGCTAAATTGTTTTCTCCTATGGTTTCAACAAATTCGAATTCCAACGTGTACATCACGAAACGGCGATTCGTTTGGTACCACCCGCATCCCTCTGCGACGACTGGTTCGCCTGCAACGCCACTCAGAAGGTAGCCCCCATTCCGGTTTTTGAAAAGGTCGTCGGTACAAATCTCTCTCACACACCAGGCTTCAACTCGACTAAAAACTTTTGGTGCCAAATTGTGCCGATTTGTTTTCCACCACTCCAAAACCTCTGCACCAAACCGGTGGGGCGCAGTTTTCTCACCAATGACGACCCCCAACTGGCACCAGTCTCGGCACCCGCTCAGATTTTACATATATAGCGGAACGCCAGCATAGGCGGTAAACCGGCTGACTTGCCAGCCCGACGACTGCTCGCGCGTGGCCACGTGATGGGGGGTGACACTTTTCTGACCCGAGATTTCCGGCCGTCATCTTGATATCTCAGACAGACAAAAAACGTCTGAATGCCAGTAGTAAGAGCTAACGCTCTTAAAACATAATAATAATTGGTTTTTTGGGGAAAGGAAATGGCGCAGTATCTGTCTCATATATCATTGGACACCTGAACCGCGCCGTAAAGGAAGGGATAAGGAAGGGAGTGAAAGAAGAAAGGAAGAAGGAGGTGCCGTAGTGGAGGGCTCCGGAATAATTTCGACCACCTGGGGATCTTTAACGTGCACTGACATCGCACAGCACACGGGCGCCTTAGTGTTTTTCCTTCATAAAAACGCAGCCGCCGCGGTCGGGTTCGAACCCGGGAACTCCGGATCAGTAGTCGAGCGCCCTAACCACTGAGCCACCGCGGCGGGGGACTCTTAAAACAACAGAACAAGAAATAAATATATCGCACTCTGCACCCTCCCTCGCGACATGCACTGAGAGCGGCAGCCATACATGGCACCCTTTCCTCCTCTCCCCATAGGTGCGTCCATTCCGAGGCCCATGAGATGGCTTACGTGACTGCAGGTAGAACACCCTCGGGATCGCGCGCACGCCGTTCCACTGTTCCTTATGCCCACACGGACAACATTTTCGTTTGGTGAGCAGGCCATCGTGGGAGTTTTCGTATACAATACACCAGACGGCGACAGCGATGCCATTCAACCATAAGAAAGCCCACAATATAAATATCGTTGTAACGAAACAAGAAGAGCCAAGAAAAACAGTGACGCGACGCCGTCGCGCCTGTCTCCCTCTTCTTATGTGAAGGGCCTGGCGCAGTCCCTATTATTCCCAGAATCTCTCCTGAAGTGTTGCTTTTGTCTCTGTCGTTTATAAGTGAAAGCACGCGACGGGAGAAAAGCGAAGCCGTGCTGCGGCTTTGGAAATGCTCTGAATAGCATCGCGTCTCTGAAAGCTGAGTGCTTACGCGGATTTTGCCTCATGAGGATGGGTTCTTGATGAGCGGAACTCAGTATGGCTCTTTTGGAGCTTAGAGGTCCACTTGGAGATTTCAGGAACGCCGTCCTCTATAAAGCCATATTGTAAGACGGTTGATTGCACGACGTTAATTTTTAGGCCATTTATGTGCTGGCCCGCCTTGAGCTTACAGACTTGTTTTGCGCAATTCATCGCCTCCCCTCTGGGGAGGCTTGAACGTAGCTGTCGCTTAAAGAAAATAATCGAAAACTTGTGGCCAATTTCGGCTTTTAGTGAGCGTGAAATTCTCGTAGGCATAATGCTGCATGTGCACTTTATGGGGACTCATTTTGCGTCGTCAGGTTATTTATGATGAGCTGTCAGGATTAACTTGTGCTGTGACCCTGATACTGATGCAATGCATATCCAATGCCTTGCATCGACAACAAAAACTTTTCTTGACCATCAGCAGAGTCTTTTTGCATTTCTGCTGACAATTAACCTACACTCAACACGCCTGTGGGAATGTTTGTGTTTGAATCTGCTGTCACGCCACGTTCTTTGGCGTGTGAGTGCACTCCAGTGAGTGGACAGCTTAGTAAGTCAGAACAAAGTGATGTCTAGAGCGGCAGCCGCACTGTTGAGGTGTACATGAGAAACCTCGAGCAGGTTCGAAGAACCCGGCCTTGTGCTGGCCGTGCTATCGCTACATATGAGCCACTACATTTGAGCTTGCTACATTTGAGTCATATGCTTCATTAATGTACCGCACGTTTTTCCTCTCGTAAACTTGATGAAATGCGGAACAATGATAAAGCTTTATTTGGTAGCTATTGTGTTCAAAACAAATTATTTCCAAAAAACTCAAGCATTGGAAGTGGAGCGTTGGGTCTTCTGAACGATCTCCGCAGTAAAGGCAGACTGCTTCCGGTTAAACAGAGCAGAAATTTAATTTTTACAACTCCTTAAAGCTCCTTTGTAGGGGTACCTCGGAGCCACTCTGTTAACTATGCTTCGTGTCAGGAAATGCTCGGTGCAAAAACAAAAAAAGATAAGGCGAGTTAAGGATGAGGGATGGGGATCGCCAAATGAATGCTGGGTGGAGTCGCTATGTCGCCGCGATATAGCTAAGCCTAGCGAGGGACCCTCTGCTGCTAGGTGCTGTGTCCTCGTTGGTTGCACGTCACGACAGATCCCCAGCAAGTGATAAACGTCCGCTGCTGCGTCGCGGTCAAGGCACGCTTGACATCTTGGGCTAGCGACTTAGCCTTGGAACTGAGGTTAACTGTTGATCTCCAAGCTAAAAAAAAAGATGACAACTGCAACGTTTCTGTTGATCCAGTGGTATACTTAACTGTTGGCCTTTTGGTAACTCCTTTCCTGCGTTGATATGCACTTGCTGAAAGATAAAATATTTCTCTGGGTATCCCCCTTTCACAGTCCGCGCCGGGACGTGATATGTTCCTATTGTAGCAAATAAATTTTGTGAAGGTTTCATAACTTCGCCTGGTAAAGTTGGTTCTTGTTTGAACCTGCTTGTTTGAACAAGAAAAAAAAATCGAAACCTTGATACGTTCTTGTATTTAAAGCTCTTTTTCGTTTATTTTTCACATTCAATAAACAATATAGAGTCGTGGATGGGTAATTTTGAGTAGTGTGGCTGCATGTAATTTAAACATTTTTTTTCTTAAAAATCCCGCTACTAGCGTTATCCAACATACCGGGGGAAGTCTTCGAAAAAACAAAAGACTTTCTCTCTTTAACAGAAAGAAAGACATTGGAAGTTCCCACGGAATAAGAATACTGGACGGCTCCAATGCCAAGAGATTTAAAACATGTTCTTTTAACTGGCTTGTGCTTAAGAAACCATCGTTTTTTCAGGAAGGCATGACGGCATTGCTGACTGTAGTGGCCAACTCAATCTCAGAATGCTTCGCTTTTGTGTTTGAACTTATCTGTGGCTTACTGATGAGTCCGTTGCCCAGTAGTTAAAATGCCATGTCTACAACACTATACTGGCAGCCGTTGCTCTGCGTGAACTTCTATAATTCAACTAAGTCTTGACTCGGCTTTGTTTATGCTATTGAACGAAAAGAAGCAAGGGGTACTAAGGAAGAAAATATTATCTGTGTTAACAATCGAGAAAAAAGTTTCTTAGCTTTCGCACTGCGCCCTCTGATCTCTGCAGGTGTAGTAATTACCACCACTGTACTGCTGGAGATATACGGAACTGACGAAAGAGGTCAAGCAGCACTGGCGACAGTTTTGGTCACGGCATGCGCGGTCCGTGAATAGAACGCGACGTAGATGTCGAGAGGCGTGCCCGCGAGCCAGCGCCTTGCGGTTTCTCGCGGTTTTCGGCAGCGCTTGCAGATGGCGCCACTGTCTCGGAGGTCGTCGAGAGCGCCGCGCAGTCTTTTGCTTTTTCCGTGGCGGCGGCTGGCAATCAATCTTTCCCTCTCGCAGTAATGAATCGCTCATGATCGGCGCTGCGGCTGATAGCCTCTATGGCGAGCGCGCGGCAGACGCGTAAATAGAGCACAGCTCATCGAAGCTTTGACGTAATAATAACAAAGTAGGCGCTGCCTTCGTGGGCGTGGGAGTAAGAAATACGATGGGATAAGGAAAGAGAAAGATGGAAGGAAGAAACAACGTTATCATCCTTTCCTAAAGACAGTAAGAAGGAAGGAAAGTAAGAAAAAGGTAGAAAAGGTAAACGAAGAAAGAAGGCAATGAAGGGAAGACGGAAATATAGACAGAAGGAAAGATATAAAAAAAGAAGGAAAGAAAGACAATTTAGCCCGAAAGTTTCGCAGCTAAATAGAGTCTTGGAAGATGCGTCGCGTTTGATAGTGTTGCCGCTACAATCGTGGGAAAAAGTATATACGAGAGCATCAACATTATAAAAATCATGTTCGCAATATTAACAACCGCGGACATCATGGACAACCCTTGGATATGTACTGCCGTGCAAAAGCTACGTTACGTATGTGCAAGTACACAGGTGGAATCTTTGCAAGTGAGGCCACTTGAAGTGGATTCTTGGAAAGGGACCACTCGTAAGAGGGGCCATTAGACAAGAGGGACCACGCGCTATGATGAACGGCTGATATCAAAGTATTAGGTTGCCGAGAATGTAGCATAACAGGCCTTTTGAATGTGGAACGCGCTTATCGAACGTGAAGCAGGCCACACCGGAAAGAGGTGTTCAAATATACGTCCGCTGGACGCAGTGGATTCAAATTAAAGGCAAGGCAGACGTCGCTACATGTAGGCCTATGGCTATAGTGACGTCCAAGGAATTCCTGTCATCATGCCCGTCGCCCGGATGCTTGCAGCGTGTCGGGAATTCGCTGGACGTTACTATAGCCATGGGCTTGCAGCGACGTTCAAAAAATGCCCGTCATGCTGCTTGCTGTATTCTTCACGCTATATTCTTTACTTTCGAGGAGCTGCAAAGATAAGTTAGATCGCCCATTCTTACATCTCTACACTCCCACAAATGGCACAACTCGATGCCTCCACTCCCGGTTGCGTGCGGAGAGTGGTTGCAGTATGCCGCAGTTGGCACACTGTTGCAATAAAAAAAAATGTGGTTCATTCAAACGACGCGACATACGCCAGCAGTGGTACGCATTCGCGCGGTGCCTTCGCTTCGCACAACAAACAGTCTCGTAATCTGTCACCTCGATCTGATCGTAATTTAAGCATGCTATCACAAGCATTTGCGCCCTCCGCGCTTCTGCACGTACCACTGAAGCTCAGGAATACATGCTACTGGAGATCGAGCGCCCGTACCCGGCACAACGTGGTAATCTGTAATAATGGGTAATATGTGGTAATCCGTAAGAAGTGTTATGCTCTTTTTACCAGCAAAGATGGCAAATAGGATATTCATCATTAAAAAAATTTAGATTCTACCTGACACCCATGACAAAAGGCATGTCGAAACTATTTGAGGTCTACGCTGGTATAAGAGCGACGACGAGACCGGTGAGCCTGCCGTTGCGAGGATGTGCTCCGCCGCAGTCCACGCGAGAGCAACCGGAAAGCCAGAAGCGTGAACGATCCGTTTACGGGTAGACGTTGTTCGTGATGTACTAGGCAAGAACCCAGCCCGCAGCTTTTTCTTCTCGCGAAAGCTCGCGTACATAGAGTTTAAAATCCCGTGGGTTCGAGGTTACCTCTAGCCAAACGGTCTCCGCTCAGCCGTCGCTACACGCCACTCAACTTCGACTGGAGGAAACCGGCTCGCCTCAAGGAAAGCCTCAACCTTCATGAAATGGACTTCATCACACGGCAGACAGTCCGATACGCGCCTCGCGTTGGCAGAGAAATAGCCAGGAGTAATTTTGTATTTCGCACACTGCAACCAAACGACACGTGCGGCAAATAGTGCAGTTGGAGGATATGCGCGTAACAGACCAAGCAGTTAATTGCAGGGATCTCGAAGTAACGAAAGGCTAATCATCTCATTCCGGGCAGTGAGTAGACATCCTTGAACTAAAGCTGTAACTATCTTCGTACACGATGGCAAGACGGGCAAGTTGGTGATACATACTTAAGGAAAAATAGCGCAAAAGACGGGGACAAGGGTCTTGTTGTTTTCTTCACTTGTCCCCGTCTTTTGCGCTATTTTTCCTTAATTATCTTCGTAGATGGCAATCTAAAGGAAAGAAACGACAACGAAATCAAGCAGACCGCCTAGCGAAGATAAAATGGTCTAACTTTGAAAAACACTGGTCAGATTCGCCCGACGTTACATTGGGTAAAAAAAAAAATGTTCCGGATACGTCCGACGTACCCTTAGCCACACCGTAAAAAAAAAACAAAACAAAAAAAAACTAAAACAAACCGATCGTATCAGTTTGACATAGTCCGGAAGAAAATGCACCGGATCCATCCAACGTACCTTTAGCCACGAAGTTAAAGGAGATGAAATGAACAAAGAAAATACAAAATGCATCTAAGGGTGGTTTTATTCTTCTAGAACTCGGCGCAGTTCTTTTCTACTTGCCGGTACTTGCCGGTAAAGGTGCGCAGTATGAGAAGGTTTGCTTTCACCGATTTCACAGGTGCGTTTCTGGTGTCCTTTTTCCGATGTTAATACTATTTCTCCTATTCGCAAATTGGTTTTCATGCGAAGGGTGTTCGAATATCGGAACGTCTATGTTATCTTTAAGCTCAAAAAGCTGTTAAAACACACTTATTTTGGGAAAAAAAATAAGCTCGCGAGTGCCTATACTGCACGCACCCTGTATTTATCCAAAATATATACTTTACTGCGGGCCCAACTTCTGAGCTTTTCCTTCGTTGGGTTGCTGGGTGTGGTCGAAGCGCATCCCGAAAGGTAAGCGCAGCCCGAATGAATAGCACACGCTCTTAAGTCCTTGTCCATGCCTTATGTTCTGGTCCTTTATATTTGATTCCAGCTTTGCAGCACGAACTTGCCGGCCAGCTCACTCTATGGTATCATACATAAAGTAGGTAAAGTCGTAGTCTTAACTTCTCGCTTCTAATTTGTGTGACTCCTTCATGGCTTACCGAGTTGATCTTCAACTCATTTTGGTCTTCTCGTCCTATGCTCCTTAACGCTTCACGCTACGTTTAAAACAGCGAATTGTGATAGCAGTTTGATCATTCGGTCCGCGGAACGACCATGTCGAGCCTCATTTAACTGTGTATAAGTGGTTGCAATGCTCAAATTTGTATCCTTCGTAACAAGTTCTTTGTAAGTGAACAGTGCGCCCTCTGTCTGCATGCCGACGAGCTTAAAGAGCAGCTGCATAAGTTGTAGAAATCGACGAGCTTAAGTGGGTCGAATGTGTGAAGCTTGCAGGTAAAGAATGTGAAGTCGTTTCGGGCTACCATTTAAGATGGTGACGTAATCCCGGAATGAAATCGAGACCGTCATCACGCCTCTCCGCAGCGCGAGCCCAAGTGGGGGGCACATCATGACGTCATCTAAGACGTACATTTCCAATGCACAAAGTCTTGCTTTCAAAGAAAGAAAACAACACCAAAGAAGGCAAAGGCCTCCGATCATTGTTTGGCAGCATCCAACCTGGGCGGCAGGGTGTGGTTGGCGACGGCAGAAATTTGAAATCTTACTTTCCGTGACGTCACATTGAGCTTCTTCGCACTTTTTTGATGCTATGAGGAGAAGCCTAAAATTTAATCGTCCAATACTCACTATTTTAAATGCTTGCGTAAAAACACTTGCACGCTTTACCTGCACCCTATATAGATTTGAATCCTTGAATAATGCTCGCCAGTCTCGCCAATGTAAAATTTCAACAATGTATTAGGCAATGGATTCACACGCGTGACTAGCCATAGAAGGAGGTTTTCGGCTGGTAAAAAGCTTTTTTTCGGCTACTTTGAAGGCATGTGCGCTCAGCAAATGAGAATGGTTAAAGTCGCATTGTAGTGCGCCTCTTGAGAACCTTTTCTTTCAAACAGGCACGAATCAGTGCGAATGCATTTTGCGGTGGTGGTAAAACAGATATAAGCAGACTCACGTGCACTTCTTTGTGTGGTGAAGTACTTAGCACTCGCAACCAGGGGTGCGCGAACAGCATTTTTTCAAAACCCAATCTAGTACGAATAGTACAGTTTTGCGAACAAATCGAATACGAATCGTTTATATACTTACGCATATCCACTACTTGTGTGAATATTTGCATTAAACGAATAATTGTGCGAAACAGCGAACCGCTTAGTAGCGTGCTGAGCACTCTATTGAAGACATATATAGCTTTCAAGAAGCGCGTATGCCGCAGCGGTGGCGAAGTGGTTGAGCATCCGCCTCGCATGCGGGAGGTGCGGGGTTCGATCCTCAATGCCGCCGGGTACCCACAGGTGATACAATGGGTGAAAACTTTCCCCTGGTCTGGTGCTCGGCTTATTTAGGGTGAAATGCTTGGTAAATGTGTCTTTTATCCCACCTTGAGAAGTCGAAAGTACCTTGTGTCATGTGCTCTTTGGCCATAGATGCCCTGACGCCATAAAAATCCATAATCATCATAATCATTTCAAGAGGCGCAATACTGATCTCGTCTACTGGAACGCAACACGAGGTCAGTATATTAACGCTGTTACCGACTTGTCATACATGCAGAAAAAAGAACATTTTGCTACTGATGACGATAGCTAATTGACTAGCGCCACATCTCAGTAAATGGGAGGGGTGATAGATGCGTTTTAGTCATGTATTCCGAGATCGGGCATCGAGGCAGGGTTTGCTAAACCTGCTTAGCACTGCGACATCGCCCGGCATTGGAAGCCGTGTGTATGAGCATTAAGAACGCCGCCACAGGAATGGACCGCGTCGAGGCACTGAATCCTCCGTCTCGCGCAGACCGATGAAGGCAGCGTGTTGCGCAGCGCCAAGGTGCACCCTGTTTTTGAACCAGCCGTGGAAGAAAAATTCTTGGTGCCTTATTCGAACCTGAAACCAATTATTCGAAACTGGTTTGGTTTATGGGTGTTTAACCTTCCAAAGTGACTCCGGCTATGAGGGACGCCGTAGTGAAGGGCTCCGGAAACTTAGACCACCTGGGGTTCTTTAACACGCACTGACATCGCACAGTACACGGGCCTCTAGAATTTCGCCTCCATCGAAATTCGACCGCCGCGGCGGGGATCGAGCCCGCGTCTTTCGGGTCAGCTGCCGAGCGCCATAACCACTGAGCCACCGCGGCGGCTCCAATTACTCGAACTATTCGAAAACATGGTAACATATTCGATTCGTTTTGAATTATTTCGAATGTAGCCTATTTGATGTATTCAGCAATTCGAATACGATGATATTAGATTCGCCATTCGGAAAATTAGAATACTCGCTCAACGCTAACAATTTTTATGAAATAAGCGATTGCCAGCGTACTGCTAAATGTTCTAGATTTCTTGCTTGACTTTGACACTGGGCGAGACTGTCAGCGCTAAATGCGCATCGATGAAATGCAGAGGTGAACTCCTGACCGCAGAGTTTCATTCGTGCCAAAACGATACCGCAAGCCAAACTTTAGTCGCAAATAATGTCTACATGGGATATATTGTTCAGACAAACATGATGCATCGACTTTGTTTGACTACGGCAAACTGGTGACGCGCGATCAGTAGAGCCTTAGACTATGTTTAGCCCAAGCTAGTTAGCACATTGCCAAGGTGACGGTTTCGTTTACTCAGTACTGTAAGATTGGATCAAAACATCTGCGGGACGCAGGCAGGGATTTGCATATTTAATTGTTGAGCCCTGTTAACCCCTTGTGTGGGCTAGTTTAGAATCAAGTTCAAACCACGTCGTAGTGCCATATTATAGCGAAAGCTGTTATAGCTTTGGTTTAGCCATATAGCTCTGAATTCTATCATGGAATCCACAGCGTGATCCGTAACGCATAGTCTACATAGTTTACCACGCGTAGAAGTTCAGTACAGGTAACGTGAAGCGTAAAAAAACTGCAATAGAAAAGCAATTCCGTCGTTTTAATTCACTATAACTCTCAAGCGAGCCTGCTTCAGGAGCTGGAATTGGTAACGAATGAAGAAACGTCACGGCCATCGCTCGGATCTTGAAACTGAAGCCGAAACAGCGTGAGAAAAGAAACATAATTGTAAATTATCTGGCGGTCGTATACGCGAATAGGTCATCGTGATCCACGTGTAATAATGTCTTACACACCATTACAAAGAAGAAAACAGGCATCCATAATTTGGCGTTTGCACTCCTTTAAGTGGATGAGCTGCCCAATACCTTCCGCCTGAATACGGCATGATCGTAGCCGGTCGCTGATTTAGCGTCCGTGCTCGGCGCAAGCCCCTTTTCTGCCAACAGCACCGCTCCACGCTCCAGGCTCTCAGGAAGAAAGAGCTACAGGTGTAATCTTCTTACCACATTCGCGCCGCTGCAGTGCGTAGATTACACATAAGGTCGCCTCGGCATTTCAGCGAACGCGCATGGGAATCATACCATTTGCCAGGGCCTTTCCTTTTTCTGTTTTTGTTGGTGGGTGTTCTCTCGACCTTTTGCTTAGGCACGTGGATGTCCCTCGGACCGCCTTTCTCTTACGACCGCCTTACAGTATCCCCATGGCAAGGGTATCTGAGCCCCTCCCCTCCACCCGCGTAAAAAAAAAAAAAGACGCTAAGGCGTTTCTGCTACTCGCGAAAGTAGTTCTTGGAGGGGGCGTGTGGACCCACTGCTCTCCTCGCTACTGCTGCTGCTGCTGTGGGATAGAGGAAGGAGTCAGGAGGCAGCCGAACTCAACAGCGGAACGAGGGGCTCGGCAGCAGCGGCGTCTGGGGAAAGAGGGATAGGAGGGCCGGGGGGCAAAAGGCGGCCAGGGAGCGTACATATAGCTCTCGCGCGCCCTTCTTCCCTAGCCGGGCGTCCGGATCATCCGCGGTCGGCGGCGGTGGCTGCTGCTCGAGTGACGAAGGGGGAAATCAATCTCGGCGCGGGAGCGCTCGGGCGGAAACACGTTTGGGAGTAACGGGAGGGCGGGGATGGGGAGGACGGCGGAGTTGGCGCACTTCTGCTAGCGGCTGCACAAAAGCCTCCGGCGGAAATTCTTCGCCGCCGTCGCCGCCGCTACAGCAGCAGGGAGGGAAGGAGGGAGGGGGGGGGGGGGGTCGAGGCGGAGGGGATCGATCCCCGACTCAAGGTGCGCGCCGCACACCGCTCATCCGGGCCGCTGCCGGCCGCCCACGCCCTATAGCAGCACTCGTCCTTCGCCTCCTCACGGGGAGCGCCCCCGGCCCTTCTCGTCCCGTACGTCCTACCTGAGAGCAGCGCGCCTACCTGCCTTCCCTTTCTGTGCGCGGAGATCCTGAGAGAGAGAGCGGATGAAGAACAACTGGCCTGCACGCACTGTCTTATGCGAGAAGTGCTCAGCTTTTGCGCAGGAAGGTGTAAATGGTCGCAGCCAACCCTGAGAGCTGTAGCACCAGTGCTGCACTTTTATTGTCACAGTGCTTTGTCTTTTTTATCGTGATTTTTGGTCATCCGCGCAAATAATCACTACCAAATGGTTCTTCTTACGTCAAAGGTGCAGCAATCTGAGAGTGCCAATTATACAGTGTGTTGTGAGCAATAACTGCGCATCTACACTTCGACCTCTTTTATAGCAGTATTTGCGAAATGCCCCTGGAAAACGGGAGAGAGAGAGAGGTGAACACCCATAAGGCTTACGTTTCAAGTATCCGGACCTCCTATCGCTTAAAAACTCGCGTGAGCTGACCGTCACGCCTCTTGCGGCATTCTGACGAACTTCTTTAGGGTAGTCAAAAGATGGATGATTGTGGTGGAGACAAAAAGCCGGAGGGCACTCCGAATAGCTGACTGCGCGTCTTCTGGCCGGTGGATCGTCCTGTTGACCCCGACGAACCGGCCGTGTTATACGCGCCTGGACTTTCATTTTGAAGTTTCGCAACCGGAGTTAGCAAAGAATTCTGTCCAATCCTGCTCCGTCTGTAAACAACGAGACCACGCTGCGAAGGCGCGGTGTGAGCTCACTGTGGTCCCTCAGGATTGGTCATGTTAGCCATTTTGTAGCAGGGCAAATTACGAAGCCTCTAAGATGGATTGTTTGCTTGGAACTGATCAAATTTAGGATGTCTTTCTTTGCGCGTGCGGTGTTAGATTATGAACATGACTTTGAACTGCAAATGTTCGCGGGGTCAAACGCTTGAAATGCTGCTACCGATGAGAGTGACTAAGTAATCACAGGAGTACAAATTTTTACCACGCACAGCACATACACAGATAAGACTGCAATCAAGGTCAGTAAGTCAATTTGGAATATGTTATCTTATTTTAGCTGCGACAGAGTAGCCATGCGGGCTAGTTAGTGTGCATCGAACATAATGAAACAGCGACAAATACGTGATCATAAGAAGAGGAAGTAGACAGGACAGCTGTTCTTGTTGGTGTCATTATGATTTATTATTTATTTAGCTTAACATTATTGTACTCCTTATAGGTAAGAAACGATCGAATATTTCAATCGGTGATCCAGAGCACCGCTATGAATCCACGCTATGAAGTCCTTCGCTGAGCTGGGAAATGCAGGTCTGCGACTGGAACACAAGACGCGCTCTGGGCTGCGCGGGTACAGGCGGGGCAATCCACCGCAGAGTGAGTTGTTTTTGATCCGCCACTGGAACTCAGTATCCGAATCGGTCTTGCCCACCTAAGCAAGCTTTTGGGTTCACAGGGCAAAAAAAAAAAAAAACGTGCTCCTGATTGACGATTGGATTGCGCCGTAAGTTTGTTTGCTGTAGGCAATAAGTGAGTTTTGAAGAAAAAAAAAGGAAAAATACTTTTTCATGATATCCGAAAAGCCGGCACTGCTTTCATTGAGGACAGCCAGTCAGAGGGATTTCAGCTGGAGCTAAAATGTCGGTTGCCGTCATCCGAAACCGGCAGGACACAGGCACGGGCGGGTGCTCCATAATAACAACACCTGCCGGGGGAATTCAGTGAACGGGAGGCATCCGCCGAAGGGTGTTTGCTCACTGGAAGAGAACGTTGAGTTCATGCGCAAGCTTGCCGAGACCAAACGGCAGATCATTGCGAAGCAGACAGAGGAACAGCGACATGCAGCACGAGTAACAAGTGTTTGATGATTCAGTCACATTAGCCTTGGGTGATTCGCTCTCTCTAGAGTTGTTTCTTACACAGACGCGCACATAAAAAAAAAACTCTTTTATAAGCACAATGGAAAAACATGTTAGCCACGGCTGCCTTCAGTACACACAATGAATCACACTGAATGAGTAGTTGGCGATGATTGTGTCTAAAACAGTTATTCAGAGCTACTTAGTTCAGACGAGGTGCACACGGATGACATGACGGGACGAGCGCTCGTCTTGTCATGTCTGTCTGTGAGCTCGTCTGAAATAAATAGCGCTGAATTACTACGCCAGTACTCAGCCGCGGCCACAATAATAGGGAGCATGTCTTGGCGATCAAACACCTCTCGTGCATTAGCTGTAAAGAAACTGAGCGGCACGACGCGTTAGGCATTTATGCTAGTGAGTGTCACTTGCGGGTTTGCGCATAAAGGCAGCGAGCCTTGCTATTGCCTCTTCTTAATGCGATGGAAGGGTTAGAACGCCGAAGTGAGCCCGGTACTATTTTGGCCGTGACTATAGATTCGTTCGCACGTGGGGTGAGCAATTTTATAACTTTCTCTTTGTTTTATTAGTGTCTGCGAGTGACTGCCTTAACGGCCCCCGTACTGTGCCTATTTTGGTGCGCAGTTTTCAGCGAAGCAATGCAGAGGTGGACTTCTTCGCTTCGCCTTAGAAGCCGCCGGCAGCGAAGCTGCAGTCTTGGGGTGTAATTTCTCTTCCTCTTGCAGTTCGTCGCTTGATGACGCAGGCGCGTGACGTAAGCACCCAAGGCAGGGATGAGGCTCGCTTGCTCGCAGATGGCTCGCTCGTAGGCTTTTGCTCAAAAACTGGATATTGCGCTGCGAAAGCAATACGGGCCGCTGCGCTGCTATCGCAAAGGAGAACAAAGGAGGGGGGGGGGGGGGTGGAGCAGTATGCTCGGATGCCAGGAAATAAGAGCCCGCGGAAGCGACCCGGGGGAGGGTTATTGCGCATTACGCTTGACGGATTGTAACGCCGACTCGTGGCATTCTCCGTAATTGATTTTCTGCTTTATTTGTGTCGCGCATAGGTTTTGCTCGTTCAAGCCCTATATGATGGCTGAGCTTTTTGAGATGCCGGCTGCCGAGCGCCTATATTTAGATAACGAATTCGTGTTCCGAGATTGGCGATGACAGCTGCTTTTGCTGCTGGGTTTTATTATTCGCAAATGCAATTTAAGTCACGAGCGACGTTACACAGTTTCCACGGAGGTAACGGAGGGTTACTGCGCATTGCAGAAATGCCTAAATGAGAAGGGAACGATTTCATAAATTGTTCATTCCAGCGCGAAAATAAAAGTATTTTAATGCTTGTGGGTACAAAATCTGACGCCCTTGGTCACGTGGAAGCTCTAAGGAAATAAATAAAAAACGGAATTTTAATAAAGGGAAGTGAGAAAGAGAGAGAGAGAGAGCTGCAAAAACGAAATCAAGATGTTGGTAACGTCAGATCTGATGTCAGTGGGTAAGGTGCCTACACTCTAAACACAAATATGGGAGTATATGGGAGTAAAGAGGTTGTATCTTGTTTCTTTTATTAAAGAGAGTTTTCTAGAGGACAGCTTACTCTTTTTTTTACTCCTTTCTGTTTATATTAGAGTGTATGCTCGGCACATGATGCGAAGCGTATAGAATTACATATTATCTAGCTTTCCTTGTCTCTATTACGTTTGCGCCACAGAAAATATGGATGGAAATATTTCCACAGCAGTTTCTAGTAGTGCACGGCGTCAATAATTTGTGCTGCCGTTTTTTAACGTAATACCGTAATAAAACTACCCCTAGAAAGTACGTGCGTCTCAAAATCGCTCATCTGCATTCCTAATCACTACAGGCTTTTGTAATTTACTCCCGTGTCAAAGTCCCGCTGCAAGAATCGACAAAATTTCCTGCTTTTTTCGGCTTAATTTTCTTCCGGATAATTTGACTGATTTGCACGACGGCGGCAATGCAGCATTAACGGAATTCGATCGCACTTCCTCGGCAGGAATGCGTGACGCTCAATTGCTCCGTTCCTAAAATTTCTCACACGCACTTCAACAACTCCAAAAAAAAAACGGGTAATGGCAGTATGTGCGCACAGGAGCAGCTAATGCAGTTTTAAAATTGTGCGCCTTAGACAAAACAGCAGCGTGAACTCGTTCAAGAATAGTGATATTTTTGTTCAAAGGAGAAGGAATAGATACCATGTTCAGGTTTACTTGTGAGGAAAAGTAAACGAAGGTCGTGAAGAGATAGAAAAAAAAAGGAAGCCGACGGCAACGTTAACTGGCCTGAAAGGAAAGCTCCGTATTTTTGAGCTGTCATTTGTGCTCCGTCGTTCAAGCTCGATGTGAACACGATAGCACACAGACAGATGAAGATGTAACGCATGAGAACTAAACCAACGCTTGGAGCTGTTTCACTCCGTATATTATTTTACTTAAGCCAAGGTGTTTCGTCTTCACTCATAGTGATACAGAGCCTTGTGATTACAAAGAAACACAGTTCTTCAAGATCCTCATGGCGCATGCATACGGCTGATTCTTTGAGGAGCTCTTGTTGGTTTTCTTTTTTGTTTCTGGTATATTCCGAGCTTTTTTGCTGTGATTGCCGAGGTCTTTTTTTTTCTTTTGACCAAATCATGGTTCTGGTATTACAAAGCGGCAATATGTGAGAACGTAGCGTTTTTTGTGTTATGTTTCTTCTCTGGCGGGATCAGTGATAGCGTTTTCGTATATTTACTTGTGATATCTATCGATAAAGATAAACCTTTATTTGAGTGAAGCGTTTATCTTTCCTTTGTGGGGTTACCTCTCCTCGTTGTGCTGTGCGGGCAGCGGTAATCTCATTTCCCTGGGACGTAGGATCGGGCCTTGTATAATAAAGTTGATCTCTTTCGCCTTTGCAGCAGCCGCGTTATTATAGGAGCCAAACGTCCACAAGCACTCCAACGTGCAAGTTATTATAACGTACAGGGTCTGTCAAAAGTTTCCAGGCCACACGTTCTACTTTTGAGGAGTGTAGTCAGACAGTTACGACAGCCGCGAAGCTCAAAATATCTGTATAGGGTAAAAAAGAATTGGCGGTGCCATGGCTCTGGTTAAACGTGGAATGACGCGATAGCTACAGCTGACCAGGTGGAACTTGCTCAGTTGAATTGCAAACTGAGTCTTTCACCGCTCCGTTTCGCTGGGCGTTCCTTCTGATTTCGTCCCACTTGACACAACGCATGCGCGCAGCTGTGGCAGCTCGGTTTCGCCGGCGCGCCGCGCCGCCGGCAGCAGCAACTGCTCCGCACCGCGTGGCTGCTCACGTAACACACCACGTGACGAACCACGTGATCAGCCACGGCACCGCGCCGCCGGCAGTTGCTCTGCACCACGCGACCAACCACGTGACAGCGTGGAGGCGCAGCCACAGGGTGGCGGCGCCGCCACGCTGAAGGCTCGAAATGCTACCGCAATGTAGCTATCGCTACAAAAGTGGTGTTCTAACCTCTGGCAACCTTGATAGCTTTATTGTCATATTAAGTGCTAGGATATACTGAAGAAACGCAGACCCTGTCACCTGGGAACTTTTGAACAACCCTGTACATACGTACGGGCCTTGCTTTCTTAAAAAAAAATTGGCGCATAAATATTTTTTTCATTTTCATTAATTAGTGGAATATGCTTAGGTCTAAACGTGCGAGACTCTGAGTTCACCAGCCTTTGAAAGCAGTTTTCCTACCAATGACAACCATAAATAGGAAAAACGAAATTTAATGCTCTCTGCTGCATCAGATGCTTAATTCGCTGCAGTTTTAGCACAGCTCATTTAAAGGATGGAATAACACGGACGGGATACGCAAAACGCGTCCCTGCGCTGCGCAGTATTAGTGCACGCTGAAGAACACGAGGTGGTCGAAATTAATCCACTACGACGCCTGTATCTCTTTTCGCTGCCTCATTCATACCTTCCCTTAGTGGGCGATTCCGGTATCCACCCTGACTGAAAGAGTTAGTGCGCTTTTCTACTCCTCATAACGAATCATTGCGATCATCACCATTCGCATGACCCGCTTTACGTCGTCGAGCTGGCTGCACGGTCTCTCTCCGTCACCCGCCGCTTTTGCTGCTTGACTTATACCACCTCAGCCACTTCTCTATTTCGTGTGGGAGTGCGCACTCAGCATCCTTCGCTGTTTTCCTTGCTTGGTAACATTGGATCGCTTTTCCTCGGCTGTAGTGGCGCATTCATCCGCATTTTTACGCCTTTTTTCCTTCGCTCGCGGCCTTAGAAAGTTGGTGTCGTTGTCGTTGCGATTGAAGCAAGAATGAAGAGGAAAGTGGGCGGTCCAGTCGACTGGCTCCAGATGGGCTACAATCAGTGCCGCGCGTATACAGGAGAGTTGAAAGTTGCGAGAGGAAAAAAATGGTAGGGTTTTAACGAGTTTTAACGCGGGGCTATAATGCAGTTATCAATTTATTTATTCAAGGTCAGGGCCTAGGTCAAGGCTTCAGCGATGAATCGGCTTTTGCAGCTTTGGTCGTAAAGAAGAGCTGTCGCTCTAAAATTGAAAAAAAAAAGAAAGAAGCACGTCGCAGCAGCCGCGTCCGCCGAAGTGACGACCATGCCTGCTTCAGCGACATATACCCACTCTCCCGATCCCTACCTCAAGACCGTTGCTGACATTTAGGGCGCGTTCACACTTGTACAAAAATTTGGCGAGCGAGGCGGATTCGCTCGCCGAGAAAACTAGGACCTGTTCACATCTTTTGACGCCCGGGCGAGGGCGAGGCCGGGCGTCAACAGATGTGAACAGGTCCTAGTTTTCTCAGTGAGCGAATTTTTGGACAAGTGTGAACGCGCCCTTAGGCGATGCTTTTCTCAACCGGCGTCAAAGCCGCATTTCATTGGTTACTCAGAAGACGCTCCCTAGCTCTTTCTTTTTGTTTTTTTTAACCTGCCGTGGTAGCTCAGTGGTTAGGACACTCGGCTGCTGAACCGGTTCGAACTCGGCCGCGGCGACCGCGTTTCGATAGAGGCGAAACGCGAAATTTAGGGGCACACTTAAGCTCCGCCTTATGGGTTCCCTTTAGCTCCCTTTAGCGGCCTGGGGTTCTATATGCATATTACTTCATTGACACGGACACTGTGACTTGTTTTTAAAGAAATCTTAAATTCTTTATTGCGCACAAGACACAAAAGGCTTGTCTTTAACCAAGTCGAATGAATGCTCCTCAGTGTTAGACACATAATCTTTTCGTGACCTATTGTAAACTGTCGAAACAGGCAATAAAGAAAAAAATTGCCGATGGTTTAGCTCCGGTTAAACCTGTGTGTACGCGATAGATTCATACACATGGTTACACGTGGTAAAGTTCTCTATTCAGCTCAAGTTGTTTTCTTGGTTATAGCTGTGAAGACACTGCGGTGACCCGGGAGGTTCGTAGCCACTGCGCATGCGCGACGCGCGCTGCGTGGCTGCGGAGTCGGCGGCGGCAGCTGCAGCGGCGCAACTCTGACGTCACGCGCGTCGCACCTGTTGCTCGGCGCATGCGCACTGACAGCTCCGGTCCGGCCCGCGGACCTTGGCTTTTCTTGGCGTAGTGAAGCTATCACCTAAAGAAATAAAGTTCCGCAGTGTTCGAGGGGTAGCGCGCCTGGATCACGACCCAAAGGACCGTGGTTCGAGTCCCGGCTCGACCACTTTTCTTTTCAGCGTAATTGCTTTTCTTTCTTTAGAAGCACTACGCATTGGTGGTGGAATGAAGTCACGACCCTGTAGACCAAATGGGAATTATGTGACGTCATCATTGTTGTACTGTTTGATTGTTATGGGGTGTTTGCATTACCCGCGCGAGGTCATGCAGTTCTGACGTCACGACCATCTCGACCAATGGGAAATTATTGTACCAGACACCGGGCTTCGCGTCCAAATGGAAGTATAAACACTATCGCGCTAAAAGGCCCCCCTGTGCTGTGCGATGTCAGTGCACGTTAAAGATCCCCGGGTGGTCGAAATTATTGCGAGGGCCTCTACCACAAGGCAGTATTCTTCCTTCGGTCATAGCAGCAGGGGCAACATTGCGCTCGTGCCCTAGAGCGGGAACGGTTATCGAGAGTGCGCTAATACCGAACAGCGCGCCGCCGAGAGTCTGCGGAACCGGCAAGTGCGAAAGCCGCTGCTATCCGTTAATTTTGTGATTTCCACAACGAGAGCGAACGCTGTGAATTTTCTGCGTTTACAATTACCCAGATTTCAGCTGTTGTCAGGTCATAATTTTTGCTTATTACATCAGGTAGATCCAGGTGTTTCCATGCAGATCTTTTCGCCGTGATGATTTCATGGTTAGCGCCATCTGCGTGGGTGTAAGCTTGCCGCTGCTTGCCGGTGCGCGCCGCTTACCTCTGGTTTTTATCGCCTGTGCCTTTCTGGTTAAGGATGCGCCATGCCGTCTAACTAGACAGCCACAAACCGACGGCGTGTGTTGTAGGGCTATTTCTTCAGGATTTGGCTACATTGCGCCAATTTGCACGCGCTTTCGAAAAGCCTGCAGACAAAGCAACCCCTCCAGTGTACGTAACTCGTCGAAATAGCCAAACTTTCTGCGGCCACAGCGCCGAGGATAACCGCGTTTTCGAAATTCTAAAAACTCATATGGATATTAATCACGGCGGGCTACACGCCTCTCAATAATTAAGAAGCTTAACAGTGAGAGTTAAAAAACTAACTATTCAATATTAGTTAACCAGCCGAAAAAAGCGCTCTTCTAACTCAATAAGATCATTTTTAAAACACTGTTTAAAGTCTTAGAAGAAACACCTTGTATATATAACAATCATGATGCTTTCATTGGTCCGCCATCTATGTACGATCGCTAGAGCAAATGCGGCTGACTTAACTGCTGAGGGTTTTCCTGGGGCGACGGAGGCGCTTACTATAGCTTGCGCTCCAAGTGGCCTACCGCCACTCTTAGCGACCCTTTCCTGTGATGCGGGAATGAGTCAATGTACACAACGTCGTTTCTGTCCCTATTTTGCTAAATGAAAAGTTGAAGCCTGCCTTTTTTGTGCCCTGTGTGCCGTTCTGGATACATCCTCTTGGACAAGGGGTTGACATGGATCGCCTTACGCATTGGGCTTTGGATGCTGCCCTTGGACCGTATACCGTCCAGGTCAGATGGCGTACCGGCCCTATACTGGACCTGCCAGCCCATGGTGCTTGTTCTGAGTCTGGTGTTTGGCGTAGAAAAGAGAGGGCCTCCTTATATTCGGAATCGTTATTGTGTAGCCCTGCCTTTAGCAGTTTCGCTGTGCGTGTGAAGTCGGGTAGGCCTGCCCGACTTTAAAGGATTTCCGTATGAGTGCATCATCATGGGCTAACTCCGCTTTCATAGCTCTTTGGGGAGGGGGGGGGGTGGCAGTGGGTGACTCTGGATGTGTTGGCAGATTATACGAGTCGCATAGTGCCCTTTTTTTATGATACCTCTGGTTTTGTTCTTGAACTTTCTGTTCGTTCTATATTTGTGCCGCCTGGTTGCGTAGGATTTGGATGCTACGTGTCGTTTTTAGGTTGCCCTGCAGCCACATGCCTTGTCCCCTCGTCTTATCCACCTCTTGCACTTCGTGCCCATCAAGTAGCACTTCGATGTGGGTGTCATTCTTGTAGCACAGTTCCTTAAATCTCGAGAGCCCTGAACTTTAGGGAGCGCACTTAAACTCTGCGTTCCTCGCGTACTCCTCCAAGCATGACGAGCCTACTGAAGTGATTCTTCCTTTTCGCCTAAGGGTCCTTTAGTGACCCAGATGGTTATATCATCCGCGTATAGCTAATGCCCGACTCCCGGGATTTGGTCTAGTCTATTCGTTAAACCCTTCATGGCTATGTTGAATAAAAGCGGGGAGACTATCGATCCTTGGGGAGTTCCATTGTTTGGCATTTTTATCGTGTCTGACCGGACTTCGGCGAAGCCGATCGTGGCTGTGCGGCCTGTAAGGAAGACATTCACGTAGTTGAAGGTGCGGTTAGCGCAGTTCAATCAGTTTAGGCCTTCCACTATGGATGCGTGCGAAATGTTCTCGAGCGCACCCTTCAGGTCGAGTGCGAAAATAAATCGCTCGTCCAGTCTTTTCATGTTTGATAGGACCTCTTCTTTTAGCAGAAAGATGTCCTGCGTAGATAGGGCTCTTCTGAACCAGAACATCATGTGAGGCGTCAGGTCCTGTTCCTCGGTGTAAAATTGCAGCCTCGTTTGCATGACTTTTTCGAAGAGCTTACAGACTCAAGATGTCAGTGATATAGGTTTGAGAGCCTCTATGATAGGCTTCTTACCGGATTTCGGGATGAGGATACCTTTCCCGTACTGCGGTGGTTTTCGCTTATGTGCACTGCTATCTGCTCGATTTGCTCGTTGTTGAGGCTCCTGAGCATGGCGTTCTTGATTTTGCCTGCCCCAGCGGTGATGTTCTTGTATGAAACTCTTGCCGCCCCGTAAATCTCGTACGCCTCAATCGGGGCGTCGAGGTCTGTGTTGGCTGGTCAGTGTATGGTTCTCTATAGCTTGGTACATGCTGCGTGCCAATGTACAGTCTTTGCCAAAAGTAACCGGGCAGCACTTTTCTAACTCAAAAAACCCATTTTTAAAAACTGTGCAAAGTCTTAGGCGAAACACCCTGTATGCTCGCAGAAGCCGGCAGGGACTACATGAACAGGCAGGATTGACATGAACGCCTTCAGAAATGTGACGAAAGCAACAAATCCAAATTACACCCCAGTATACATTTGTTGGATGCCGGGGCATGAATGACTTCCAGGCAACAAGGGACTAAATAATCTAGCTCGAGCTTGCGCCAACCGAGCGACACCTATGGGTTTATGAACATAGGTGAACATGAACATGAACATATGAACATGAACGCCTGTGATCCTCAACCACGAGAGTCATGTCCTTCGCTGACCCCCTAGACAATCATGGTACCCTTAGGTGTGTCATGCTTCTCCACACAGGAACCTAGACAAAAAAAAAATCCCAGCACTGGCGAAAAATTCAAATAGGGGTTTATCTAAAGCTACTCTTACATCACCACGTGTTTCCGTCTTAATATAGGGACGAATGATTGCTCCTGATGCGATGACTCGCATACCTACTCAACCAGATCACGTCGGGATCTGAGGTCAAGCCGGATCTAAGAAAACGCATATCCATTTCTCGAGTGTGGTGGGAGTCCAGTGGGAGTGCAATGGGAGTGGGCTGGCCTGTTCTGACCTCACGAACAGCTTAAGCTGGTTGCAGTGGTCGAGAAGGCTGCAAGGGACAGTGGAGTCCTGGACTAAGAACCCAACCTGCTCTCCCATGAATACTTTTGCGGTTTCCTAGTTGAGATTTTCAACCAACCAATCAATGAATCAGTGTGCAACTTAATGTCACGGAATTGAAGCAAGGCCACAGCGAACGCATTTTGATCAAAACAGTTGATTTCCCCTGTCTTGACAGTATCTTTACATAATCTTGAACTATCTTGAAAAAATGAAGCGGACATGCGTTCACATGCATGCTGTTCAGTATTTTGAATACCTTTCGGCTGTTAGAGGAAATACAGGAAACTTTATAGCTTGTGATAGTTTGCATGCCAAGTGGTTATTTTTCTTTGTGCTGGGTGGTGGAAAGGGCAAGACCAGGATCGGCACTAATCAGGTGGTTGTTATAGCAGGGCCGTTGTTTCCTTCCCTGCGCTGTGAAAAAAATAGTACAAAATCGTACTTTGATTATTTTCTGCAGTGCTTTCAATTATTCCTGGCCCATCTACTGAGGCACCGGTAGTAAAGTGTGGAGCTTTTGGTGCCCTGTTTTACTTCTTCCCTTTTTAATTTTATTCGTTTTATTATGGAAGTGCACAAACCCAGAACAAAAAAAAGATTCACAGATTTTTCCGCGAGGTTGTGTACTGTCTTTCTTGGACGTTTTGGTCGACGCCATTGTAGGACATCGTTTGAGAATAAAATTCAATCGCTGTAAAATAAAGTTCCGGCTGGTTTAATTCGATCAATGATGCGGATGAAACCGCAGGCGTCTCTAATAGAAAAAAAAGGTGCTCTGGCCAACCTGATCTTATTCAATACAAGAGGTCGCTGAATGAAGGAGGGCCACTGCAATTGAGCTGTCAGATTTTTCATTCGTCATAGACGTAGTACAGGGTCCTATTTTTCCTCTGCTTAGTTTCTTTTTCAACCGATACCCAGTCGATAAACAGCCTTTTGTTTCTTTTTTGAGAGCACTTTCACAGAAAGTGGTTGCTCGGCATCCCGCAACCATTCATCAGAAAACCCGCGAACGAACCGGAAATGATAGGTTGTATCGGGCTTGACGTATCGCAATTTTTGCCGCCGGTCATCGATCAGTGTAGACTCCTACTTTTGTATCATAAAGAAGGCCACTAGAGAGCGGATATGTAACGACTTCTAGGTAAATATACAAAAAATCTCTGTGTCCATAGCGACAGCACCGTTTGTTTTTTGTCGGAATGTGTGTTTGGAGATGTTGCCATCTGGCGACATCACTTGGCCCTTTTTGCTTTGCACTTTTTTTTAACGGTGTTGATGCATGTGTAGTAAAACGACGGCAGGGCTCTAATCGGGACAGGAGGAGGTCATGTTTGTGACCTCAGCCGATGGTAACCTTGGCTTCCAGATCCGGTGCCAAACTAGTTCAGACAGTTTCTTTCCTGTCATTTTATGTGGAATAACATATTCAAGCGCGCGGCCCGCATGTAGTCTTGGTCAAAAATATACAGCCCAAGGGGTTTGCTTCCAAACCGTGCAGCGGGACACTTTACCACATTTGAGAGTCCGAAGCTTGGGAGAGTTGAGGACTTAAGGTCCTACCGCCTTCATGAAATTAGGGTCCCTGGGTATGCAAGAGGAGCCGTACTGCGGGCCTCATAAGCAGACCAAGACTGTACCTTCCACACCCTAGAGCAGCTTGCTCAACACTTTCAGTTGGACGTGAAGTCGGCGGGAAGTAACACTGTCAGAATTTATCCCCCTATGTAATACACATCTATAGTTCACATAACATATATAGGCTTAATAAGCTCGAAACCATAGTGGCTGCAAGGGATGGCGGAATTTTCCAGGGAATCTGGGGCCCGTCTTCACTTTGGCTCTCTTTGGTGCATGTGACGACCGCACTTCGAGTACTCTATTTCAGAATTGCTTCCGGGCACTGAATCAACTCTACTTGAATTATATCTAATATTTTATTTCACTACTCTCTTTTGTTAATTGTACCGAACGGTGCAACGCCTACATTACCACACGGGTCAACTGGTCAGCGCGGCGAGCCGGAAGAAAAAAAAAAACTGAAGGAAAAGAATCGATCGTTTCGCTCCATACACACAACTGTAATGGCCCGTTTTAAATGGACGCCGAGTACAACTATATTCAATTTATGTTTTTTATAAAAATCTAATATACGTCTCTTTCTTGCTATTCTGACGTTTGTCCGGCAGCGAAAGGCGAATTTACTGCAAAGAGAAAAACATTAAAAAACTTTCCCTCCACTCAATTCGAACTTGCGTCACCTATAACGAAAAGGACTCCGCGATCGTAGTTTTGAACTGAGTGGTGGTGTAACGTAGCCCCAAGGATTCTTGAAAAAAAAAAAACGCTTATCCACGCACCGCACCTGCGAATTACTCCAGTCCACGTAAAAGTTTTCTTTCCCTCTCTTTCCCCCCACCGCAGTTCATTTACGAAATCGGCCGCTGATGGCGACACCTGTACTTGTTTTCTGCCTTTCTAGATAAAAGGGAGTACCTTAGAGGAGAGATTACTCTCTTTTTACTCTCATATAAAGCCCATTCGTGTTTAGAATGTATTTTATAAAAGATACGCATTGAGTGAAAGCAGCGCCTCTGTCGTTATAATGCAGTACTGTCAACATCAATTTGTCCTTAGTATCCCAGAAGATTTCTCGAGAACCGCTTTGGAGGCATGAAATTCGTTACAAGCTTAGTCTGTTTCTGCGCACAGGTTCTTCTGACATTAGCGATACACTTAACGCCTCGCTTGACAAAGAAGACAAATACGATCCTCCTTTGAATGCAGGGAGACTGAGAGCCCTTTGTCGGTGCTCCGCTGGGCACCGAAAAAGCAAATGTTTGACGAGAGTTGTTGCCCTTATTCTGCGAGGTAAGCTGAGAGGAAAAGGAGGACAGTGGCTGTTCGATTCAGAGGATTGCTTTACAACGGCGGAGGGTGCTCGAGCAGTGTGTGTTCCGACTCTGCCGCTTTTTTTGTTTGTGTGCGTATGCGTTTTACGATGTCTTTGCCCTGACACGGGCCAAGGAGCCATCGATTTTCCAGGAGAAAAGCGCCCTTCGGTCGAAATCCCGTGGCCTCTTTCAGAGATCCGCGGGATGAGTCGCTTGTTCGCTGGACTTGTTCGCAAAGGACTGGTTCCCCGGGATTTGCAATACTTGCGTACAATGCGTGCGCACGTAAGGTCGCGTTTCGTTTCAATACCCATAGAAGGTTGTTTTCGTTTCAGAAAAGAAAATAATCGTAAATTTAATCGACCTCTGCGCAAGAAACAGCACTGCGAAATATTTTTGGCGATATGTTGATGGACAGACCATGGGAGTTAGCGTAAGAGAAAACTAAGATCAGTTATTGGCTTTGGCTTGTACAGCTACATTGGCTTGTACAGCTACAGAGCCGACGACAAGGGGTTTATCGTTTCCAGAACCTGGCCAGCTGCAATGGTACGAAGTTCACTAGCCAGAGTCGATGACGTAGAGGCTTTATATCTATCAGAATCCTGACCAACTTCGTTCTCGTAACGTCGATAATCGAGCGAACGTGTGCATGCTCGCATTCTCGCATTCCCCGCCTTCTTATGACAAGGACCCATCGACTTGTGTAAAGAAACCGCACCCTTTAGGGCAAACAAAACCTTGCGCGTACGCGAAGGCTGTGTAAACGAACAGTTTCAGGCGTTCAACCGGGGTAACGCATTGACAGCAAGCTGCTCGTGGTAGTCATAGTAGCTAGCTACTCATGATACTAACGGTAGCAAGCTGCTCATGATACTCATGGTAGCAAGCTACTCATGGTGTAGATTGCTGCCGACGCCATCGCTGCTGCATCCTCTTGGCCGTTCCCAGACTTTAGCTTTCCAGGATGCAAACCTTTCCACGAAGTTTGTTGCGCTGTGGAGCCTTCCATAAAACGGAGGATGACTGCCTGGGAAACCATGAAGCGGCAGTTCTAGTTCACGTGCTGATAATGGAAGGCACATTAAAGAATACTGCCGTTTGCATGAACGTTCGAACAGAGTAGGCGTAGCTCGGGCCGAAGTTCTTATCTTGGTACTTTCGAATTCATTTCTATCCGTTTCCCAATCTGCCTCAGCTGTTTATCGAGCGATATACTCGGCAGTTATAGTTATCAGGCCACGCTATCAAAGAGTTAATTACGTTGTTTGAGATAAAGTCGGAGTACAGGGTGGCTCTTTTTCGTTATCGCGTCTCATTTGAGAGTTTCGTTTCTCCGTGTTTCAGTCGGGAAGAATCGCTAGTTAAGGACTTAGTGGGCGTCACGAAAAGCCGTGCTCTGAGATAATTTCTTTTTTTTGTTTATCGCTCGCACCAGCACTGTCTCACACACCGCATGCCTAACTAAACAGGCAGTTATTGTAGGCGCCACTGCAAGAAGTCTGGCGGACAAAGCGAAGTATAACAGCTGCCTTTTCGAGCCCCCAAGACGTATGGTAATAATGATAAGGGTGCTCTTGGTCGTAAGCAAAGTTGCTCCTAAAAGAGCACTTTTTCTTTTTCGCTCGTCTTATGGTGGCTGCGCACTGCTCGGCTGGCGTTCTCCGTGACTATAATCGTTAATGGGGCGTAACGTTATCGATACTTGGGGAATTACGCCGCTTCTGATTGATCCCAACTCCTTTATCTTGGTAGTGAAACCCGTCACGTGTCACCGTCTTTATGCTGTTCACGAAGGCCTGAAGTTCTGGCGACCTTGCCGTACAACAACGATATTTGGCCTTCAACTCAGCGTTGCTGCATATTTACACGTGAAAGCTGTTTTTTTTTTTCGAACGTAGGACTACCAGTAATGTCTTTTCGGTCATGGTTAGCCTTCTTTGTACCTTTCAGTCCCCTCTTTCTCCCTTGGCGCTTGTGGAGTTGACGTAGGCAGTTTTACTGGATTGCGTACACGCTGTTCTCCACGTCATCGTGAGCGGCAGAGCCCTCTAACAGCCGCAAAATCGGTGCAGTGTTTATGAAGCGCATATTTGTATCGATGCGATGTAAAATTACGCTAAGTGCGGGTGAGCTCCACAGGAAAACAAGGATATAGAGGGCGCCACTGGAGCGGAAGGTGATGTCGGGACAAAGCAGCGACGATGAAGACAACGTCTGTGGTATCCTCTCTGCTTTTTACTGTTTTAACAGTTCGTAATTACGCTTCTTTTACGTTCTCTCGACATGGGCGACCATCCAGAGGGAGCCACAGCCATTTCAAACACTCCGGAGCCCTCCACTACGGGCACCTCTTCCTTTCTTTCTTTCTTTCTTCTTTCACTCCCTCCTTTATCCCTTCCCATTACGAACGGTTCAGGTGTCCAACGATATATGAGACAGATACTGCGCCATTTCCTTTCCCCCAAATAACCAATTATTATTATTATTATTATTATTATTATTATTATTATTATTATTATTATTATTATTATTATTATTATTATTATTATTATATTGCGCAAAATCGCAGTTCGCGTTGCAAAGGAAAGTCAGCGAATGGTGTCCCCTAGCTGCCTCGAGGTACACGTGGTTATCGCTCTCTTCAACCGACAACCAAGACAGAGAAAGCCAATGTTCTCTTCGTCACTTTAAGCTGTCCTCAGAAGGGCACGCCAAGCCCACTTCCGCGCCGACAGAGAAGCGAGTCCGTGGCGTAGAACTTTTTTGCATAAATGACATTGTAACGCCGGCGGTTGTTCTTATGCTTCTTTTTGGGGCCACGCTTAACGACGTCTCATAAAGTGCTCGGTGCGCGGGCTTGACAGGCTTGTCGGCTGCCGAGTGACGGCCTCAAGGGAAGGGGGTCACAGTCTTGGGGTGCGAGCTTGGCTCAGCCAGCACCACTCGGCACCAGGTGCACGTGATGGCCGGCAGCTGGCGCGGTCGTTTCTATGCGAAGTTCTGATCAAAAAGAGCAGTTTGTGAGCCTTTGTACGACGAGCTTAGATTAAAGAGACTTTGCAACGATGAAAAAAAGGAAGTGAATCACATTAAGTAGATTGCTCATGAGAGACCCAGTAATTACATTAAGGAGAAAAAGCTGAGAAAACAGAAGGCCGCGTGCTTTTAAAAGCCAGAAGACACACTTTTTGAAGTTTTTGTTCAGTGAACGTACCAGGGAAGGGTAACCGTCGGACGACTGCTCCTGCGTGCCACCTCTCACAACGCGGTGACGCGTGACACTTTCCCCGTCGCGGTATCACTAAACCGACAGTATACCTTCACAAGAAGAAGCTTTCTTGGCAAGGCGTATGCTTGCTCTCCCGCCCATGGTCTTCATGCAACCTACGTCTCTTCTTCTGAAGTTAATTTTTTTTTGCGCGTTTAAACCATTTTGACCTCCTTTCGCATACCGCAGTGAACCAAGCGGGTTTCTGGATCCCTGTCATTAATTGTTTTCTCATAGTCTTTCTTAACTGCCGCATTGCACGAGCAGTATACAGTGAAGCTGGGCACTTTCGACGTGTTCCTTTAAACAATGGCAGATAGGGCCGCAAGACTTCATTTCTATACTGGCGAAATGCGAAGCGGCTCGTGTAATGAGACGCTAAAATCAGTCAGCTGTAGAAATCGCTCCGGAGCATATCAGTACACGGCGGGCTGCCTTACCACCAGCGTTAATTTGGCACGCTAAAATTTGTTGGGCACTAGAAGTAAGAGCTTTAACATTTCAAGCTATTATTGTGTTGATTTCGTTATTAGATTGCTGTAGATGCCAATCCGCCAGGCGGCGCTATAGCATAAGAAATAGGCAACATTTCAAGAGGACATCTCTTCTTGTCTCTACTTTTTTTTTTCAGCGCGAAAGCACTACTAAACACGGCCGATCCTTGCAACAATCTTATTGCTTGCATGACCTTGAGGTTGACCTTGGACAACCTGCAGAAATGGAATAAATATTGCCACGACTGGGTTTGGAACCCGTGGCGGCGCGAACAGATCAGCTTCGCTGGCCTCTGCACGTGAGCAGTTTATGCTATCGCCACAGCCCATCACGCCTCGTGTTAAGCTGCAACACAGTGTGGCGCTGTGCATTTTACGTCGTCGTCTCCATCAACTTCCACCTGTGCGCAAAAGCTTTCGAACGTCCTACCCGGTTGAACTACGTTAAAACCCTGCCATATTTTCGCATTTTTTCTTCTGGGAGAAAAAGTTTGAAGGGCGAGATTCCGAAATGCGTTTCGGTCCGACGTAGTTTTCAGTAGTGCAGTACATTGACTGTCCACGCTTGTTTCGCTCTAAGAGACGCCGTTACTGACACAACGAAGGGGGAGGGGGAACATAAAGACTGATAAAAAACTACTTAAGTCCGTACGTTATAACATGTGTTAGGGGATTGCTACAAGATGTTTTACAAGATAAGGCAGCCGGGAACGGCGCAGCACCCAGAGAACATCCAGCCACGCGAGTTACGCGTCAAATCGTTGCGCGAAGAGAGAAAATAATCAGCAGGCGTCCAAAGTTTCAAGGTCTACCGAGCAGAGAACGCTTGAAAGAAATTCGCGCACCGGCAAGCCGAAATTTCCAGATAGGCAAGTCGCAAATCAGCTCGCGGTAACTACAAAATTTTGAAAACCAGCACACAAGTTCAGGCTATGGGAATAGCGCTTCGAGAAATAACAACAACGAAGAGAACACACACATACAAAAAAAAAAATCTAGCGTGCACACTGCGGAAATCGGTTACGATCACTGACGCATGGCGCATTATTACAAGGTGCGGAAAGTGAGATAAGCATATGAGAGGCCTGCACCACACTCATCGAATGAACGCCGAAATGAGTGGAAGCCTCTCGCTACCACCAGGCTGTACGCCCTGGCTTTTTTTACAAGGCGTGACAGCACTATCTTATGTAATGAATCGCTTCACCCAAATGAAAAAGTACAGCGCTAGGCTGCGGTTATCTGCCCCAAACCGCTCCCTCTTGCGCTGAAAGGGAGGTCGTAAGGTTTGCTTACTTTGGCAGTTTCGTGCCTTTTCTTCCGAGACCACATTTTTTAACGCAGCCCCGTTTGGTGCTGTACCCCTAGTGGTTGTACCGAAAATTTGCCCGGGTTTCTTTTCTGGGAAGTGAAAGCGCACGCAGCAGTGAACGTAAGGGGGCTCATTTCGGAATGGAGGTTCCCATAAATTTCTAGGCGGAGGCCTTACCAGCTTCACTTTGAGCTGACTCCGCTAAAGCGAGGGTTTACTTTTACGCTCTTTTTTTAAAGAATCACAAAGGGGGCGATGTGGCGGAAATGAACAAACTGGCCAATCGCTGACATTCTTGTATATCCTGCCGAGAAGCAGCGCTTTGACCATGCAGTATCCTAGCGGGTAAGGCATCTTGCTGTTGAGAACGGGAATGTCAGTTAGATTTGTGTTGTTGCTGCTGTGTTTTGGGGAGGGCGAGAAATGCGAAACATCACAGTATAGGCATGTGGTGTAGAGGCATTCGAACATGAAATGGTCGTGGTATCAGTCGAATTAACCTGCGTTCTCCTAATATGATCAAATAAGCTGCCGGGATAGTTGCTGTTGCATCATTTTTTTTTTCAGCCGTGCGTAGCTAAGGAGGGAGGGGCACAGAGACATCTGACGACACAAAAGCGCTACATAATTGAAAGTCGGAACTTTGGTGCCGCTAGCAGCAAAGTGCTATTTTGGGATTCAGTTTCCTTCTCATGTAAACATTCAAGAGCAGGAAACAATATAAGCTACATTCAGTTATATTTGGCTGTGATTATTTCGCCCTCTGTTATTAGTGCCTCCGATGCATTCACGTACGGATTCCTCATGAGTTCCAGATGGTGTAAGTTGAATAGGCTGACATGAAAAAAAAAGTGTTTTGCACGCCCAGGTTATTTTAGCGATTCGAAACTGCGCATTTGGCCATAGCAAAGGCTCAGTAGACGAGTGTTTAACAGTGATCGTTTATTGACTGAATCTCTAATCGTGGTCTTGTGGCGATGACTAAGCCTGTCAAGATGAAGCCTACGGCATCATGAGATTATTTGCTAGGCAATGGAGATGTCACTTCCGGTGTGAGAGCGCCTGCACATCACGCGTGTCATAATAACACATCGGTAATGGATTTTCCCAACTGTCTTTCCAGACAAGGGCCAGGCGGCAAGTTCAGTGTCTGTGAATTAATTATGCACGGCCGAGCGGCTCGTATTAAAGTATAGAACTTTGTAATTTGTGGTAGTTTTATATATTTTACTTTGTTTATTTACAGTACCCCTAAGGGCCTTCGGGCGAGGGTATTACATGGGGGGGGGGGGGGGATACAAGCATAAAAGTGTGGCACAGGCACTCGAAGTAAAACAAATGATGCATGTAATGACCAATTATGAAATAAAGCTAGTAAAGTACACAAGTAAAACAACAAGTAGCGCAAAATAAAATACAACACAAAAATTACCTTTACCGGGGGACGTGGCTATTAAAGCTATTAAAGCTATTTTTTGAGGAAATATATCCTCATTTGGCACTGATATGTAAATTTCTATGCAGATTTCACGGCTGCATTTCATCGTAAGCTTGATGTTATAGTTTCTGAATAATTACAATTAGTATCCTCGTAAAGTCAACCCAGGGCATTAAATAATCAAAGATAAAGGCAGCAAGTTTTTTTATGTCAGCAAGTTCACTAACATCGGTTCTGTGTAGTAAAGCTTTCAGTTCTTTTTTTTTTTAGACGCACAATACTCACGAAAATAAAACTTAGCTCCAACATGCCTGTTTGCATGGAAATTTTTCTCACAAAAACAATTTTACAAAACTATTGCGCTCATACGTAAAAAAAAAAACCGAGAGCGTTATTGCACTACTCACCGCAACCGCAGTAAAACTCAATCTGAGAAAATCAACCAAAAACTTTCAAGCCATTTGATTCGCCAGGTCCTTGCTAACAACAAACGACAAGGACAGAGCAGGCATTGGATAAACGACGGCAATGCCTGGTCAGTTTGTCTAAAGCGGTATTGGCTCTTTGTTGCTGTGAGCGACTTGCGCGTTCTCTGGATCGCTCACAAGATGGCGCGGTAGCGCAAGCTGTTCACGGCTGCTGTTCAGCGACAGCAGGTTCATGTTAGGCGTGCACGGACGTTATCAGTGCTGCGCTCGCACTATCTGTCGTGAAGTGCATGCAGGTGTGTGATGACAAATACGACAACACGAAGTAGTATATATTAGTGTCTTGCGAAAATAGGCTCGAAAAAAATAAAACGGGGATTATCGCGAAAGGAGGAGGAGTGCAAAATGAAGATGGCAACAACAACAAACAACAACAACAACAACAACAACAACAACAACAACAACAACAACAACAACAACAACAACAACAACAACAACAACAACAACAACAACAACAACAACAACAACAACAACAACAACAACAACAACAACAACAACAACAACAACAACAACAACAACAACAACAAGAGACAAGGGAGTATCTAGAGCTAAGTACTCGCGTTGAAGGGGAAGCGCTAGGAACTGAGGAAGAATGCAGCGTGTTGCCTGATGAGGCTGCAGAGTGGAAGGAGGCAGAGAATGTACGGCGGCTGACGAGGCTTCATACACATTCTCCGCACCTCGCAAAAAAGCGGAGCTGGAACATCGTCTCGCTCCCCGCCTTCGTCCGGTCTCAGGCCGCGACGAACAACTCCTGACCAGGAAAAAATGAGCGAACACAAAGGATATATAGTGTGTTGTCTGATGAGGGTGGTGTGAAAGAGTGCGAGAATGAGCGCAAGTGGGGGCCTTAATGGAGGAAAGTGAAAGGAGCCGAAGGATGGAGAGCAAGTCCGGGAGTTACCAGATGAAAGAAAAGATAAGAAGAGTGTTTTCTTTATTTTTTTTAGGAAACAGTCCATGTTGAAGGCCTGACGGAAAGGAGCATAGGTGTAGAGATGAAAAAAAAAACAGACTGGTTTAGTTTCACGGGGGCTAAGGTCGCCGCGAAACGAGAAGGGTGCTGTTCTGGAAACAGATGCGGAGCAGCGACGGCTGGCGGCTTGAGATGCGGAAGTGGAAAAGCTGCGCATCGTCGAAACGGTGATGGTGGAGACGCGCGGAGCTGCTCGAAAAGCGAGAGAGCAACGTCAGGCCACGCTGTAGATGAAACTAGCTGCGATAGAAAAGCTCCCTTGAGCCCATGGAGCTGTAGGAAACAAATTCGAGAATGGTTGGAACGCTGTATACCGAAGCAGGGAGGGACCTCCGAAAACGCGCAGCGCATCGCCGTATATAGCCAAAAGAGCCGGAACAGGCTCTTTAAATGCGAGTGTAATGTGAGAAAGTCCACGGCCACTGAATATAAACCCCCCGGACGCGAGAACTGTTGACACTATCCGTTTGCTGTTTTTTTTTCTTCTCGTTCTTGATTTCTAGTGGAATGTATTCACGACGGGGCATTGGGCGGGGTTTGACGTAGAACGAGCGCTTTCCTGTTCCCTCACTAAGTTCGTGTTCGCCTTTTGCGCTACTATGTTGTTCCGAAACAAATACAGCCTCAACAAATGCACAGAAAGCTACATTGAATGCTTTCCGCGACCGAAAGCATACTAATCTCTATTTTACTACGAAACAACGCACGTAATCACCCTCATAGCACAGTTCAGTTGTAATGAGCTGCTCGAGCCGAGAAAGGTGTTA
This sequence comes from Amblyomma americanum, assembly GCF_052857255.1. Lineage (NCBI taxonomy): Eukaryota > Metazoa > Arthropoda > Arachnida > Ixodida > Ixodidae > Amblyomma > Amblyomma americanum. The sequence continues at coordinate 60,382,747 of NC_135502.1, forward strand.
GAAAAAAATGACGGGCTCAAGGGTACAGGTGTGAACAGCGGGAGCTGGTTCGCGGAATGACTGACGAAATGATGATACAATGCATAACGAGTTTGCTAATGGTTGCTTTGGTGGCGGATCCACACTTAACCCTCAAATGATGGGAATGTGTATTATTACGGTTGGCCTCTGCGTTTGTGGCCTTTGTGCCGTTTCCATTTCTTGCTTCCTGACTATATCCCTGCCTTGCGGCCAGATGACTACAGGCATGTGGGCACAATCGTTTTTACACTGAACGGCCTTCAGAACTCCGTGTCGCTGCACGTGCTTCATGATGTTTCGATTGCACTGGATTGGTTTCCAGGGTGAAGTTCTCTGATGCGGCGTTCAGGACAAATTTCCTGTGCTTCATGACGCCGACGCTGAAGTCGGCCATAAAGACGTTTAGTGAAATGCGATATCGAAACCCACGGAGTGGACTTGGAGGATTTCAGGATGTTTCGCTGAGAGGCGTTTCCAGGCGTTTGGTGGTGCCTTGGTGGGACCGTGAGCTTCGACCGATGACGACAAAGGAATCACAAGGCGCGAGACACTGGCTGCATGCCGTAATAGAGTCTTGAGACAACTGTCCCGAACTCAGAGCCCAGTCACTGAGTGTCAAAAACGTCGTAGCGCACGAAGTGCTGGTAGGACCCGGTTTTAGCGCAAGACCTTGCTGGCCAGAGAACTCACCCACACACACAAAAAAAACCCTGATGAACAGCAGGCGACCTGGTTTCGAGCAAAGAAAGCACCGTGCAGATATTATTCTTAATTTGGTTTGAAGTTCCACGTTTTTTTTCGTGAAAAAAGCCTATTATACGTCAAGTGATCTTACTTTGCTTGAAGCCGTTAAATCTTTCTTCGTCCGGGCAGTACCTTGCTACGCGCGGAATAAAATATTGTTCTCTAAACGAGCTTTTAATGCCTCAGGTTTAGCTAAAAAGTCTCTAAGGTGACAGCACTGACGATGACAGATGGGTGTTTCACTAGCTACAGCAAGGCTTCACGCCGTGGTCGAGATTATACTGAGCGCTAAAGATGGGCACGAACAGCGTGAAATACATAGTTCGACCGAAGGACATTTTGTGAGAGCACGAATTTCAACGCAGTGCTTGGGACGCGAGAGGCTAAGCCGATGAAGCTTCAAACGTCGATGAAGGACAACACCGAGAAATGCAGTTTTCTCAGGAGATTTTTCGGGCCAGTAAATTTTTGAGCAGAGGCTCGTTACTTGCAGAAATCAAAATCTGCGAGCAAACGTCCATAGAGAACAACACCGAAAGATATATTTGTCCTAAGATGATTTTCGCGACATTATGCTTTCGGCAAGGGTGTCTTGCTCGTAAAAACTGAAATCCACGAGTCTGAAATCCCTCACAGAGGCGGATGTGCCGTTCGAGGATTTGAAGACTCTAGTACAATGCTTAATTAGAGCTGAGAAACGTTCAAGAACGTTGAGCACCTAACTGCTTTACTAGACGTTTTGAAACCGTTTCGAAAACTTGGACAATTTTTAAATATGGGCTGCTCTGCAAAAACAGAGCAGTGCCATTCCGGCTGCTAAGCGGCTGTTTCGCTTCTCAATCATATAGAGCCCTTGTCGAAAGAATTTAGTCCGTAGGGTTTGCCTATGAGCAGTATTTATGGGCACTTACAGCACCCATGAAGCTTGGAAAGTCTGAAGGGGTCAGTACTAACGATCTGCCATTATGAAATGTTCCATATCGCGGTTCCTATAATTCCCTTTTATTTCTTTATGGCTCATATGGCATACTCATCGAACATACCTAGTTTGTATGGACAGTGCATACGGGATAACCTAGATTCATATACGCTATACGTGCGGAGTCGTGACCGTCATTTAGAAATCTTGTGGAAACTATACAAGAAAAATAAGTGAAGCATAAAAATTTTCATATATTAGTGCCAAAGCCCTGATACGCTCACCAACACCGACCCAGAATGTTTTCATCTTTTGATCTTTGGATTTTGTGCATTGCCTAGTAACAGTGGCGGCACGTTAAGTTGAAAAATAAATCAAATCAATATCCACGCCTAGTTGTTGAATCCACGGCGGCGCGAAGACATCAGCATCGTAGGCTGTAGAGCGAGAGCAGATCGTCTTCTTCGTCCACTAATACTGCAATGAAACTTATATCCGCCCCGTGAGCTATGTGGCGATAGTGACAGAGTGATGTGCAGTGCCTGCGTTGGCGCGGACAGCGTTGGACCAGAAACACGGCACTAGGACAATATGTGTTGGCACTTGACAACGTTGGTGCAGAAACGTGGCACGAGACCATAGGCCGCCGGCGTTCTTTAAGTGTTGACATTGACGGTGATAAAGTTGAAGACACGCCCTTGCTTTCGCGCTATAATCGGTTTAACCAAGTTGAAACCCCCTGACCCTTAATTTGGGACCTGAAGATCAGCAAATGAAGATTAGGAACTTCGCGCTTGCCCTAACTGCCCGACTAGACGTGTCTTAAAAACAAACCACATGACCTGAATATTTCTTACCAAGGCTGACATTCGCGTGTCCGAATTAAGATTAAGGAGTGAGAGTGACTTAAGCTGCCATTTCTTTGAAGAAGCACGTAATTGCCCACACAGGGAGTGCGATGCCACCCAAGGCCGGAGCTTGGCAGCGTGGAGCGTCAGTGCTTCCTTCATCACTTGCCGTGCTTGCTGCACAGTGCAGTGTCCTTGGCCCTTCAGGCTAGTGAATTCGTGCGCGAGGTTCTGTTATTTTTAATATTAATCGGTTTTTGGGGAAAGGAAATGGCGCAGTATCTGTCTCATATATCTTTGGACACCTGAACCGCGCCGTAAGGGAAGGGATAAAGGAGGGAGTGAAAGAAGAAAGAGGTGCCGTAGTGGAGGGCTCCGGAATAATTTCGACCACCTGGGGATCTTTAACGTGCACTGACATCGCACAGCACACGGGCGCCTTAGCGTTTTTCCTCCACAAAAACGCAGGTTCTGTTCCAGAATGAGTTTCCTCTGTTTCACTCTCTGTTCGAACTCACAAGCGCCTAAGGAGCATTGAAGAAACCACTCAGCATTATTTCAGCGCATCGAGATTGCAAGGAGGCATTTTATATTCTAATGTTGGAACCATCACTCGGGGGACTTTTTCAGAATCTTACGCCTAATGACCGAGTAAGAATGCATGTAGACAATTCTCGTTGCAAGCGAAAGACAGCCACAACATAAACGGCACTCTGTGTTTGCTACATTTTGGTAGAGTCATTAGTTGTCTGTTTCCTGCGCTTGCAAGTTTTTCGAGTGCAGCCGAGCACCTCCACAGTTTGTCGTTTCTCTGTGACATGTAAACGCTGTCTCTGATGCAATTTAGAGCCTCTGCTAACAGGGCGTGCGCTGCCACGAAAGAAATGGCTCGGCATGCCATCATGCATTTCAACACAACACAGCATAAGACGCGCAGCAGGTTTTTTTTTTTTTTTTTTGCAGAGACCCCGGGTTCACGCGGTGCTCACCGCGAACCATGCTTGCAACAGATTCCTTCGAAACATGCAGTCACTTAATATATCTTCACATGTTATTTTACCTTCAGTTAGTAAAGCGCCGCGTTGCGGCTTATAACCGAAATGGCGAACATCCGCGTATGTGGCGCAAGAACTTGCACGCATTGGACGCGCAGTGTCGAAGCACGTCGGCGGAGCTTGAGACAGAACGCTTCACTTAATGCCTAACCGGACGTGTGTCAAAGTTAGCCATTACTTACACGAACCATGGTACGTGCTCAAGTTCGCACTGCCCCCTTCCCCCTCCTTTGTTTTACAACACTGGAGTGGCTCTGCGCTGACTTATGGGATAATTCGTTCATAGTCTGGAACTTTAACGTGTGGCCAAACGCAGCCGACATTATGGACGTTCGGGACATGGTGCTAAGGGGCAAGAGGGTGATTGAGCTCATCGGCGACGCGTTAGGTAGCTTGTGAATACGGGATCAGCGAGTGTAAATGGCAAATAGTAACTCTGACATTGTGGAAGCCTGATAGCGTTATGGAATCCCGTCGCCAGGTGTCCTGCACGCAGATGTTGGAACGCGCAGCGAAAGCATTGACAAATGCAACGATCGAGCATTGCCGCCAGTGGGCTTTGTCTTGGCAACATCCGTCGGTTGGACGTACCACCTTTGCCATAAGTAACCAAGTAATAGGGTTTCGTTTCCTAGCCGTGTAGCGGATAACTTATGACACGAATTTAGCTGTTAGATAATTAATAAAAAAAATTAAGAATTAAGTAGGGCAAGAAGAACTATGTTTTTTTTTTCATTTATTCTAAATCTTGCCATACAAATTATCAAAACACTGACTGAACCCATGGCCAGAGGCTAGTGTGGGGTTGGGTTCAGAAATAAAAAAAATAATGGCAATGACACAGCACTTGTGTAAAATTAAAAGCACAAAATCAACGGCGAAAGACCAAAATACCGCATACAATGAGAAGAAAACAAAATAATGTGCATTTTACAGCAGAATGAGTAAATATTCTTTACATTCAGATACATTTTGTTCCGTAGTGGTGCATTAAATGCTCCACTATATTGCCGTTGAGCATATCCCGTTGATTAGCTACTTTTGGCAAAGACTGTATATCTGAGGCCGTGAGCAATGGCTCGGTTTGTTTTGGTTTGACACGAGGGACGCATACTACCGGAGGAAATATGAGCATAAACGAGAAGACATAAAGCTACTGGCTACAAGCGATGTCAGGTAATCTGCGTCACAGCCTTTTCCCTTTTTTCTTTCCTTTTTCGACTTCCGGCTCGGAACAGGCAAGAAGTCGTCCCTGATGCCTCATTGGCTACTACGCGAAAATGGAGTAGCTATTAGCGCCCCCTCGAAGTCATTTGCCCTTCCATACATCCGGCCATTACAGGCGATGGCGGGATGGGTGGTCACTGAGCGTGGTCCAATTCTGTCGACGCCTGATAGATGGCGCTATCTTGCAGAGTTACGCAGGAATAGAGATAGTTGCTGCTGCCGTGCCGCTAATGGGATGTGCGTGTGTGCGTTGTTGTTGGTGTAGAACTTTTATAGGGAAAAACCTAGGCTTCCATTCTCTCAGCTTCTTACCCTAATGCGTAGTACTTGCGTCAAAGACTGCGTCAAAGAATGACAGCAGTGTATTTTTTTTTCTACCGTGTCACCGGATCCGCGTTATCGATAGGAAGGCGGTATATTGACGCGACGCCTTACTCTCTGCCAATCTAGACTCCTCTTGATAAGGAAACCCTAACGAACATCCTGCATAGGTGCTACGAGAACGTGGAAAGGCACATTGTGGCATCGCGTTCTCGATCGCACGTTGACTGGTATGTCAGGGGATGTAATCTATCAGATAACTCTTATGCGCATGCTAGGTTAATATAGACACTGTGACAGGCACTGTACGGCATAGCTGTCGAGTCTAATGTCTGCACTGATGCAATGTTAAGTTTGCACAAGTGAAAATGATAGTTACGTTACCATGTACTAAAAACGACTATAAATGCATATTTATAGTGAGAAAAATTGAAGTCGACTATTTGAGGATTTTAATTTTAGACTATGAAGACGCTTTTTTGCCGCCCTTCACTTTGCACTAAGCACCACATGAGATAGTCCGACAGAAAACGGCGCGTGTGAAGGAAATGTGTGCCACGCATAGGCTCTGTTAGGCATCACTATCAGCTTACTGTCCGTCACTTGCGATGTATTCACTTATGTAGTTAATAATAGAATTAGAAAAAAAACCCTTAGAATTCAGTCAACCGAAAAACCAAGCTGGTGTCCAGAAAGGATCTTCGACAAAATATTTTATTCGCACCATCAATTAAGGGATACCGAAATGCGTATAAAATGATCAGTTTCTATGTATAGCCTTCCTAGATTACGAGGAAGCATTAGACTCAGTCGAAACATCAGCAGTTATGCATAACCAAGGTTGCATAACCAGGGTGCAGAAGAGCTGTATGTAAAGGTACTCGAAAATATCTAGAGGGGCTGCACAGCGATCGTAGTCAAACACAAGAAAAGTGATATGACGCTAACCAAGAAGAGTGTCAAGCAGGGAGACATAATATGTTCAGTACTAAACGCCGCGTGTTTACAGGAAGTAATCATTTGATAGGATTGCGGAAAGTTGAGATCGCAGTGAGAAGAGACTACCTGAGTAATCTACGATTTGCTGATGTGGCTGCCCAGATAGGTAACTCGGGACGAACTGCAGAGAATGACTGAAAACCTCTACATGCAGTAGAACGGTGGGTCTAAATTTTGATATGAAGAAAACTAAGGAAATGTTCAACAATCGGGGTAGGAAAAATAGTCTACTATGTGCAGCGAAGTGTTAAGGGAATACTTGTTGGAAGTGGTAAGGGAATACGTGTACTTAAGGCAGGTAGTGACCGCAGATCCAGACCACGATAGGGAAAAAGAGAAGAATAAGAATGAGGTGCAGTGGATCTGTCAGGCAATCCTAGGTCATGAGTAGCAGTGTCTCAGTATCACTCTTGAGGTACATGTAAAATAATTGTGCCTTGATGCACTCACATGTGGGGCAGAAACTTGGAGGCCAGAAAAAAAAAACGCTTGAAATTTAATTGAGGACCAGCCAGCGAGACATTGAAAGCAAAATGATGTATGCAACCTAAGAGACACGAGAAGAACAGAGTGGGTCACAAAACAAGGACGAGTTAACAATCTCTTAGCTGTAATCATAAACAAGAATTGGCGGCCCGGCCATTTAGTGCGAGTTAACCGATGATTCCTTATGGTAACCAAGTGAGTTGCAAGGGAAAACAAACGTAGCAGGGGGCAGCAGTGAGAAAGGTGGGCGGATGAGACCAGGAAGTTTGCAGGGATAAGTTGGCCGCTACTGGTGCAGGGCAGTGTTAATTGAAGTTCATTAGAAGAGGCCTTTGCCTTGGATTTGACGTATAGTTAAGCTGATTATGGTGTTGATAACAGCCCTGCAAACGTCACCATTTTTGTTATGCTTTATTTTTGTTTTAATTTACGGTGACGCAGAGTGAGAGATGGTTGAGAATATTGCGATAACTAACGGGTGGGGGGGGGATATGTGGATGTACAGCAGGGCTTAAGCACAGGTATTAGCCGGGCTTATCTCGTGTACAACACGTGGCGCTATTTTGTTAATAATGAGGTGGGCTGGTCATGAGAGTTCATTCCACCTGGCTCCGAGCTTCAGTCGGAGGGAATCCTTGTGTGGTTGGAGTGGTAGGCCCAGTTGGATTTGTCGTGGGGGACATCTTGTTCCGCTATCGTTGGTTGGTGAAGTCCACTCGGTATATCGGGATGTAGCATAACCCTTTCGCTTTTGCGTTTTCGCTGTAAATATTTGTTCACGCATTCCTCTCCGAAGCTTTCAAGAGCCTCTCGAGTCTTCATCTTTGAAGCAGCACACAAGGTTTTAATCGAAGTCAACTCGGACCATCTTCTTACTATCTCTTCTTACGTTGAGGTATCAAAGAATGAGATTCAGTTCCAGTATTTCTGATATTACCGAAATGGAGAAAGCAGCAGACGCTGGAGCTGTGCCTTTAGCACTAGCAGTTTTGGGGCATAAACCATCAGCGAATGTTTAAAAAGCAATATGCATCATGTTATACAGGATGTTTCAAATTATTCAGCGCAGATTTTTTCTTGCTTTTGCTTTCACGGGGTTTAACGTCCCAAAGCGACTCAGGCTATGAGGGACGCCGCAGTGGAAGGCTTCGGAAAACTTAGACCGCCTGGTGTTCTTTACCGTGCATTGACATCGCACAGCAAATGGGCCTCTAGCATTTAATAATAATAATAATAATAATAATAATAATAATAATAATAATAATAATAATAATAATAATAATAATAATAATAATAATAATAATAATAATAATAATAATAATAATAATAATAATAATAATAATAATAATAATAATAATAATATTATTAATAATAATAATAATAATAATAATAATAATAATAATAATAATAATAATAATAATAATAATAATAATAATAATAATAATAATAATTGGTTTTTTTGGGGGGAAAAGGAAATGACGCAGTATCTGTCTCTTATATCGTTGGACACCTGAACCGCCCCGTAAGGGAAGGGATAAAGGAGGGAGTGAAAGACGAAAGGAAGAAAAGGTGCCGTAGTGGAGGGCTCCGGAATAATTTCGACCACCTGGGGATCTTTAACGTGCACTGACATCGCACAGCACACGGGCGCCTTATCGTTTTTCCTCCATAAAAACGCAGCCGCCGCGGTCGGATTCGAACCCGGGAACTTCGGATCAGTAGTCGAGCGCCCTAACCACTGAGCCACCGCGGCGGGGCCTAGCATTTCGCCTCCATCGGAATGCGACCGCCGCAGCAGAGATCGAACCCGGGTCTTTCGGGTCAGCAGCCGAGAACCATAACCACTGAGCCACTGCGGTGGCTGAATACAGATTTTTCTTTGGAAATTCGTGAAAGATATGCCTGTGGGGTCTGTGAATGTTGATTATATCACGTGGCGGACATTACTTTCTTAACAGAGGGCGTTGAAAACAGAAGTAATTAACTAAAATAAACTGATAAACTTTTAAAATTTTTGTTTTAGGGCACAAGGTCATATTGAGAAATAGCAGGCCTTCGGTATAAAATGCGAAACTAGTATTTAAATAAATTCCGATTCAACATCGTGCTTCGAAATACGGCGCGTGGAATATACGCGTTTGGCAGCTCGTAAAGTTGGCTTTCCCGCGTTGCATGTTGATAAAATGGCGTCGCTTGACGTGGTATCGTCACGGAATCACGTCGACACATCTATGTCCTAAAAGAAATAAACTGCAGCTCCATTTGATTCAAGGAACGGCCATTTTATGAGTATGCAGCGTGGGAAAGCCAACTTGAAGAGATCTCAAAAGCGGTTTTGTAGCGAAAGCTGCATTGGCCACGAACTCGCGGTTTCGCCGTGCTCGCATTCCCACCGTGCTCGCACCGCGCCACGTGACCGACCACGTGTCGAACCACGTGACAACAACTAGCCAGACAACCAGACTAACCTGAACTTGCAATCAAGATTAAACAAGGCTAACCGAGCTATGCCTTAGCTTTCGCTACGTATATCCTGGCATAGCCGAGCTTAGCCACTGCCAATTTTTTTTAACGTTCGTTGTCTCGAAGCATAATGCCGATTCTTTAATTTTAAATACTATGCTCGCCTTCGATTTTGACGGGCCTCAAATTCTCAATTGAACCTCGAGCCCTAAAATAAAACAAAAAATGGTAGTTAGTTAATTTCATTTAATTATTAGTTTTCTATTACACCTTGTCACATAATTAATGTGCCCCTTCGCGTAAAATAAAAGTACAGACACCGCACCGAAGTATCTTTCATTGGTTTTAATGAAAAATCTGCATTGAATAATTTGAAGCACCTTGTATATACATCTATATGTTATTCATTGGCCATGACCTTGTTATTTAAGATGCGGGTGTGGCATTGCGGTCGAAGTTTGACTGTTGAAAGACGTCCCGTCTTTAACTAAATTGGCGTAGCAAGTGGGTTTGCTTCCAAACCATGAAGTGGCCTACTTACAACAGCCCTAAAATGGCCTGAAGGGTGTGGACAAGTACTCACCTTACCTTGCAGAGGTTTAGTACCTAAGAGTTGCCGTTAGATCTCCCCAACACAGCTAGGAAAGAAACCTCGTTGCATGGATACTTTTGGCAAAGATGGTCCGTTTAAGTGCCAGTGGTGAGTTTAAGATGATCAACTGCGCTTAAAGAAAAGATGGAGGAGCTGTGGGGAAAGGGCACACGAAATCTTTCAACTCAGGTTTATCGAAAGAGCTTTCACGCAAGGAACAATAAACATGCGCTTTTTTCGGTGGAGTGCACGAAAAAAAAAAAAAGCCCGAGAACAAAGTTTTGACTGTCTTGTTAGACAATGACTTTCTTTAAAAAAGAACACAGGGATCGATCAACACGCGTGTCACTGCCGATTCTTGCAGTCTGCATTGCTTCAAAGTTCTCCCCTTGTAGTTAATCTTCGTTGCGTCCTAGCGCACGTTATTAGAACAGCGCAAGGACGAGATTGTGAAAAGAGTACACAGACAGGGCGCTGACTTACAGCTGATTTTACTGCGGATTTGTGACTGTTTATGTACTGTGGCAAACAATCTCAAGCGAAAACGCACAGAAATGATAAGAACCCTGCGGGTGGCAATGGTGACAAATGAAAGAATGGCAGAAATTTTTTGCCCTTATCCCTTATTTAGAAAACTGATTTCCTCCTCGGACGGTGCTATCGAGGCGGTGCTTACGCATTTGTCTTGGTGTTTGTGAATTTCGCGGGTGTCGATTAATAATTTTCGCTTGTCGGTTTTGTTACGTCTTTCTGTTAAGAACTAGCGCTGGCTGCGAATCGGACAGCATCCTTCTTTCTTCTTTTTCTTTTTTTGTGTGCACTTACCGCAGTGAATGGCCAGTTGCCAGGCCACCGAGGTGCTCACGCTGTTACTGCCTTTTCACGCCCACGTCTTATTGTTGTTCGTATAATGACGAACCAACTCGCCCAAGCTTCCACTTTGCCAGCTAGCACACGCGCTTTTCAAACATGAGGTGGCAGCCGGACTTGAGGCTATGGGGGATGCTAGATCCGCACCCCGATCGAAATAAGAAAATGCGGCTTGTTTGCCCAAACGATCACTTAGGCAACGTCTACAGTCGCTTATATAAGCTTTCGTCGAAGCTAAGGGTGTCGAACAGACCATGCGTCTCCTGCAGAGCTTGTGTGAAATGCACAAAATTGGAGAGGGCGATGTCAGTGCGCGTTAAAGATCCCCAGGTGGTCGAAATTACTCCGGAGCCCTCCACTACGGCACCTCTCTCTCTTCGTTTCTTCTTTCACTCCCTCCTTTATCCTTTCCCTTACGGCGCGGTTCAGGTGTCCAACGATATATATGAGACAGATACTGCGCCATTTCCTTTCCCGAAAAACCAATTATTGTTATTATTACTTACGCTCCGCTTTAACGTTATGACGCGATATCTTAAGGGTTTTATGTCCATATAAACTGAATTCCTTATTCTCCACATTGCATTCATAGGTATCTGTAAGTCCTCATACCACTCCCGGCGCAGTGGTGCAGCAGTTAAGCGATGCGGCACCGCCCTGCGATGGCAGGTGCTGCCACCGACGGGCCTCGATGATCCATGTTGCTCTTCCCGAGTCATCAATCATTAATTTAACTGTCACCTGCCACTGTGGGCAGTTTACTCACAATCAGACGAGTAGGTTGTGATGACGCCACAATGTCACGTGACCTAGGTGGCCAATTTGTCTCCTAGCTTGCTTCTCCGGCGATTTTTCGTGGAATTATTGCTCACAGTAAAGGACGCCGACGGCAGATCTTCTGCGACAGGAGCTCCTTAACGCTACCGCGTTAAAAAAGAGATGATGGAGGAGCATTTAAGCCCCGCCTCAATGGTATGACGCGATAGCGTGAATGAGTTAACGTCCATATGTGCGCAATAGGTCATTCTCTTTACGTTCATAGATGACGGGGAGTCCTCATACCTCTCCGGGCGCAGGGGTGAGGAAGTTAAGCTATGCGACACTGCAGGTTGCTGTTTGAAGCACAGCACCGGTGGGGCTTGTGAAACGCAGGTTGCTCTTCCCATGACACCTGTCGCGACCAGTAATTAATTCAACTGCCGCCTGCCACGGTGAGCAAGCTGTGATGACGTCACAAAGTCACGTGACCAGTATGGCAGGCGCCACATTCCATCTGCGTGCTCCGGCCGCGAGGCTTCAAACGGCCGCCAACGCCGATGGCGGACTGTCTTTCCGACACGGGGGTACTAACGCTCTCGTGTTAAAAAGAATTTCACGGCAAGGCGAGTCGCACTTTTCTTTCCCTCTGCAGGGCTAGGCAGAGCTAATGCGGCGAGGAGAAGGCAGACGCCCGAATTAATTTCTATGTCACTGTGTTGCCCGGGTCCTTTCAGAGTCGCTGTCATTTTCTCTTGCGCCGGTTATTATGGTACGGCGAAGAAAGAAAGAAAATAATATCAGTATAGTTGAATCTCTCGCGGAATTTCCGGGTTTCTGTCATTGATAATTCTGCGACGAAATAAAGATATAAACTAAGCGAATAACGTGCAGGTTAGCAAGGGGCACGATGCGCGGGCTAGCACTACCCTTGTATTTGTTTCATACAAAATGCAAACAAAATGCGCAAGGAACGCGAAAGAACTTTCTTCAAGCAGGCAGCTGTCTCTTGATGCAAATTAGGTTGCAGCCATAAAATGCACACATGGCTTAGCTTTTCTAACAAGAGCCGGACATCGGCACGCACTTTCCCGGGAGAAAAATGAAAGACAGGAATGCCGATGTCTAGATTACGCATGGTAATTTTAAAGAAAGAGGAACAGCTAGAATGCGTTTATCGTTTTTTTATTTTCAACACGAAGGAATGGCGTCGTTCGCGTCTCCTTTTCCCTGTACAGATCTGGCTGAATTCAATTTCAGTGCTTTAAGCACACTTTCACTCTTATGGGGAATCGGGCAGTAGACTGTCAGCCTTCGCTAAGCACACCAGCCGATGGCTGAGGTCTGTGGGTCATGCTGTTTATCAACTCTAACCGCCTTCATATTCGTTCCCAACGCGGAAGATTTAGCGAATACTTGTGCGAGAAGAAATGGGCACGTAAACTTCCCATAGCATGGTCGGCTCTTCAAAAATACGATCGGAGTGATCACGGGCGGACAGCGACCGCTGCTGTGTGACTGCGCGCTTCACGTCCTGCGAAGCCCCTTTAACCCTTTTATTGGCCCCCTCAGAAAAAAATACAAAAAAACGTAAATGAAAGAGAGAGGGATTCCGGACCAGCAACGCTTTACCGGGCTTAAAACCAATACAAAAAAAAAAAACAAAACAAAACGTGCTAAACGCTCGAAATTAAAACTTAATTTAAAGAGAAAAGCAGGAAGATAAAAACATCAAACAAGCAAAAAAACATGAAAAACCAAAGTTACAGAACAGTCCGAGGCACAGATAATGTCACAGATAATGTCACAGATAATGTCAGCGCAGATAAAGTCACAGGCAGAGTTGGTGCGAAAACAGTGTCAGGGCACAGCGAGAGGAACAGAGAGCGCTTCAGATTGTGCAGGGGAAATGAGAGTGACGAAGAAACTCATCAGGAATATATGAGAATTATGATGAAGCCGAATCGCTTGCGTCTGCATGCTGCTTGTCATGACCCATGTGACGGTCTGTAGGTCGGTGCAAGTTGTTTAAGCGCAGCGTACCGGGCCATGGTGATCGTAACTGCAATGCAGGCCGGACCATGTTACCGTGTTTAGCCTCCCAGAACAGGCTTTGAAATATAATCCAAGCATAATGGATTTTCTCAGCTTCTGTACATGTACAAATGAGCCCGGAGGTTGTAACGTTTTAATCGTCATCATCATCAGCCTGACTACGCCCACTGCAGGGCAAAGTCCTCTCCCATGTCTCTCCAATTAACCCTGTCCTTTGCCAGTTGCGGCCACCGTATCCCAGCAAACTTGTTAAACTTATCCGCCCACCTAACTTCCTGCCGCCACCTGCTGCGGCAGTTGTTGGCTCCCGACTAAAAAAAAAATATTTGGTGTGAAAGTATTAAGCTGCATACCGAGGGAAGTTTTGTCTGTTGCATTCTGCCTCTACTCCCGGACTGAGGCCAATGCGAAAAATCGCGCTGCATACGACTGTGCTGCACTTGCCGTCGTTGGACAGGTTGGCTGAGACTGCACCAGCATGGGACTCGTAGCATGGTCGTCCCTTTATTCCTGCTATGCTCCTAAAGTTGCTTTTATTGCGAAAACAATACTACGCCAGGTCTAACAGCTCGTCGCGTATGCCGTGCCCCCCCCCCCCCCCCCCCCCCCCCCCCCCAGAGCCGGCGCTGCGCTTGGCAGGTGGTGTGACGTCAGCTCTCTTCGTTGCTATGACTATGCGTGACGTCAGCTTGCTCCCCGCCGCAGCTAGAAGGGAGCCGCTCGTCACGTGTGCCGTGGCCCCCGAGCCGGCGCCACGCCTAACAGGTGGTCTCTCCGTTGATATGACGACCTCCTCGCCTTGCGCTGGCTCCGTGGCGGCTTCACTGGGATATACAGCGGTGCGCTAAGCGTTGGTTGATCAGTCTCGCCATGGAAGTTACCGACGAAGAGTCTACATCTGAATCTAGTTGCTCTACTGCTTCGGAACAGTTAAATTCTAAGGCGAGAACTAAGCAAGCTAGGAAGAATGAGAGAAAGAGGTTGCAACGTGCCCAGGAAACAGAGGAACAACGAGAAGAACGATTGCGAAAACGACGAGAAGCCGAAGCAGCTAAGCGAGCTTTCGCAATTCAATCAGGTTTAACCAGAGCTAAACCACAGCCAATTTTATAGTGCAGTATACTGCGTAAACGTGTAGAGGGCATTTTGAGAAAAGATGGTTTGGATACCTCAATTAGTTGTGCCTCCACGCGGGCACCAAACATATCTTCCTGCTTGCCATATGTGATTCGACTGAACGGACACAGCCAGCCTTTTCCAGCGAGTGCTGTCTCCGCATGCTGGTTGTTTTTACGCAGCCTTTTGTTCCTCCTGGAAGCGAACCTTGATTTCACATGCTCTCCATGCTACTGTATCCTCGGCTGGCTAACATACGGACTCAATAACTGGTCTGGCTATGCAATGCTATTGTATGAAGGATCCTCGAAAAGTGTCCGGATAATAGCGGCGCCGGACGTGAAATCGACACGCCAGGCCTCTCGTGTACGTGGTAATGACGTGCAGAGGCTAGTCCGGCTATCTCAGGCGCTCATTAACCCGTTAACTCGCGTCTTCCAAAGGAGCACGCGCTGAACCGGTCGTCGCTGCAGGGCCCTGACCATGGAGGCGTGCGGCGACGCCGCCAACGGCTCGTGCGTCGCCGGCGGCAGCAGCAACCAGAGCGGCGGCGGCGTCATCGGCGTGCCGGGGGCGCCGTTCAGCGCTTGGCTGACGGTGCTCATCGGGCTGCTCATCGGCCTGTGCATCGTGCTCACCGTGGCCGGCAACCTGCTGGTGCTGGCCGCGTTCGTGGTGGAGCGGGCCATCCGGCAGCCGAGCAACTACTTCATCGCCTCGCTGGCGCTCTCCGACCTGCTCATCGGGCTCGTCTCGATGCCCTTCTACGCCGTGTACGTGCTGGTGGGCCGCTGGGAGCTGGGCGCCGTGCCGTGCGACCTGTGGCTGGCCACGGACCACACCGTGTGCCTGGTGTCCATCTACACGGTGCTGCTCATCACCATCGACCGCTACTGCTCGGTGAAGATCGCCGCGCGCTACCGCAACTGGCGCACGCGCGGCCGGGTGGCCTCCATGCTGGCCGCCACCTGGGTGCTGCCCTTCGTGGTGTTCTTCGTCAGCATCATGGGCTGGGAGCACTTCACCGGCGTGCGCGACCTCGAGCCCGGGGAGTGCGCCGTCCAGTTCCTCAAGGACCCCGTGTTCAACACGTCGCTCATCTTCGGCTACTTCTACGCCACGCTGGTCGTGCTCTTCGTGCTCTACGGCGGCATCTACCGCACCGCCCGCGACATGCAGCGGCGCTCGGCGGCCAAGCAGCGGCGCATGCAGCTGCTGGTGGCCATCGGCCGCCAGCCCCCGCCGCCCGCCGCCGACCGCTCGAGCAGCCCGGAGTCGGACGACGACGAGGCCACGTCACAGCAGCAGAGGGAGCCGCCGCAGCGTCGCGACAGCAGCCGCTCCCGGGGAGGCGGGCGGCGCCGCGGCGGCGGTGCTGCTGCTGCTGCTGCTGGCGGCGCAGGCGGTGGTGGCGGCGCAGGCGGTGCAGGTCCTGGTGCCGAAGAGGAGGCGGCCAAGACGGCGGTGGTGGCGGCGACGGCCAAACTCATGGTCGTCGAGACCTCGGTCGGCGGCGGGCCGGCGACGGCGCGCACCCTGTTGCCGGGCGCGCTGTCGCGCGAGTCATCGACCCGCAGCCGGCTCGTGTCGTCCTTCAGCAAGCGCAAGAAGGAGCACAAGTCGGAGAACAACCGGGCACGCAAGGCGCTGCGCACCATATCGTTCATCCTGGGCGCGTTCGTGCTCTGCTGGACGCCGTACCACGTCTGCGCGCTTGTCGAGGGCTTCTGCGCCGACGCGGCCGGCTGCGTCAACCACCACCTCTTCTACTTCACCTACTTCCTCTGCTATGCAAACAGCCCCATCAACCCGTTCTGTTACGCGCTGGCCAACCAGCAGTTCAAGAAGACCTTCTACAGGCTGCTGCGCGGAGACCTGCACAAGACCTAGGAGCCCAGTCATTCCGTGTCTGTCGAAACGTGCCTCAGTGCAAAGCAGGCCGGCCGCCCTGTTTCCACGCCACTCAGTCGTCCGGTCCAGCGCTGTTCTCTTCGGACGCCACATTTGCCTCGGTCCTCAAGTTGTGTGCTAGACTCGTCATCGAAGGAAGCAAGCCTCATCGTCAGCTACGTGAGCGCCGCCTGCCCACAAGGCGCACAAATAAACAAGCTTGCTCGTTTTTCTTTTTTCTTATATACTCTGCGCGTTACGGTGAATCCATTGCGGCGACATTGCTTAGTGACCATCCCGCCTCTAGACATCAAAGGGACAAACGTTGTTGTTTTCATAGGCTTCACGAGCTTAGCGTCAGTTAGGAGGAATCGGAGACCCAGCTAGCGTAGTTCGCCGGCCTTTGTGTTTAGTGATAGGTTTGAATGACGTGAAATGAAGACGTGTAACGTATGTTCGCTGTTGTGACTGGAAGAGAAGGTTTATTGGAAACGGAAAAATACAAGTTGCGTTTGAATCAATCGTTGGAATCAGTGCTGTTTTTTTTTAATTAGAAAGTTACACGTAGCCGCTAATATCGACGCAATACGCTTGTGTTGGGCGGTGAACGTGAAGGTTCTTGCATTCTTAATTCAGACGCTTTATCTTCTCACAAGCGATTGTGGTGACGCCAAGGCGTGTTCTTCCAAAGCACGCGAGACATTAATGTTAAGCCTGAATACAGTAACTGTGTCTTGAACTAATATTGGTGGTTAACGTTGGAAGAGTGCCGTCAGTTGCGAAACTGCTTGTTGTGTGCATGTGGAAATCGGATGCTTTGCGACGTAGTTTTCTGGTTTTAAAATTAAGGCATTACGAGAGGCCCTTGGTTACAGTGCATTCTGTACCATCTCCCCATGTACACTTGGTGGTGACAAATGGCTACTAAGGGAGACGACATGGTCTCAGCCTTCCACGTGCACTTGTGATTGGCTTAGAAAAAAAACGAAGAAATCGTAATATAACACTTTTACGTAAAGGGGCCCTGCAACAGCTTTTGTTGACCACGCTGTTTTTTGCACTTTCATATTTTTCCTTTTCCCCGTGCAGAGTTTTTATCTATCTTAACTGAAAGGCTTTTGTTACAGGGTTTTGCATGCGAGATTACGGGATACTAATGAGTTGTAATGTACAGGTGTGACCGTGTGCTGCAAAAGAAACATACCGGTCAATGAGTGGCCATTAACTCCGTTATACTGTGCACCTGTTTAATGAAGGAACGAATTCGATGGAACCCATCACCAATGAGGAATGTCTCTCCAGTGCACAGAGAGCCTGTTTTCCGGGCCACTAGTTTCCATCTTTCCGGGCAGTCGGCTTGACAAGGTTTTCCAGGCGAAAACGTGTTCTTCAAGTTTCTGGTTTTCGCTGATTCCGGCATATGAAACTGGTGTGTGCTGCTCATACGCACATCGTACTGATGACTGCATGAGCAGAGAAAGCCTGTGATTTTTTATATTCTTTCTGGAAGATGTACGCTTAACAGTGCTTCCCTCGTCTCTCATACAAAGAAACCAGCCTATGAGGATATTTGTGTTTTCTGCGGCGGAACTCGAACATACCACAGGTATAAACATTGGAGGGGCAGGAAGTGTGTCTGAGGGCGCTTTCAAGGAATTATATTATGGTCACACACTTACAGTTAAGCCTTTTTCGAGGCAGCAGGGCTTGTCGAGGAGCAAAACTTCGGATTCCCTATCATTTTGGTGCTCCACAGTAACGGGGGAGGTCGCGTTTCCCACAGCTGGCTTGTTTTTACATATTATGCCGCCAAGAGTTCCTAGGGTTAATTGCACTGTCTTCATGAAAAAGTCTTTATTGCGGCTTTCAAGGGGGCCGACGTTGTCATGTGCAAAATAGTGAAACTTTTGGTCCTTACTACTTGTCTTTTATCGACCACCAGCAGTGCTGTGGCTAGTTCGAGCACTATACTTTTCACTTCCATTTAACTGCAATGAGCACGAGTCGCTGCCGGTGGCCTGCCACACATGTCACCTTGGAACCAGCACGCTAGGTCGCACACATTTATTATTTATGTGTTCTGGCCGCTGTATACGTAGCTGCAGCTCCACCGTCGCAACCAGCGACCCGTTTTGCTTTTTACTACACGCAGTCAGATACACACTCTGTGCCGTTTTAGATGGGAACATGGAAACTGTGTCTTACATTGTTCTCTACGGCGGCACATTCTAAAATGGTCCATATAAGCCACGAAAGTATAGACAACCACTTTCGTTTGGTGCACAGCTAAATAACGTAACTTGTTTGCACTAGCAGGCGTATAATACCCTGTAAAGTGCACCCGCTTAACGCTACTTGTGTTGTGGGTTATACTGACCGCGGCTGTTGTTTTAAGGAGCCATGAAAGTCGGAATCCGTGTTTCAATATCCAAATGGCGAGCCCAGAGACACTGCATGACATTGTGTCGGGCACCAGAAGGTCACATTGAGCTATAAACATATCTTGCACTAATAATATACGCCTATTTCCTAAATTTAAAGCAGGCCGAGCACAGTGTAAATCTGTGTGCACATTTGGCTCGAAAGGTATTATAGGAGGCGGCTAAGCTAGCTGTGAAATCTAAGTGCGTTTTTGCTGCTGGCGAAGAAGAGCTAAAAATGGAAATTGTAACAATTTTAGCCTTCTTTACAAAATACGTTGGTAATGGTAGCAGCTACGCCGAGAATTTACATTGAAATGTCCACTAATAGGAGAAGTTATGAGAAAAGATATGATGGTCTAGCTGCTTCTGTTTCGTTTTCTCAAGAACTGGCGTATCTGGCAGCACGTCAAGCATGCCAGCTTTCCGCCCTGTGAGGAGAGTTTGTGTCATCTGATTTCCTCTAGCTGCCTTGTTATAATGCTGGGTGAAACTATTCTTCACTCTTGTCTAACTTAGGACGGTATCCCCTGGTTAAGCTAGGCACGACTTGCTCGCTTTTTATGTGAGAGCACTTTACTAAGCGCAGGAGTGAGCTTACTGAAATCATTTATTCGTTTAGAGTGCAGAGCGGAGCGGCCGTAAATAAGGGAGAGCTTCAAGCCCCACGTTAATTTGCAACGTCGGCGAAGCTTAATGTGGAATAAGAGGCTGAAACAGCCACGGCTGCTTACCGCAGTTTGCCACGTTTAATCAGGACAGGCGAAAGCTGTGGAAACTGTTGGGAAGATCAGTGCCGTCTTTGTTGTCTCGTCTCTGTCCCCCCCCCCCCCCCCCCCTTTTTTTTTTGCGCTGTCGACTTTTTCAAATAGGAACCAACTTGTCCAATTCGCAGCATTATTGAAAGCTGTCGAAGTCCACATTGAGTGAAAATACCTTAGAGACCCACAGAAAAGTGCGGCGGAACACGTTGACTGAAGGGTGAAACATGTTTGCATATCCTGCTACGTGTTCGCCATGACAACTTGGGACAAAATTAAGTATGATACTTGAACACTGAAATCATCCAACAGTGTATACAGCGATTACTTACAGGAGTTAAGGTTATAGTGTTGCCCTTTCTTAAATTTAAAGTTCTCGATGAATGAAATCCTAATGTTTGGTCAGTGGGAATCGCTGCCGAATATTAGATGCTCTTTTATGAATTCCGCGTTTAGAATAAAACAAAACGCATTTGGCCCTTTTATGTAAACGAAATTATTAGCTCTCAAGTTCAATTCGGTTATTCATTTTCATAAACGAGATAAAAACCACACAGTTCGTTACTGCGTCGTCTCAAAAAATGAAACACTATCTCGCAATAATGATTTCAAGGCCATGTTTGCAACGGCGCTCTAACAATATAAAACTGACTAAACATCCGCCGCTGTGGCTCAGTTGTCATGGTGCTCAGTTGATAACCTGAAAGCGCGGGTTCGAATCCGGCCGTGGCAGCCGCATGTCGGTGGAGGCGAAATTCTAGAGGCCCGTGTGCTGTGCGATGTCAGTGCACGTTAAAGAACCCCAGGTGGTCGAAATTATCCGGAACCCTCTACTACGGCGTCCCTCGCAGCCTGAGTCGCTACGGGACATTATACCCTATATAAAAAAACAACAGAACTTACTAAATTTATCTGCCGTTCGATTCACAAAATCAGGTACTTTAGTTCTTTATTTACCGCTTCATTAGTTAAGAAAGCCAGTTAAAATTCCATTTGGCCGGACAATTTGTTGTGCAATAACTGCGAATCAGAAAAAAAGAAAGAGAACTCAACGTTGCAATTCGCTGACGGCGGCGACCTTTTTCCTCCATCACTGCGGGAGAATCCGCGAAAGCCGAGCAATTTACGGCGGCATGGATGCTTTGGCTCAAACTGCATCTCCTGGGGGTCGTTTAGACTGCGCGCCGAATCTTGCGCAGCCGCAGTCGTTATGTTCTTTTGTACATACATTTTATCGCAGAGCTTGGTCGCACGAACAACTTTTGCGCCTCGTTGTTTAGGTTTCTCGGCCTGAATTTCGAGAAGTGCGTTTCTGCCTCACGGCATTCGAAAGGCTGTAATGATAGCTAGCACAAAAAAACAAACAAAAAACACGACGGTGCTTAAATAGAGAGAAGGGGCCATTATTAAGCGAAGTGACTTCATTTAGCTGGCCACTTAAGGACAACTGTTTAATACGGACTCCTTGAATCTGCATATTTTTCTTTGTGAATGCATTATGGTAGACGTTTTGTGGCGTAAAAAACCGCCACCTTTCTTTGCCTTTTGAACAGCCCTTAGAAGATGAGAGCAGCGTATTGCAAGACCTGCTCTCGACAAGAAATTAGGCGAAGGGAAAAACACCATCATCAGTTATGGCAAACTAATGTGCTTTGCAGCACGTGAGCAAGGACATGCTGTGTTCCAAGCCAATGGCTGGAAGTGCGCGCTGTTCTGTTTCAAAATGACTTACCAACTCGCCCAAGCATCCGTTCTAATGGATAACAGGGTTGTGAATTCAGAAGCCGTGCTTCCATGCTTTTCGCGGAAACCTGTGAAAACGGGATTGATGTGTCACAAAATCTGCGTGCCAAGCGGTGTTAGACTGAGCAGTGGACGCGGGAAATTTCATTCAATGAGCAACCACTGCGTGGTGTATGAAATTCTATTACTAGCTATCACTGGTAAAAGAAGCGCGAGCTTGAAACTGCCCTTCGACGGTGGTAGTGAATCCACTATATGTGCGGACACAAGTCGACGGGGCACTTTTTTCTGTTCTCAGCACAATCACGTCTGTTCCTAGAAGAAATGAAGAGAGATCATGGACGCATTATCTCTAACCCCTAACTGTAGCTCCTTGTCCGTGTTCTGTCTTGGTTCGTTCAGTCAACTCTTGCACTTTGTATCATCGAGTCATGCACCAACTCGCCCGACAGTCGATTCTTCTGTGGTTCCTATCTGTAACTGTAATCCATAACCCCCAACTATAGAAGGAGCTCTTAGTTCTTAATTTTCAATAAGCAGTGAGTCAATCGGTCTAGAAAGCCATAACTAGTCACGTTACTTGTGTCCGCGCCCGTACATGTAATGGAATAAACAGGGGAGGGGAAAAAAAAGCAGCACAAGTATGTTGAGAATGCAACCTGAACTTCAGTATCGCTTAAACGTGTTACTTTTATGTACGGTAGCGCATTCGGTTCGCCCTTCCGGCTCTTGGTCAACTTTTTCACACGGCACAACAACACCAAATGTAATACCTGAGAAAAAAGACGTATTCCTCGCATTCTTTCTTTCCAACAGCAAGCTGTCACAAGAAATAAGGACTCTGTTACCGCTAAACCTATAGCATGCTAAAAGTGGCAGCGTGAGCGCAAAAAGAAGCCAAGGTAGGGTAAATTAAGTAGATTACTGAATGCGTGAGTGATACAGAGAGCAGCAATAACGTAGTGCTAGACATGATTTTATTCTCTTGAGCTTTTAACACTGACGTAACACTGACGTTGCTAAATGAATGCCGGTGCGCTTCCTTCCTTCACGAATGTATTTTCACTGGCTGCTGTCTGCTTTGAAGTTCATGCATCAACGAGGTTAACATAACTTTTTGTTCATACTGTTCTGAGCCTAACTATTTAGTGACGGATATTGTTTTACTCCTTGTGATTTGAATGCTGACATACAGCGTTTGCAAGCAATCATGAAAGAGAAATTGATCTTTGCACTATGAACAACAAAAAAGTAGAGACAAACGAACGCGTAACTCCACCGCTATGCCATAGCTTATATGTGACACAAGATTGTCCTTTTATGATATGTTGACTATAGTCAGGATTACGCTGACAAAAGGCGGGCGGAACATGTGGCGGGATGGTCTGAAATGTTTGACTCGATATTCAAATGACGGATTGAACTGGCGATGGATTAGACGCTTCACTTCATAAGCACATGGGGTACGCTACACATGTTGCGCAGGGAAAGATATGAATGGAGCAATGACACAAAGACAAGGTAGGAGAGAGACAGGAATGTACTGGCAGTTGAGTTTTTATTCGAATGACCCATTCGGTAGTGTGTGTATTGAAACCATTTAAAATAACACATAAATTGAGAGAACTCTTTGTGGCTGCGCACACCAAACAAGAACAGGAGAAGGAACTATTCGAGCAATGCACTGTATGAGATTATGCCATCTCACAGCAGTCATGGTATGTAGCGTGTCAAGAGTCGTTGTCGGGCTAGTTGGCTTGATGCTTGAGATGCCATCAAAGGTTATGCGCATAAAAGACGACACGAAAGGACTGAACTCTTCATGTCGCGTCTTCTTTCTTCGTGTCGTCTTTTATGGGCATAACCTTTGATGGCATTTCAAGCGTGTCAATATTTTGATAGCGCGCGAGAGGACACCTTCCGTTTCTTAAAATTGCTTCTCTTTTTGATCAGCGCGTTGGTTTACCCTAGAATGAATGCTTTCTTCAAAGAAAAGCTTCAGTGTGACCACAGCTGTGCTGTCCTGCTCTCCTTTTCATATGCGGTAGCTCACTTGAATTGGGCGGAAGAAAAAGAAACAATGTGCGGAAGCTAACTTGACGTTCTATACTTCCTGGTCACTGGAAGGCATTCGCAAAGAGAATGAGCGCGGACTATCTTAGCTGGAGGCCTTCCTCCCTCAGCAAGCATTACATCGGCAGCGAAGAGCGTGACTAGCATACACATTGCTTGCTTTATCAGAAGTCATGAGCGGCGAATTTTTCGAGGTAAATCACGGTTGGGCCGCAGAGCTGCGGAAGGACGTGCGAAAAAATGAATCTGATCCCGTTAAACAATGAGATTTGTCCAGACTGCCATTTTATACATAAAATGAAATGATATAGCCGCCCGCTTGCTTTATTCAGTTCTTTTTAAAACGCAGCAGCACAAAAAACTCAGTGGAAAGAGAAAGCCGGTAAGAAAATGCGAGAGGAACAAGTTTGCTTGCAAAGTGAAATAAAGCGCACGATATGGGCCATAGCTATCCTTTTCTTTAGAAGCGGACATACTAGTAACAAACACTTTTTTTTTGACAGTTGCCAATGCCTTACAGAGAGAGTCGGGTAAGATCACGTACAGTGGCTTAACATCACTGCGGAGTGCATTTTGCTCGTAAATAAAAAGAAAGGCACTGTTCTGCCAGGTTTTTAATGTACTGGCAAAGTAGCTAATGTATCATATTGTACACTAAGCTTCACTTCGGCGAGAATGTGCGTGCAATGTTTGTTAACTGTTTATTTTTCAGGATTTTAGAAGTCTGTAACGCCGACGGTGTTTTTTTTAGTATCGTATTCTTACTTTATTTCGATGTCAAACTGCATCCTGTGAACCATATATTTTACAGAATTTCTCACGCTCAAAGCCATAAATCGTGTGATCAGCCGAGTGTACTTAGAATCGAAGATATTAAGAGTGTAAAAACGCGCCTTTGAGTGTCATTTTTGGCTTACAAGTTTAGCAGGCAGAGAAAAAAAAAACGACAAAGCTTTCGTTTTTGGATAGTCTTTATTCCGTGTTTCCCCAGCGCTGCCTGCAACTTTCTAACTTGGTTTTCGGTTGCTATTTCTGAGAAAGTTGACTAATCGCTTAAAATTTTCATAAACTTAGCAAAAAAATGCTGATTCTGCAACAGGCACTTTCTTCTGTTCGCGTGCTGTAATAATTCCTGTCACACGTACGTGTCAAAACGTGCACAGTTACCATGCAAAGCAGTGTCGCTTCGTACGTCGATTCCATTCAACAGGCTGCCATTACGGACCAGAAGCAGTGGCGGTCCCAGGCGGAGACCACCGTTGATTATTTGGCTGCATTCCAGCGGCAAAGCTTGCATTCCAGAGGACATCTATTGGAAGTTCCCCTTCATAGACGGAGCAACTGTCCGGCTGGATCATGGCCCTCATTATGATCGCAACACCGGTGGCTTCGCATGCCTGATTCGCTTTGCAGTTACGGGCCAAGAGGGGCTCCCTGCTACACCTGCAGGGGCGGCAGGAGCTCAGGAGTGTGAAGGTGCTCGAGGGACACTCCTGCTTGAATCTTGAGGCAAGTAACATTCTGGTAACTGTAACCTTATCAGCAGCAATTTCTTTTCTTCTCTGCACTAAGCGCATGTTCTAATCTCAAACTTGTAATGGGAATAATTTTAAACGGTTCTGTTCGCAAGATGTTCGTTGGCGCAAACAAAAAGGCCGCACTTAATGCGGCCGGTTGGCAAAATGAATACACCATTCGACAAATAGTGCCGAACTCACTGCATTGTGGTTGTGCGACGAACCGTTTTCTTTGACTTCTGAGTCAATTACCACGAATAACATGTATTATTTTGCAGGTAACAGATCTATTGGCTTGTTGAGGTTGCCAGCAAGCCAGTGCTTAAAGACAGCGAGTATATACTTGATGGCACTTCATCTACGGGGTTAGATGGCCCCAATAGAATACTAGGGAGCTATCTCAGAAATTATTATTCATCGCTGGCGTTCCGACTAGAAACTACTGAAGTAGTGATAGCCAGCTCTCAGATTTTTTGCTCCGGTGAAAGAATTGGCCGTGGTGTTGGAATGAATCATACACATTGGAAGAGGGAAGATATCGTGCTTAAGTGATACAGAAAATGTGGGACATCCTGCATTAGTTAAGCGAGATATCGCCACTATGAAGCATCAACTATCCCGCGCTCTTGCTTTGTTAACATTTTTTAATGTTTTTTGGGGGAAAGGAAATGGCGCAGTATCTGTCTCATATATCTTTGGACACCTGAACCGCGCCGTAAGGGAAGGAATAAAGGAGGGAGTGAAAGAAGAAAGGAAGAATAGGTGCCGTAGTGGAGGGCTCCGGAATAATTTCGACCACCTGGGGATCTTTAACGTGCACTGACATCGCACAGCACACGGGCGCCTTGGCGTTTTTCCTCCATAAAAACGCAGCCGCCGCGGTCGGGTTCGAACCCGGGAACTCCGGATCAGTAGTCGAGCGCCCTAACCACTGAGCCACCGCGGCGGGGCTCTTAAATATCATTATCATTACGCCTAGCAGCTTAGTTGCTCTGTGCTCATTCACTAAGTTTTGAAAACTAATTTAGTGAAAACAGGTGAATGTTATGCATCTTTGCACAACTGTCGGGAGAGTACTGTTGATTTCTGTATTTTGTGTGTGAAAAAGAACAGAAAAGACAGCATTTGGCTTTAGTCATCCTAAACGGTCGCAGTTTTCCCGTCCGATAATAGCTCCTTACATTCAGTTCAACGCTGCTGCACGTTGTGTGAGCTCCAAAGCACTAGGATATTTTTCGACAGGCCTCGTGCTGGTTAAAGTGAAATATGATACCTTTTTTGCATCGTACAAGCTTTATCCGTAAAGTTCCGAGACTGGATCTATTTTAAAAAACGCGTTTAACATTGAAATCATTTGTGCAGCACCCCTTCGCAATAGTCTTCCTTGCAGTCTATACACCGCTTCCAACGCTTCTCGAGGTCTTGGAAACAGTTGGAAAACGCTTCATTTGGCAGGGCTGTCAGCTCCTTTGTCGTGGCGTCTTGAATGGCCTCCACGCTGTCCATCCAGCGACCTTTTAGGGCTCTCTTCACACGAGGAAACAGGAAAAAATCGCATGGGGAGAGGTCAGGCGAGTATGGCGGATTGGGAAGTACAGTAATGCTGTGCTTGGCGAGAAATTTTGTCAGGCTGAGAGCAGTGTGCGGCCTTGCGCTATCGTAGAGAAGGCTGCTTTGTCCAGATGCCCATATGTCAGGGCGACGGCGTCGCAGTGCATCACGCATTTGTTGGAGCACGCGGATATAGAGCTACTGATTCACCGTGTGCCCTTGTGGGACGAACTCGTGCTGTATGACATCTCTGGTATCGAAAAAAAACCATCAGCAGCGTCTTAGTTTTGGTCCTCTGTCGCCGCACCTTTCTCGGCGCCGGATAGCTTGTGGACCGTCATTTGACTCACTGTCTGTTTGTTTGAGGGTCGTATTGAAAACAACATGTTGCGTCTTCAGCAACGATGTTGTCGACGAATGCAGCATCCTTCTCTGCCTCGGAGAGCAAATCAGCGCTCACTGATGCCCGCGTGTCCTTCTTGTCCTGTGGGAGGGAGTTCGGCACAAGTCTGGCATTGAGCTTTCGTTTCCCCAAGTTCTCACGCAAAATTTGGTGGCATGTTGTCTTACTAATGTCGAAAGCATCTGGCAGCATGCGGACTGTAATAGTGCGATCTTGCTGTACGATTTCTCTGATCCGAGCCACGTTTTTTTTTTTCATTTTGTGAGGTTGAACGGCGCCCCTGCCTTGTGTCGTCTTCGACCGACGTTCTCCCCGAAACGAACCTCTTGTGCCACTCGAAACGCGATAATGCCTCGTTGCCGTAAGCGTCACGAAGGAGCTCATACATCTGTGTGGCTGTCTTGCAAAGCTTCACAGAGAATTTTATGTATACACGCTGTTCGCGGTGGACGTCCATCTCTCCACATGCATTCACAGTAGAATGCGCAGACGACTAGCGACAACGTATTTTTTTTTTTGCATGTAGTGTCATCTCGCGGCTGCTGCAGCAATTACCATAAATAGCTCAGATTAGGCAGAAAAGATGGCGCTACACATACGTACCAACATTTGCCTTGGAGAACCATTTCTAGAGAAGAAAATAAATCAGTCTCAAACCTTAACGGACAAAGGTTGTATATGTCGTCACAAGAATGCGCGTTGAGAATTATAATAGGAACGAACCGTATGTCACCGCGAACAAGTGAAATTTAACTCCTCAAATCATTGAGTTAGGCTACGGCTGTTTAATATCAGTGATCGCTGGTCCCTCTTCCTTCTCCTCATTTAATAAATGTAATCGACAAGACCAGTATCCCTTGCGCCACTGAAGTCTTGACAAATATTCTACACCTTCAAGAATTCAGTTGTCGGCAGTGTACGAGTGGCAGCAACTGTTCGCGAAATATCTTCGCATATTTCAGTAATGAAATAACTTCACATATTCGAATAACGAAAAAACTTCACAACCAATGGGTCTGTCGAGACATTTGGATGTGCAGCCTGCGGTAATACGGATTACTACCGCACCGCGCCCCTAAAATCTAGTGCGCTCACTGATCGCAAATAAAGTCAGGCTATTCACAGTACCAGTTTCCTGTAAACTTCTGACGTCGTTCATGCTTGTGTGACCGATTGTGAGTGTAGTCCTCACACGTTCACTCTTCCCATATTGCATCCCCTCATCCCTCTTCCGCAGTGCAGTGTAGCCAACCAGAACATCTTTCTGGGTAACCTCACTGCCTTTCCTCTTACCCCCCCCCCCCCCTCCCCCCTCTGACATCGTTCGCTCGGTTAGCACTAGATGTGCTCCCCCTCGCTGAAAAATCCCTGCAGACAAGGAAAATGCATCGTTTTTCTACTGACAAGTTAGCAAAGTGATTTTCCAGGGTGGTAGTTGTTTCGAATGCCTAAATCGTTCACTAGCATGGATGAAAGTTTCAGCGTTTTTTCGGTGCAGCTTCCCTGTTCAACTGTTTTTAGATAGCACTCCATCACGCCGTTGTTCCAAGTGGCACTCTTGAGGAAGAGCCATATTGTGTATGAAATAGAAAACAGAACAGAAAGAAGGAAGGTGTACCATGGACGCTACCCCGCACTAGAGGAAAGGGAATAAAGCTTAATGAACTAGGGGAAGAGAAGAGAGAAAGAAAAAACTAAAGATACGGCATGTTTCAAAATTTGTACACTCGTCTGTAGATTCTTTAACTCACTTGCAGGTTGAAAGCTTTTATTTTTGTGCAGGTAAGGTTCAGTACTTCTGACTCTCTGTATCCGCTGTCTATTTTTTTTGTTTCAGGGACACCACAATGAAAAAAAAGACAACATCAAGCAGAAAAAAGGAGAGTCCATCACTTCGAATTGTAAAGAGGATGAATGATTCAAGTCTGCGGGTTGTATTGCGCCACCGAGGTATCGTGACAAGAAGCTTTATGACACCTTTCTCAGACATCGGGATGTTTTATAACAGTACTGTGCAAACCTGTTTCGAAAAAATAAATAAAAGAAAGACCCGGGTGTGCCGACCATCCGCACACGCACACAAAAAAGTCACGTCCGAGCTAAATTTTTGTGACCTTAGTGTTACTAGCAGGGTGAGATGCCAACACAAGTTTTTAAGAGAAAACTCAGAGCAAGCACTTATTTTACTCGCTTCTTTTTTACGTCTATCGGCGTGCGATCGACCTGTGTCAAGTATCGCTGCTTGTTCGCTCCTGTGGTTTGTAAGTTATTGTTGGTTATCTATGGCCACCTTATACGACACACGCTGGTACAGGCATTTTTTGAAATTGTTTTTTAAGAGCGGAACAGAAATTCCCGAATCGGGTAAAACTTGCTGGAAGGGCTGCAGAATGTTTTACAAATGTTCGGTAAAACACCTGAGCTCAATAAAATGTATTGCCTGATGTATTATAATCTTTTCAGGTGTAC
Source organism: Amblyomma americanum (assembly GCF_052857255.1). NCBI lineage: Eukaryota > Metazoa > Arthropoda > Arachnida > Ixodida > Ixodidae > Amblyomma > Amblyomma americanum. Next base: position 60,412,046 of record NC_135502.1, read on the forward strand.
GCGGGCTTTGGTGACAGCTATAGTGAAATAGAGGTCCATTCCATATTTTTGAAATGCAGCATTTCTTTATTGTTAGCATTTTTTTAGAGATTCTGATCGAGAGAAACTTATGCTTGGCGTCAACGATAGGCAGAAGCCTCGTGGCAGATGCCACCGTAAGGAGCCATCTTGTTTGCACTCTTTCGGGCACAAAACTTGGCTTACAACAACAACTTCGATGTTTTAACAAGGGAGCTCATTTTTTTTATACAAGCATAGCGCAGTCAAATAGAAAGGAGAAACTCTTCTGTCTTCTTTTATCTACATGAAGAAAGGTAACGGTCACCGAATCCAAGAAGCATACGGGAATATTTCGTTTTTTTTTCATTTGTTGTGTTGGTCAATGGGAGATTATTGATGTAATTATTTTATATCTGGAAGATAACTGATCAGGAACCAGAAGAAAAACCAACCACAAGCCGCCGGTGGGTTTCAAACCCGCCACCTCCGAATTTCGCGTCCGGTGCTGTACGAACTGAGCTACGGCGACGGCTGTCCAATCTTTTGCTCTCAGAGGTATTTATGTTGTATGCAACTTAACCTTGGAAGTTTATTTATATTTTGTTGCACTGAACCTCTTTCACTTCATTTCACTTCACTTCACTTTATTACCTTAAATACTTAATAATTACCTTCGAGATTAGAAGAAAAATGCACCATCAACAAGCCCTACAAAAACTTTTACTTCGTCTTTTGTGCAACTATTTTTGACTGAAGCAAGGAGGAGTGAACAAATGTTGAAATAAATGTTAGCACGATAGGTAATTCAAAAAGAAAGACACGCTGCAGTGACGAGCTCTACCTTGCATCTAACACGAGATGGCTTTATGTAAGGTCAAGCGACCGTATCAAAGCCCTTGACCTGTTATGGGTGCCAGGTTTCAGCAGATTTTAGCACCCCACAGAGGCAACACGATCAGCGGTAAAGCGAGCTGCCCCACGTTTTACGAGACGGCTTGCTTTCTATGCATCGCCCATGCACTCAGCGTTTCGCAATTACCGTGAATTAAAATAATGCTCTGAAACCGCATGTCTTCTCGCGCTAGAATGACCCGCGCAAAACCTGCATTACAACACGTACCATCTGGTTTGACGACCTTGTTTGATGACCCAACGTCCCCGGGAGAGACCGTTAAAGTTCGCGGCTCGGTGCTGATTGCTTCAGCATGCAAAAAGGAAGAAATAGCGGCGCCGCACTTCTTGTTGTTTGCTGTGCTTTTCATGTTTTGCTGATCCAGAAACGAGCCTGCGAAATATCGCAGTGTGCAAGCGTATGCCGTACATTCCAGCCGCGTTTCGCAATTACAACTACGAGTTCTTTTTTTTCTCTGAGCGCCTGAAAATAGCAGTTGTCAAACACGGTGTTATTAAGAAATGAAACGAGCCGCATGCGTCTAACTTTAGTAATTAATGTACATCCTATAGATGTGTTTGGAGAGAAGCAGTGCATTAAAGAAGTGCCGTACACAACTGCAGCATTTCAGCGTAGACGGATGCCAGTTAGTCTAACATGAAATTGAGGGCCAGGAACCAGAAGAATGGCGAAAGTGCTGTAAAATTTATTGGAGGTTGAGAGAGTAGTTTTCGTCAGCAATCCATCATGATCACCCTGGTGCGAACACAAAAATGAATGCGAAACAACAGAGAGCTTTAAGCGTAGCGTGTACCGCTGTTGGATATCGATACCGGGATCGCCAGCCGCCTATGCGCAGGCGCAGACGGTCTAGGGAGGCCTACTGAGGGCCGGGTTCAGGCTAGATGAGAGCGTACCTGTCTTCTCGGGGCCATCCGAGCATGCACATTGAGGAGATCGATAGTCAGCTCCCATCCAACATGAGGAACTATTGGTGGGTATGTGGGATTACGTGAGGACATGCTCTTCGACAGTGGACGTCACGTGGCCGGACAGGTGATAATGAGCTTCGAAATTGTTTGATCGTCGTTGAGGTGGAATCGACGTTCCATAAGAGCATCCTGCCCACTGCCATGCTCTAAGCCCGCCATGCTACGGTATATGAGCTGAAAGTTTACTGAAGAATGTTCCTGTATCCCCAGCAAAGAACGAAAATACGAGTCGTGGACAAGGTGAACTACATAGCATTGCCTTTAGATGAAACTCTGAAGGCAAGACAGGTGAAAGCATCAAGAATAAAGCAGTATAATATACACAGCTTGAACGCAATTTCCAGCATGATTATAGCGAAGAAATGGCAACCGAGGAAGCAGTAGCCGCACCAGGAATCTTACCTGATTTGCACTCAACAGGTGTGCACGCTTAGCGGGTATTTTTGTGAGAATATTATTAACGTGTCAACGCTGCAGCGTAGTGGAGGGCTCTCTGCAAGCCACGTCAGTATGCGTGTTGACGTCAGTATGCGCTTGGCTGTTGCACCAAATACTCCTGTCTTGAGCAGGCTCTGAAGAGTACTCTTCGATAGCAGTCCCCAACAGTTGCACTTATTGTCTCCTTGCAAAAAAATTGATTACTCCGCTAGCGTTGAGACAGATTATGTAACACTTCGGACAAAAGGAAGAGCTCGAAGATTCTGATAAGCACTTGCCAAGGCTGTCCCGTAGAGTAAACCAATAAATCTAATTCTTTATTTCAATGCCTACGGCACAGCTTGTTATCGACGGCGCAGGCGGCATGTACACAGGCAGGGAAGGGCGAAAGCACAGCGTCTATATACTTCTGCTTCTTTCGAAGGTTCGGAGCAGCCGCAGAAGCCGAGGGGCGGGAGCTCCCCGTGTTGGTTATCGCAGAGGGCGCGCCGAGGAGTATCCGTTTTTCCGCCTGGATGAGCGTCACGCCCGAGCGAGTGCTTGGATGGAGATCGTTGTCAGCCAGTGGGGACCACTTTCGCCGGTAAGCAGGGTTCGCCGCGGCCGCCGCCGCCGCCGCGCATCGATGCTTCCGTTGGCAAGTGCGCGCATCAGTTGATGCGGGAATCGCCACGAACGTTTTCTGCTCTGATTTTTGGTCGAATTGGCGCCTGGCGGGTAAAGAAATGCAAGAGAGGCATCTGCCGATGTTCGGGTAGCATTGCAACTTGGATTATTGTTCACCCCTTCGTTTACGCAATGCCTAAATCAATGGCCGATTTATAGGTGGCGAGAGAACACAGGAGAAATTTATAGTGCATTCCTACACTGCTTAATTACAAAGCTAAGAAAGGAAGATGGACGTGAAGAAAGAGAGAGGGAGAGAAATTTTCTATTGTCAACGAAGGTTGGAGGCCCCCAGGCGACGGAGCCCTTAAGTCAGGGTCGTATTTGCCGCAGCTATATCCGGATTTCCCGGGGGAAGGCGAAGTAACTTAGTAAAATGTTGAGTTAGGAGAGTTGGTATGGGTTTATGATGCTAAAACAGCGCAAAGAAAACGACGGACAAGAAGAAAGGTAGACACAGGGCAAGCGCTCGATCATGAAGGATCATGAGCGAGGATCATGAAGGTGAGGTAAACTTTATTAGTCAAAACCCGCTATTCTAAGTAGGAGGAGTAGATTTCGAGAACTTTTCCCCCACGACGAGCAGTTCATCCTTTTCCCAAGAAACATACCCGCAATCCCTTCGCAGCAAATGCTTACGCCATGAAAACGAGATACCAGTTAACATCAACTTAGAGTGGCTACTTCCAAAGGGAATAGCTATTCTCGTGACATCATTTATTTCGTAATAATTCGCTTCGTTATAGCGAAGTTTGACTAAACGGATTGTTGGCTTGAATGTCCCAAGGAACGCAGGCTATGCAAGAAAAAAATGTGCGTCGTAGAGAGCAAATGCGCAAAGAATGAGAAGACAGGAAGACATAGAAAAGAAGAGAACAATAAGGATATCTGAGGCTTGCTATTGTAACTCTCACAAGGAAGAAAAGAGGCATTTTTTTCTGGTCCCAATGGGCACTGGAACTCTCTTGGACGTCCTATGGCCGTCCGAAACATCCACAGGACATCAAAGAGAGTTTCAGTTCCTACTGGGGTAGGATTTTGAGAACGAATTCGCTGGGAATCCTGGTCGCTACGCATCCTGGTACGTGTCAATAAAATTAGCAATGTCAATGATAGTTACTAGAAAAAGCACTGGCCCGTGGACGCTTTCTTGTGTGACACCTGAAGTAACTAACAGTCGGTCAGAGCCGTAATCATCAGTACGAACAAATTGTGTGCGGTTAGAAAGGTTACAATGGATCCATAGATTTGTGAAGTTACGAAGACCAAACAGTTGTAGTTGAAAATTAGTTTGGCATGAAAAACGACGACGAAAGTTTTGCTAAAATCTGAGAAGATGCCGTCCACTTGGCCTGAGCTGTTGAGTGCACTTGCAAAGCTACAGATAGCAAAAGCCTCTTCGGGACTCGTGCTGAAGAGTAGTAAGCATCTTGTAATCGTTTAGAAATGTACTTATGTAGTCAGCTCTAATATGTTCAGCAAGTTTACGGCACGTAAAGTTACTGATATTGGATAGCAATTAGTAATTAAGGCAGCATCACCTTTCTTCAGCGCGAGCACAATGTTTACTTCTTTTCAGTGAGGTAGAAGTTTCCCTGTTGCCTACGTTCTAAGGAAAATTACTAGAAAAACGCTGAGATGGCTTCTGCATAACGTCGTAAAAAACACATTTGGTATTTTATGAAGTTACACATACACTTAAGTTTTAAGGTTTAATAGCATAGAAATGACACCGGACAAGAAAACTACATTGGTCATCATGTGATAAGACAGGGTACTGGGTTGTACATTCAAAACAGGTTTCACAAACAAAGTTTGAAAAAGCGTATTAACCAGATCAAAGATTTTTGACTTTTCGACCGTCATGTCATATGGGTGTAGCTTTTCTTTTGTTTGACAAGAATTTCCTAAATTTTTACGCAGTCACGAAAAATGTTTGACAGGATGTACGTAACATAATGTTTAACACGCCGCAATGTTCTTGTGAGGTTAACCTGATTTTATTGAAAAATGTTTCATCAGGCGCCTCTTTGCTTCAGTCACTTAATTTTTCTCGTAAGACGCAAGATTTCTTGCATCTTCCAAAGTGTTCGCTGGCAAGTATTCTTTACTTTATTAGGAATGTAATTTTAAGTGCGGCATGTACAAATTGCTTTAAATTTATTCCACAGCTCATCAATGCTACTTCCACAAACGTTGTAAAGGTATATAAGCTGAGGTAATCTAGCACACTTTCATCATAAGCCCGCGAGAAATCTTTCACAGCAAGACATTTTGCAGGCTCCACATATTAAGTTTGTGGAACGGAACACGAAAAGATCACCACGTTATGATCGGATATATTCCCGTTCAGCCGCAACAGAAAAAAAAGCTTTCCATTGTCCGTCTAAAAAAGCTTGTCAGCTCTGTGTGCATAGCGTGCGAATGAGTAAGCCGGATTAGCATGAACAGCTATGAGAAAAACTATCGCTTTGTTTTTCAGATACTTCATCCCAGTGTACAACGTCTGTGATGCAGCACCGCAATAAATTTTTTGATGCCCTGGCGAGACCTGTACAGTTGCCTTAACAGCCGAGTACTGAGAACTAACAGAGCAAGCACCCATTCAAAGCACACATGCACCATGCCGGCCGTAATCATGTGACCATACAATGAAAGCTAATTGGTCAATAGCTGAATGCAGGACTTCTCCGTTACGGCATAGTACGACACCGATCGCGACGTCGTTAGCTCCGAAGAAAAAGCCCTGTGCAGTTATCGCAGCAAGAGCTGCCGCTTTACTATATGAAGTTACGTTAAAGAACTGTACTCTCGTGTGTGGTTGCTATTGCCTGCTCAGAAACACCAGTTTCCTCGGTCGTAGGTTCATGTGGTGGCGTTTCAACTTATGCACATCGCGTGCCCCTTCGTTCTCCGCCAGCACTCGCTAAACACCCTCGATACTCACCGCGGCACGGAAGAACTGGCTGTCTGCCCCATCACGCACTCGCACAAAAAGAAATCACGAAATTCTAGATGGATACGCCAGCGCCGTTTTGGGCGAAGCTATCAGACGGTGAAACACTGAACTTGGTTTCGTACATTGAAGTTTACTTGCTTTCTGAGTAATCCCACTGACACTGGAAGGAGGGCACCATGGGGTATCAAGGTGGGCTTGTTTTTTTCACCCATCTCCGTATCGAAGAAATGTCAATGACTATGAGCTCAACGTCTCCTCCGCACCACTACCCACGAGAAAGAAGATGCCTAGGTCAGCGTGTTACGAGCCCAGATAACGTGACCAGAGATGAGAAATTCTCATTGGGGCAGCAGACGAACACGACAACACTCAGTACTCTTTACTCGGAAGATGTTTAGATGGTTCCGGTGAGGTGACCTCAATGCGCTCTCCCTGCTGCTCTCGTCGTAAACTCCGCAAGGCCCGACGTGGTGCAGCCGACTGTGCAAACCTTTTCCTTGTCTTTCCAATTTGCATATTTATTCCAAGGAGTATACCAACACGTCAGTGCTTAGAAATTAGTTTGACTAGCGCCTCTTCCGTCAACGGCGGCATGCACCCCGAGTGCATTAGAAATGACAACGGTATTTTTTGTTAGGGGAAGGAAGCTGGTTGGAATTAATGGCTCTCCCACAGCTGGAATCTAACAGCGCGGCAGACGGTCTGTCTGTCTGTTGTTGCAAGGAAGAAAGAAAAGGAATGTGCACAGGCCTGCCCACTGGCTCAAGCCGAGCCACAATCGCTACCACGTGCTGATAGTAGGAGAGTTCAAAGATGGGATAGAAAGACAGGATAGAAAAGACGCGCGGTATAAAGACCCAGGCCGATCCCGGAGGCAGTGCAATACCGGGCCAACCGGTGGCGGAAGTGAAGCAACCTTCAAGCACTCCGCCACATTTCCAAAATTAAGTCCAATATGTTGGGTTCAAATGAGACCCGTATCAGATATTCTACGGGTCCCATGCAAGTATGGACCCATGGGCAGTATATTAAGACGGAGAGGAGAAAAGAATGGCGGCTGAACAGTGTAGACAGACAAGATCAGGGTGTAAGGAGGGCAGGTGGTAGGACAGAAGAAAAATGTTCACTGCATTCAATACAGATCTGCGCATACAGTATGCACATGAACAGGTGCACGCAAGTATAATAATAAGACAAGCTTCTCGGTCGTGTTTCGGCGATTTGACCGAGTGGTCGCAGCAGGGCGCGGTCCGCGAACCTCCGTACAAGCGCAGCTGCTTCGGCACGCGGCTGCGGCGCCGCTCCCTCCAGGCGGGCCTCGCCGTTCGCGCAGTTCCACGAGTGGTTCGCGCGTGCGCACCCAAGGCCGCCACGCGGGCAGCTGGAGCGGTCCCCCGCCGGCGAAGCTTCCTGAAGCGGGCCATTGTGTCTCGGCGACGGAGCCGCACGCGGTCTCGTTTTCTGCCTTGGGCTGAAGTTCGTCGTTGTCGAAACGGCTCAACGATGGACGGCAGCCCAGCGCGGAAGCGGCCGCTCCACTGCGGTCGCCCCCGGCACCTTCGCGACGCCTCCGGAAGAGAACGGTAACTTCCTGCCTGGCATGCCTGCTCTGTCTGATCCTCCACGGTTGATCTTCTTGCACTTTCCCGCCACTGTTCCGGCCGTGCTGTTTGAGACGCGGTGAGTTGAGGACTCGGTGAGAAACCGCCACTGCGCATGCATGAGTGCTGACTCTTTCTTCGACTCTACGGCGAGAGAAGGTGTGTAGTTTCAAAACCCTAGTATAGATGGGAGTGAGCGTCTTCAATGAACGCAAACGTTTGCTGTGGGCATGTTTGCAATGTGAATGTGTTGGCACTGGGTCCAGTTGGTAAGGACGACCATTGCGGTCATGACAAATGCCCTCCAATGCGACACTTCTTTCTTCCCTTTTTCTCAGTCCCTCCTTTATCCCTTCCCTTACGGCGCGGTTCAGGTGTCAGCCGAGATATGAGACAGAAACTGCGTGATTTCTTTTCCCAAAAAAACCAGTTTTCAATTGCAGTTTCAAAGTCACGGGAGGTCGCGAATTAAATGCCCCTGCATGCAATCACTGCTGGAGCAATGTCTTTGGTGGGTCTCTGGAACCTTTGCTACAACACTGACTCGGATCTTTGGTCTCTTCTTGGGACTGCTATTGGCTGGTCTTTATCTCGCTTCTTGCTAATTGTGCGGGCTTTTTCACAGTACGTACGGGATACCACAATGTCTGCTGTTCAGGTCTGCATGGGTCTTTAGGGCTCGCTGATGGCGCCCATAAAAGGTGCAGGGCCACTACGGAAACGAGATATCGCAATGAACTTGCAGTCACGTGGTATGTAGGCGCACGGCTACCGCTATAGCTAAAAAGAATGTAGTAGAGCAAACCTGCATTGCGAGTCTCGGTTTTTCAAAATGTCTTGCCTACATTCGTTAAAATTGTCAGTCTTCGCCTTGTGGGTCACAAGTGCGGAGTATTCGCATGCTATCAGCGGCAGGTCGGCGCTCATTCTATGCACAGAAAGAATTTTCGGCTCTTGATGGCAGCATAGACGCTGTGAAAACTGTAAATCACGTGCAAATTTTTGCTGCCAGACTAAATTTAGAGAACGTTAGAGTGCATGTGGAAGCCATTCAGTAGGGCGGCAGGGATGCTGACCTCTCTGGTGGCTAGCCGGCAGCTGGATCAATGCACGGACTCTCCATATATGTCTTCGAGATGGTAGCGCGCGCCATCTATGCCACTTCGTAAACACTTCTAGGTGTATCTGGAGACTGCTTATAAGCCTCTTGTACTATGTAAGCAAGTTGTTGATTGCAGTGTATTCAAGAAATGGCCGTCTTATTCTCTTCAGTATGCGCAGCTTCACGAACTGGAGCTACAGCTGGCCCATGTGTAAGGCGACAAATAAAGACAGTCCGATGGAAATGATCGTTCCCGCTTGCATTATTTAGTGCGCTGCTAGAACGGAACCACTACCACTGGGCGTCATGTGAGAAATCACAACTTTGACGTCAATTGGTTTTCAGCAGAACAGAAGTCCAATTTCGTCGACCGCGGAATGGATCGCACCAGCCATTAATCACCTTACCTAGCTCCCGCATCTTCTTTCTGCAAACGTTCACTGTTTTCCGGTGGATCCTTGACCACTTTTCTGATCAAGCCGAGTTTTTTCTTCTGTTTTTTCCTATTTAGACGCATAATCATTTCCCTGTCCAGTAGAGACGACGAGAGAAACAAAAAATAGATATTTTGTGTTGTCACTCTCGAGGCGCTGTGTCAGGCAGCTTTCTCACAGATCTTGCCGACAAGGAATGCACAGCCTTTGCCGAAAGCAACCAGGCTGTATAGTTTGCTTCTGATTCGAATAGTAGAGCCCTTACGGCTTCCCTGAAGATCAAAATGTCCTCGGAAGATAAGGACAAGGGTTCTCCTAACCATACAGATAATTCGAGCTTGAGAGCTGACAAAATAGCTTCAATACACGACTGAGAAGCAAACCATCCGGCCTGGTTACTTTTCGCAAAGACTGTACATCCAATCCATCCACATCCACAAAATTTGTGTTCGGCCTGTTTTTTTTTTTCGAGATGCACATATTGTGAGGGTACTTATGGAAAGAAAAGCACTTGAAGAAAGCGTTTGCGTGGATCCAGAATCTGCGATTTAAGGGCAACGACCGTGGCTTCCTCACCGCAAGCGTCCATGCCACACAGAGCGCCTTCGCAGGCGAGCCCAGTAATCCCAAGCCTTTGGCTACGTGCCTGTGTGACGTCATGCCTCAGCGACGTGGCCGGCGAGACCGCGGTCGCACAGATTTGCCAGACACACACGACGAGCAGGTGGCCGAAGCCCCCGCAAACGACAGCCGCGAGGCGAGCTTTTGTATGAGAGCTAGATACAGCCATTGTTCGCCAGAATGCGCAATGCATCAATGTACAATGGTGCGCACAATACCATCCCCGAGATGCAGGGGCGGTTGTCACAGGTAACGCTGCTTTCGTCTCGGCCTGCTTACCGCTGCCGCACTCTGCTCGACTCTGGTAACATAATACAAAGGCAAGAATGCAGGAAAGAAAAAGAACAGGGCAATGAAGCTACCCTCCCTGGCTGTGTAAACAGATGCATTAACATAAAATTGTGAAGATGAATTTTGTAACGTGCGCAAGAAAGGCATATCTGTACGGAAAAACGAAAAGTGTAAATTTTGTGCTAATCATAAAAACTATAATTGATCACAAAGAACGGAAATACGCAGCGACTGTCTAGCTCTTTATCGACGACCGAACTGTGTCGCGAGGGAAAGAGTGAATAAAGGCACGAGATAGGGGTAAATGAAACGTCCCCGTTGTGGATTGGCTCCGAATTAATTTCCACCACCTGGGGTTCTTTAATGCGGCTGACATCGCACGGTACACGGGTGTCATTCTGAATTTCGCCTCCGTCCAAATGCGGCCTCCGCAGCCGGAATTCGATCACGCGAATTCGTGCTCAGCAGACGGACGCCATTACTAATGAGCCAATGCGGCATGTCAGTAAAGGCAAACAACACGAGAGTTTGTGAAATCAGTGAAGCATTCTTTGCCTAAAAAGAAATATGGCGATTTCCTACTTGGGTACTGTCTTACAACTGCTTTGCGCATTTCATGCGCGCTGAGAGAGTATCCCATCCTCGGATTGTTCGGGAAGCGAGCAAACAGCAGCACAACGTCCTCTTTTCGTCCCAAATGTCTTCCCGATATCCTTTATGTTCAGAATTTTTGTCGGTACTCACGTCCTCTCCGGTTTCGGCGTCTATATGTATACCTCATCTGGCACACTAGAATAGAAACTTTTTCCTGGAACTTTTCCCAGCACTATTTATTGCCAATAAAATTTTTCTAGGTTCCATTTTTTGCTTAGACCAAAATATATCACAGTTCGACGCAGCTTGGCTTTGTCTCGTGAGTCGTTCATAACGTCGGTGTTCGTGGCCATTTTTATTTTTTGTAGTACTGGCGGGATGAAAAAAAAGAAAGCTGTAGAGACATGTCAAAGTGTTATTGAAAGTAGGGCATCAATACGGCTAAAGAGAAAGTTTACAGAACGGTCGTGAGACCGACCTTGGTGCATGGAATAGAGGGAGCAGCTCTGGAAAAATTGAACATCAAGAGGATGGAAGTGACTGAACTAGGAATGTTTAAAAGAACTTGCGGAGTGACTAGGAGGGATCGAATGCGGAATGGTCTTATTAAGGGAAATATGTTCAATTAATACTGCGGATTGTGCTAGTTGGTTCGCCCTTAAGAGTACGTATTTATGCGATGCAGACATGAAGGGGAACCACAAATTATAAATCCCGACCACAAACAGTAGAGCGCAATAAGCTGGGGGAAGAAGTTCACACGTGCATCGAACTCATTGATTTCTAGACAAGAGGTTGTAATTCGTTGATAAAATTTATGACAAGGTCGTAATTATTTTTCAGTGGGTCAGGGATCAAACACGGGTTAATGACATCCTAGTCAAAATCAGAGGCAGAATTGGGCTTGGGCAGGGCATGTAGTACGAAGGCAAAATAATCGCTGGTTCTTGAGGGCAACGGAGTGGGTTCCAAGAAAAGGCAAGCGTAGCAGGGGGCGGCAGAAGGTTAGGTGGGCGGATGAGATTAGGAAGTTTGCGGGGATACGGTGGCCGCAGCTGGCACAGGACAGTGTTAACTAGAGAGATAAGGGAGATGCCTTTGCCCTGCAGTGTGCATAGTCAGACTGATGATGATGATGATATTTGCATTTTTGCAAGAAATAAATAATAAAGGAAAGGAGAAGCAAGGATGCGGTCTCTAAGAAGTTTTTAACCGGCTACGTCATATTGGAGAAGGAAATGAAGATATGACATCCTAGTCGAAATCAAGAGAAAGAAATGGGCTTGGGCAGGGCATGTAATGCGAAGGCAAGATAACCGCTGGTATTTAAGGGTAACGGAGTGGGTTCCAAGAGAAAGTAAGCGTAGCAGGGGGCGGCAGAAGGTTAGGTGGGCGGATGATATTAAGAAAATTGCAGGCATAGGGTGGAGGCAGCTTGCAAAGGATAGGGTTAATTGGAGAGACATGGGAGAGGCCTTTGCCCTGCAGTGGGTGTAGTAAGGCTGCTGCTGCTGCTGCTGCTGCTGCTGCTGATGATGATGATGATGAAGGAAAGAACGTAGGAACAATAACGATGGACAGGTGTCACCGTATGAGAAGCGTGTGTCACTATCCTATCCTACCACACAAATGCGACGCCCTCAGAAGAAGGAGCAGCGCGTCATAGGCTTTCAGGGTTGATGATCCTCGGGACCACCACCCGAGGACCCTCTTCTCCAGCGGGCTGGTTGCGAGGCGTCCATATTCCTAACACACTGCTTTCCTTTCGGCAGTAAATCGAGAGGGTGCGAACTAAGCGTACTCTTGCCAGACCACGTCTACCTTATTAGGCAGACTCATTTTTTACGGCGGTTTTAAAGAACAGATCTGTTCTGCATCTCAAGTTCCATTGGAAGTTAGAATGCTTTCAAGCAGTTACCTTTTCAAGTAATGCGCAACAAATTGGGCACGTTGAGCAGCGTAATAAGTTGGTTCCTTAGTATAAGCTCGCATTCTGCTCCAAGCTACCAGATGACCTGCAAATTTCTCGCGCTTCACCATGAGATATTTTGTAATTTTTATTAAAACATGCATTATGCCATGTATGCATTGAACGAAATAAGTGCCATGAGACGTTATTGCACGTTTCTGAAGGCGTAGGGCTTGGGATTACAAAATTTTGTGCCTTCAAGGGAACGCCTAGGTTTGAAAAGTACACGTCAAATAAATCTAAAGGGTTCAGCTTAAGTTGAGGAAAACGCAGCGAACCATGGAAAGAAAAATGATATGTGTAACGTTAAGACCCCGGAAGCGGGCAGAGTGGGTGAGGGAAAAAACGCTATTTAATGACATCCCAGCCGAAATCAAGAGGAAGAAATGGGCTTGGGCAGGGCATCTAAATGCTTGCGAAGACAATATAACCGCGGGTTAACTTGCACTTCGCGTGCACCTCCAGGTGCTTACATGTTTTCGTTCCTGTAGTCATTTTACTCGTTTATTAAGCGTAGTTACACCGCCAGTAAGTTGTAAGTTATCTTTCGAGGTTTCAGTTACAAGGGGTCAAGCGGATGTAGATAGGGAGTTCGCCCAAAACACATCGATACTTAGTTAATAAATAAGTTAACAAGAAGAAGCACACTACGCTGCTGCTCGCTCTTCGGTGCTATATGTTGCTCCACCGCGGGGGTGGCAGAAATGTCACGTGGCACGTGCATCACGGAATGACGCGATTTGATGGACGTCGATTTGCGCGCCCTGCAGGCTGCCAATGGCGCAAGAAATGACTCAAATTTTTTTAAGGCAGAGCAGCGAGGGCAACCGCGTTTCCGAAATTTTAGAAACTCATGTGGCTATTACTAACGGCCGGCTACAAGTCGCTAATTGCAATCAAGCGTCTAGAAAATTACCCATGGGAATTAAGTTACTCACTTTACTAGTTAACATGATTCGCCTGTATTTTGATGACCACTAACACCGAATTTACTATGCCGCAGAAAGCTTCTTCTCTTTGCCTCAAAAAGCATATTTTCAAAAATTAGTGGGTGGCTTCTCTGAAACACCTGGTATATAAGGATGCGTGCTACAACATAAGTACATCAACGAAATCAGCAGTATTCTAGAAGTAAAATTATCAACAAATAATGCTTTCAATAAAGCTTTTGAATATGGGCGCAGTAATCACTGTAGTAAGGAACTGATTCCAGTCGCTAATAGTTTTACAAAACACGAATATCTTAACACATTCTTATGGCCCTGGTGGGCCCTAAGTTTCTTAAATTGTCTCTCTTAGACGAAACGTTATGCGGTTCTTAATAAACATACTTCTATTAACACCAGTTTTATTCATTTATATTATATGCAGAACTTTCAATTCAAGTACTTTACTGCCCGCAAAGTGCATTTTTCTACCTACTGGCTGCCGTATTGCAAAACCTATGCCAGCAAATGAGAATTTGCTGTTTCCAAATGTGCTGCTTATTTTTGGGCTCTTTCCAGTTCATCTCTCACTTTATTTTGCCTATATGTACGAATCCCAGGTTACGCATACGTTTTCTCAAATAGGCTAAATGCTATTGAAATATATTCCATTCATGATGATGCTTGCTTAAAATTTCTTTGAGAAAACTAGTGGCAATGGTGACGTTTTATAGTAATTATGTCGATACAGTTACACCTGTCAAGCATTTCCGTAGACGTAACCTCGTGGTTTTTAACTGTATGTCGGTCAGAATGGAGATAGAGACAGAATCAATATATTATTAGAATACGCGAAATAAAAGAATGTGTTAACTTTTACTGTTTTATGGCATGTTGGGTTTAGGCAACACGACATGTTGGTGTTTAGCTCTTCGAAGATACGTGCTGTAGGACAAGTCAAACTCGAAACACCTCCGCCTCGACTGCTAGCAACCCCACACCATATCAGAATAACATTTGAAAGCAGTTGCTTGCTTGGCGGAATGGACTTCGCGGCGCTTTATGAAAATGTTTCTGAGTGCAATATAGCTGACCTTGGTGACGGAGTCTAAGATGAGCTTGTTCGCCCCTGCTACGCACACAAAGCTGGGTCGTGATATCCTTGTACTTCAAGAGAATCGAAGAAAGCAATGAAAGCCTTACTGAATGTTAAGCAGCATGTTTCGCCGTCGGTTTGATTGATTGTAAAACTTTTTATTCGTCGGAAAGAGCTGGTGCTAAGAGGCCACGTTAAGTGGTCTAGAGTACATAGCCCTCGACGGCTTTGTCAGCCCACTCCACCGCCAGAACTTGCGTTCTGTGGTCAGAGCTATGTCACTAGTTTTTTAACTATTTCAAAATGTTTACCCATTAAACTGGCCTAATGGTTATTGCATTGGGCTGCTCAGCCAGCGTTCACATATTGGATCCGGGACGCATCTGAATGCAGGCGGAGTAAAAAATGACTGTGCAGAGATTTCGGTCCGCGTTAAAGAATACCAGCTGGCCGAAATAAATATATAAAAGAATAAATAAATAAATAAAAAAAATCAATCAATAAATCAATCAATCAATCAATAGTTGATTCCGCATAGCCGGAAGCGAATATTAAAAATCCTCGATAAGCTAATTGGATGTCTTCCCTTTCGATACGATGAACGGATCAAATATAGAGCGCTCAAAATTATACGAAATGAGTCGAATATGTTCTAAGGTTTTAGAATATTTTTCGAATAACAAGTTCGAATGAAACACAGCAGGTTTCCTTCGACGACTGTTACAAAAACAAAGTCTGCTCCGACGTCGCACACCATATTGCCGACTGCGGTCTGCGTGACATTGAGGGTTCAGCGCCGCCACGTGGTTCATTATTGTGGCGGCATCCATATAGATCATACATGGCTCCCGTGGGGCTCAGGTAGGTTTAGGCAAATCCTGTCTTGATGCCCGATCTCGGAATCCATGAATCGTATGCATAGCTCTCTCTGATCCCATCTACTGAGATGTGGCGCTAGTTTATTCGCTGTCGTCACCACTAGCAAAATTTTTTTCTTTAATGGTACGGGGGTCACAGAATTAATATACTGACATCGTGTTGCGTGCCTGCTAGCGGAGATTAGTGTTCAGTTTTCTGATAGCTGGATATTTCAGAGCGCCGTGCCACAGCGCAACCGCTAGTGATGAGCTGTATTGCACGATTATTCGTTCTGCGAATATTCGCATGCGGCGAATATTTGGGAAATGTTTTTTACGTGTATTTGATTCACCCTATTGCCATTCGATTCGTATTCGACTAGGATTTTAGCTACACTATTCATGTTCGATTCGCTTGTAAACTGCACAATTCGTACTGCATTCGGCCATATAAAAGAACCATTCCACACCTCTACATCTGTAGTTTACTAGCACATTGAGAATATTTCTTCACCTCCCCACAAAATTTTATTATATGTCATCGCGAATGACGTCACCCGTGTGCTCTGCGATGTGAGCATGCCTTCAACAATCTAAATTGAAATGGCCTAAATTAATCTACAGTCGGCCATTTCGGCGTCCGTTAGCCCATTTGCCGCTTCTGGAAGTTAAACCCCCAATTTTTTTTTCTTTACCGTCAATGGCTTGCAGATCGAGTGCGGTGAAGATTCACGTATCGCAGAATCTACTTATCAGGCACTGCAGCGGAACGCACGCCTCTCTAAATCCGAATAATTCGCATTTTCTTAATTTGTTCTCGCTTCAAGTAATTTGCAGATTACGTTGCATTGCGGAATAAAGAAAAGTAAACGCCAGCCCTAGGATTTGCACGTCCGCGTCTTGCGAATTGTGTGTCGTGGAACACTTTGTGGAGCGCCCGTGTGTCGTGAAAACCTATGGTCCCGCGACCGTGTTCCGGGTTAAGTTAGGCGAGGAGCACAGAGTACTGTGGCATGTACAAAATGTTTGGCGGTAAAGAGACACTGAAATGAATTACTACGCTGGCATGGTTGTGTTTATAGCCTTTCATATATATTTCTAGGGCGCCATTATTTTTTTATATATTTTCAGTAAGTATTGTTTCGTTACTACAGCAAGCGTACGGTGTCATCATTCAGAGCTTCGCTTTGCGCAGAAAGTTATACCTTTCTCTGTTCCCTCGGCACATTTGCGGTTTTATCCTATGTGATCGCAGTCCCCCGCGTGTGATTCTGCGGTGCCGTGCCCTCTGTCGTCCTCTCAACGATACACTGTGCTACGCACACAGTTCTGCATCGTGCATAAATAGAAAAGGACCGATAGCCCTGACCAGTCTGACCCCGAAGACCACCAAGCGAGTGCATCAATTCTGTCACCGACGCTGCGTTTCTTTCTGTCGCGGGTTGGGGTTCACCTAATAAACCTCTCGTTCCGGCTCAGCGCCTGGCAGCCTCTCTGTTCTCTACGCTTTCTCCCCTACCGGTTGTCACTGCCCCGTGACAGCATAAATATTTCCTTTGCCAGCCATATTTCCTGCCGTACCGTCATTCCTTCTTGCAGTGCTGCACTGGATCTTTGCCATCCTTGTTTTCTGTCACGGCTGGGAGTCGCTGCAAGTCCACGAATTTTATGCCATCACTGACCTCTTCACTGAAGACGAAAGTTTGCAATCATTCTTTCACCCTGTTTAATTTTATCACGCAGAGTATTTGTCAAGGTATATGCACATGCGCAGGTGCTTGAAATTTAAATTTTACGCAGACGAGTTGCGGATGGGACCCTGTTTTAAGTTCTGGTGTGTCTGAATATTTTTTAGGCTGCTACGCTGCTTTAAACCGATTATATTTGGCTTAATGGCAACAACGTAGCGGTCAGCGGAGCACTGCGCATCGACACTAACTCCGGTTGTGTGTGACGAAAAACTTCACATTATGGACGCAAAATACAATCTTGTTTTGTCTGCTCTTTAAACACGCGGCTTGAGGTGTTTTTCTTCGATGCACGCGGATGGCTATTGCGGAGACTACGCAAAATTATTCCTCATTAATGGAGATATTTTCATCCAAATATTCTGCAAGAAGTGAGGGCTTCATTGTTAACTCACCAGGTAGGCCCTGCTCTGCCCTGTGCTGTATTTACAGTTATTTGAAAAGGAGCAGCTCTTCCAATCAGGCAATAAAATCCTGAAAGTTTAATTGAGCGTCCTTTACATTTATGTGGGAATACATTCGTTCTAAGACAGACAGCATTGAACATTTATAACTACGGGGAGCTAATGTCTGATACCGTCTGCAAGGAAACTATGTCCATAATAAGACGAACAAAAGTCCCTCACTGTCAGCACCATATTTGAAGCTTTACTCTTTTCTGGGAAAACTGGCCTAAAATTAACTTCTTATCCTTTTTTGTTATTGTCACATACTCAGGTGTCACATACATCCTCGACTCAATGTTTTGATTGGTGCTTCGCTTATATTGAAGCAATTTATCGTACTATTCAGGAACTTGGAAACCACATGTAAGGGATAATCTCAGCAACATATCAAGACCGTGCACCGAGTCACCTTTGCACAAAAGTCCAGAAACGTGATCTCTACATAGCGTGCTGGGCTGGCAGGATGGTTACGGAAGAGCAGAACTCTCTTAAAGGTCGAATTGATTTCAGAAAATAGTTCTTCCACAGCCCGGTTAAAGAAAATATTAAAACAGTCCGGGAGCGGTAGTCAGTATTAAAGCAAAGCAAATGGCGGCTGAGCTGGCAGTTTCAATTTTTTGCCGGTAGATTTCAAGTCTGCGGCTCCGCCGGCTTTCTCTTTTTTTATAGACTCAACACGCATGCAACCTGTATATATGTATTATTGTGTGAATAGTGTATTTGTGTATGTTACCTCTCTCCCTATTCTTTCTTACTGCCCCCTCACCTCTTTTATTTAATTTCTCCATTCTGCCTGCTATCCTTTATTTCCGCTGCCACAGCTCACGTGCTTCAGTATCGATGGCAGATGCCGGGGCTAGCAAAAATCTTTTCCTTCCTTTTGATTTTTATTTTTCAATAAACACTACTACCATCACCACCACTCCGCTGGCTCAGAATTCACCTTAATTTGGTCTTTTCTTGAAGAGAGGGGAGCAGGCCTGCATACGCGACCTTAGTTTTTTTTTTTTTCATAGCGACGTCGTAGCGCTAGTGTTGCGCCGTTGGCCCCTTTCACGTCTGACGGATTTGATTTCTTGGACTATGAATTAATCAGCAGCAGTGTATCTGCCAGACATAGATTTCGACAGTGGTAAAGGAGTTTTAGCGATAGAGAAATTATGTGCAACTATTTGCAGCACCAGGGTACCAAAAGAATTTTTTTTTTACAGGAAGGTGGGGGAGGGGGGGGGGAGGCAGGCGATAAACCACCACTCTTCACTCCAGGGGAACAAACATAGACTGAGGCCCCTTGTTTTGAAATACCATTTTGCCACCGTCGAGTGTTTAGGTAAGAAGGTATTTTCCTCGTCTTGTGCCCCATGTTTACATTTTTGTCAGTGCACTGATTTCTTGAGACAAACAAAAGTATGGAAGCTGAAATTAATTAAAACAACACAAACAAGCTGTACCTGACAACCGGCAGGACAAATCAACGAGCACCCGGCTGGAATCCATGGCACCATGCGCTTGTTGACACTACCACCGTGTTGGCATGAAGGCTTCTGTCAGCCTACTGCTTCAACACCCACGGAAAGGCAACGGGACACCTTCATGAGTGTTCAGTTGGGTTATCTACACTACACTCTGCCTTAACAGTGTCCTCAATGGCGCATCACTGAGACGATGACAAAGTGCTGGACACACATCATAGCGCTTGACGGATGCGCTCTGTGTTGTCCCGGGAACCATATTAACACTTTTCGCTTCATGGAAGGTATAAACTGTAGTTGTATACAATATTTTTAAGAATGTTTTGTACCGTCATTAGCTGGGAACGAAGCACCGAGGTGAAGCCGACGTAGCAATTAAGAAACTGATCTTTTTTGCGGGATAAAGGCGCACATGCGGAACCGGCTCGAAATCCGTCATTGGTACGCATCGATTGCAATAATACACCAGGCTTAGCTTAATCCCTTGTGATTAAGGGAAGGCGTACCGGCCGCCGGTTACCAGGACAATAGTGGTCGAGCACCGTCGTTTGCCGACGACTTGCCGCATCGCGTTTAGCCAATCCACTCTCTCGCAACGGTATTAATTTCGGCTAAAAGCTGAGAAAAAGTTGCGTGAATTTTCCAGCTAACCTCGAGTGCAACACTGTTGACTTGCGTACGCTGCGGTAACCCACAATTACAAGTCGATGTTAGTTCAGATCTAACTATAATTCCTAGCACTTACACACACTGTCCTTTGTGTTGCAATTGCAAGTGTTTAGATGTCTTCGGGATTGTGTAAACATATCAAGGGAATGTTTGCTCTCTTCAAGGAACGTTGGTATTTCTCAACGTCTGAAGTAAAATCACTGCAATTTAACGTACGGGAATCGACAAATTGAGTTCCGAAGACTTTCGATACGCGGCCGGCAATTACATTTCAAAAATTATGCGAGTTCCGATAGCGATCGAAGCGTTTTCTGATATTTTATTTTCTGCAGGATTGTGACAACCCGAAAGCCGCATTTGTCCCCTCTCTCACATTTGTGAATGTTAAGCGTAGGAAATAAAGATTTAATTTCGTTTAAAATGCATGGTGACGAAGTTGTCGACTCTGGTATTTAAGAAGCCCGAAGTATGGCGGAAGTAACGCAACTGTCATGCCTTTGTAAGAATTTTTCGCATATAATCAAAAGCGCCTATCATGCTGAGGGGTTATTGGTTGCACAGCATTATTTTGACTGATCCGCGAATTCAGGCTCATGTTGTCTTCAGCATCACCACAAAACTAATGTATAAAATGCGGCTTCGGTTAATCTATATCTAAGACAGACCCATGCCACATCGGCAATGCAGGATGTGGCTTAAGGATGGAAACTGTAGTTTACAAAAAATTTCATTTTTCACAATCGTCAGGAAACAGGAAAAAAGGACGGCCACATCAACCTCGCGTCTCTCCCACGCTTCACAAGAGCGACCACTGCAAAGGAATTGTTTCGGATGCATGTACATGTTAAATGACGCCTATGGCAACTCTAGTCAGAAATCGCTATCAATAAAAACTCTATCTTCGGCTCTTTTCCGAAACTCTGACGTTTATCCGGCAGCAAAAGGCGTGTTTACTGCCAAATAAATTGCATTTAAAGATATACAAAACCTTCCCGCCAGTCGATTGAAACTCGTGTTGTCCTTAGCGAAAAAGACGCGTTGCCAGGAAGCGAAATGCGGTGTAAAGCACTATCTGGGATCTGCTCAAAAAATCGATGCGGACGCATGCATTTTACTTCCGAAATCGGCCGCTGATGGCGACACCTGTTTTTCGTCCTTTGGTCTTTTCTAGGTAACAAAAGCTTCGTTTTCGGCGAGCACCAACTAAGTACCAACATCAACGACAAGAACAAAATACCAACTATGTACCAACTAGCCTGCACTGTGACTTTGTAGAACTCACAGCAAGGCCTTCGTAGGCCAGGACAACCCAGACCGCGCGAGGCCGCACAGAATAAATTCCACCTGGACGGTGTACTTAATGGCCATTGAGTGAACATGGGAGTTTTCGGTTCCGACAGATTATAACACCGACATCACTGACTCCGTTTGTTCCAGATGTAGTCCCCATAGGCAGCTATCGCTTCGAAACACGACTGCTGCGAATAGCGCCTTCTTTAAATCCCAACTCTTCTCGAAATCTGTATAAGCTTCGCCGCCCGCCAACAGCGGGGCGAGTTCAGGCAGAATAGAAAACCAACTTATGACGTCTGTTTACATTTGACAGCGTGTTGGCGCGTTTGTTATTCGAACACGGGAGCTTTAGCGTTGAAAACATACTCATGCTCCTGATCCGCTTACGGTCTGAGACTCCATCATGAGCTTAAGTAGTTTGTGTTGAGAGGATTACGTTAGTCGCGCTAGCGTGAAAAAAGAGGCCGTATTGATCTGCCTGTTTAGGAGTATTCCGTCTATACGGTTCAAGAAATCAAAACGTCCTCGGAACATCTTTGCTCGAGCGAAATAGCCCACAGTCTCTTTGGTTATGAGCAATAAAGTGCTGTACTGCTTTAAAGCTTGTTGTTTCTTACTGCGCCTTCCGGTTAAAGACACTTCGGCTCAAAGCACGACACAATTCTTTCAGGTACACCGGCCACATTGGGAAAATTTTCTTGTGTTTTTTTTTTTCGTTGTCTCAAAATCAAGTGGACATATTCAGGTAAGCATAGATACGTTATAATCAAGTGCAACTGCCTGCGAAAGAAGAATGTCAGTAGGTTCGTCGATTAATAATTACCTATACCCTTTAGAAGTAAAAGAACACGGTTCGCCCAGTAGAGCGCGCTGCTGAAAGCAGAAAAATCCAAAATTGTTTTGTGTTTCGGGTCAGTCCTGCGCTGCATTCATTAATGCTGACGCTATTTATGTCTTCAGCACACTCTATGTGAAGGTTTGTTCTTAAGAAGAAAAATCGAACATTACTGAAGTGTGCTCAAAAGGGGAAAAGTCCGGCATTACACGTTGGCTCACACGTAAGTGAAATTGACTCGTTTGATTAAGGTGGAAATTTGGGCGAGTTGGTAAGTGTTAATTTTCGCTCTCAGCGCTACACGAACGGGACACAAGACGAAGGACTAGCACAAACAGTCGCTGACTATCAACTGGTTTTTTATTGAAGAACGAAAAGCGTATAAATACAAACAGTGAACTACTTATCAAATAACAAAAGTTATCTGGAAGGCACGTGGGAGGTCAGATAGCTCAATTCCCTCTCGGATAATGTTATGGAAGGGCTGGTGATACATTTTGTGTTGTTGTGGTAAATATAAAAAGCCTCCATTACCTCGCGTGTTAATTTATTGTTATGTCGGAACAGGGTGCACGTGTTCTTGCACGTGTTCTTGCACGGGAACCTTTCTGCAGAACAGAAACCTTAACGCTATAGCCCTAAATGTAATGAAAAGAGGGCAAAGCCAGCTAGGCCTTTCTAGAACAGGCTCTTGCTTGAACGCAGACAGTTGTATGACGAGCAGCTAATCGAGGAGGACCACAACGACGTTTTTATTCATCCAGAACAGGTAATCGGAGTAGAAGGTTGACAAATTTGAAAAAAGAGAAGAAAGGTGGGTGTACCCGGACACTCCACCTCTGATTAGCGAAGCTGGCTCAGCGCGCTATGAATCCTTCAAACTAAGCGTCACTGCTTAGAGCGATAAAATAACTTGTAAGTCAAGCACTGTTGTTGTTCGCCAGTTCAGAGTTAGCATATTTTGAGCAAAAGTAAACTCCAAAGCCTCTTCCACAGCCTCTTACTGGTTGCGGAGGCTAACAGCCATATAAAATTTCCTGGCCGCGCACGCATTTCTCACCAATCCCTGTCGACGTAAGGTCGTGCTTGCATCTCGGGTTACGTTGTTCTTCGGGTTCCGGCGTAAAACAGCAAAGAAATCATTTCATTGCTTCTCTTTTAGCATTGCTCTGACTCTCCTTCCCACGATGAAATTTGGTAGCAACGCGTGATTTTCTTTCTGTTGCCTCTGTTGACGACAGGTCCTCGTTTCACGATGGTGGGCGTCACAAGTAACGACTAGTAATTTTTAGGACAATTTCGCAGTTATTCAATAAATGAAATGGGCACGATTTGTCCATTTGGTTGAGAGTAGTGGCGTGTGTTATGGCTTCAAATGGTAACTTTCCGGAAGTCCGACACAACCGACGGGATGACCTACTTTGCGGCTGGTATGATTTCGCCATGTCTAGCACGTTTCACATTTATTTTTGCGAATTGTGCTACTGCGCCATTTTTAGTCAAACTTGGTGGAGTATATAGCCCCAAGAAAAAAGAAAAGAGCCGGACCACATTGTGTTTATGTGCAGTACATCTGGTACATCATCATGCACGAAACTTTGTGCCCTTAATGCTGCAAGTTCTCATTTATGATTTCAGGAAGGTGGAATTTAACGCGTTGATGAAGATGGGGTCTGCTTATCAAAGAGCAGTACAAGCGTTCTTTGTTCCCAGTTGTCGCGTGCGCACTTTGTTGGATATATTGTACAGAGCGAAAAACACGAAAAGAACAGGAAATATTTTTCCCCCGTAAGAGTAAGTCCGTAACCCAGGCGTAAATTGTAATTTGCGCACTATGCAGCAAGGTGTCATGGCGCTGCTATCGTCAAGTGGGCGGGGGGAGTTACAGGTGGGAGCAAGGCACCGTAGAAATAAATGGTAGCAAAAGTTTTTAGTTAAGTGTCTTGATTCCTTCAGCACCCATGAAGTCGTCCCTCCGTTAAAAAAACGCCGAGTACATTCAACAATAAGGTGTGAAGTTATGGAACGTCATTCCAAAGACGATGTATTTTAAACTCGCCACAATGACTGGAACCGAAAATCTAAGGTAAAAATTGTAATCGACTATAACTTAATGGAATGACATCGAGTTAAATTTTGTTGCTTGAAACGAAATCTGTAATAAAAAGTACGATATTTGTTTTCCGAACGGTCATTTTGCTATTGGCACAGTCTAAATATTATCACAACAGCGCATACGGCCGATGCGTATTAAAAAGCAGACTACTAAGATTAATCGAGCTTCAACATGGATATAAAAAAACTGAAATCCTGATCTACGTAGATAAAATTTCGTTTTTTTCCCTAGCCATAGAACATTATCAAAGGATAAAGGCTTACAAGGGGGTCATGATTGTTAACGAAAAAAAAAATTGCGGGACGATCTCTGATCGCCCAATAAAGAATATTGCTAAAGCAGATGGATTTGGCTTCAATCATTACTTTGATGCTTCAACTCTAATGATGCTTTTACGGTAAACCAAGGCTTCATGTACGCGACAGTGCTTGAATGGAGGGCAAAGGCAGACGAGGGTGGGTGGATGAGTGGCGCCTCTGTAGGTTTAAGGTGGTGTCGCGTCGATGGGCAGCCCTTTAACTAGGGGAGGGGGCAGGGTGGTAGCTGGTGGGGAATGCTTCTGGAGGGCAGTTGACTTTCCAATATGTTCCTTGAATTCAACTTCGTGGTTATTTTTTAAGGTATAGCTTAAGGATCCCGTATCGAAGAAAAAGCGTCGTCGTCGGAGTTGGCCGTGAGCGTTGGCCGTGAGCGCAAATACTCAAGGGTAAGCAAAGTGCTAAAAACTGCTGCACTACACGACCAGCTTCGGGCTGTCCAGGAGGCCCGCGCGGCGGCGGAGAGCTTCGGGCTCTCTGTGCCGACGTGGGAGCTGCCCTCGACACCTGGCACCTAGCCGAGTGTCCTTCAGGACCCCTACTGTGGGATATAAAGTTTTATCCCCACCAAGCAAAAAATTAAAAAGGTCTGAAAAGAAAATAGGGTTACTTTGGGATACGAACCGCTACCTTTGGATTTAGAGATGGCACGCTACCCATAGGCAACGTAGACCTTTTCTTTATTTCGTGTTCAGGGAAAAAAATATTTCAGCAGACCAAAATAAAAATAAAAATAGAATAATATAAAGCCTTAAATGAGGCTGGGCTGTCATTCAAGAACGCTTTAAGTTTTCCAGGACACTCTACACCGGCATCCATCCAGGTTGTTCACTCTGAGCATTGTGAAGTACTTTTTGATAGACCACACTTTCGATGAAATACTCCCTCGAATAGGGCCCGTTCACACTTGCCCAGAAATCCGGCGAGCGGAGCGGATTCTGCCGGTTTTGACGCCGACCAGGGCGGAAAGCGCCGCGACGAGGCCGATCGGTCAGGACCGATTTCCGCCGTCGAAAAAATTCCGCGGCGACAAACATGGCGGCGCCCTTCGAAGCAGGGCCCCTAGCTTCGGACTGAATTCGTCCTTGTTGCTGCCTTTTTTAGTGCGTCCTCTGGTAATAAACGGGGCACCGGTCTTTCGCTTAGTCTCACGTCACTTATAAGAAAACGTATAAGTGATGAATTTACTTTATTTTTATTTAGAGTGACGATTCTGCCACTACTAAGCTTAAGAGGAGCATTGGCTTGCTGACAGTAATGGTTTCGGTCTTGACAAGCAGACGGCGCCACTAGGCAGGGATAATCGTTGCGTGTCTGTCTGCTTACGCTGAACCAAATGTAGGAATGTGGCTCTGCTTAACTTGCGTAAGCGTGCATATGGTTATGGTACACAGACAGGGTCAATTTATGCTCTTTTCTAACCATATATGTGTACGCCGCGAGCGGTGACGCTGTGGCTGGGAAGTGTGTGGAAAAGCGAGAAACAGCAGCGGCGCGGCGGTTCCGCCTCGCCCGGGCGTCAACAGATGAGAACAGGTCCTAGCGGCGAGCGAATCCGCTTCGCTCGCCGGATTTTTGGGCAAGTGTGAACGCGCTCTCAGATAGCATCCACATCACGGTGTCTTACAGCCACGAAGGCTCGTTGGTTCAAGCTGAATAACGGTGGACCTACAGAATACGTTGTGTTCTTTGACTTGGTAAAATGTCTTACTTTCTTTTTGAGGTTAAACGTCCCAAGGCGACTCAGGCTATGAGGGACGCCGTAGTGAAAGGCTCCGGCCCCCTGGGGTTCCTTGATGTGCACTGACATTGCACAGTACACGAGTCTCTAGCATTTCGCCTCCATCAAAATGCGATCACCGTGGCCGGTCGAAGCCGCGTCTTCAGCAGCACCGGCCAGTGGAGTGTATGGGGAGGCTGTTTGTGAGTGGTGCTTCTAGACGTTGAATATTTCACTCTCCAAGGCTACAGGCAGACAGACGCCGCCATTTTCGCATCGTGACACTAGTATTGCTTAAGCAGCAAAAAAGAAGTGGTTTCGGTAATCGATTGAACATCATACACTGCATTTATATACATGCTCTCAAAAAATGAAACACTAAACATAAAATTTACACCGATTACGGTTTTTGAAAGGTGCCATTCCTTGAGTGCTTTTTTTCAGCATTAATTTTATTTCGAATCGCAGCCGACCAGTACTACTTACAAGGCTTACTGTGTCACAAAATCCTCCTCACGAAACCATCGACATGCAATGTTCAGATCCATTTTTTGCTCCTATAAACAACTGCCTTCTTCTCCTGCTGTTCAGCGATAAATACAATTTGTTACTGCTTTCACTAAACACGCGGCAGGTTTTAGGATTCAGAGATCCACCTTAATCATAGTTGCGTTTTCACTATGTTGAGTCTGATTACAAAAGCCTGTATTTTGTTTATCTTTAGAGGAGGTGAAAAAGAGCCTTTTTCGATGTCAGGAAGCCTTTTGCATTGAGGTCATAATGGGCGAACCACTTAAAAGACAACCCTTTTGCGTTCTTCTTGTTTTAATACATTTAGACACATCTCATTGCTGGTTACTTTTTCCGTACTAGTTACAGATGTAAATTTTTCAGTATCGATACGCGTTGTTTCTGCACAAATTGGCTTTAAAGTCGGTAACTTTTTTACCTCACTTTTGATGATTTCTACATACATTAAAAACAATGTTTGCTACGCCACAGACATTACCTGCTTCCCTGTGTACTGGCTCCAGGCTAGATCAAAAACATAATTTGAGGCTTGTTCGCGGTTATTTCTGACATTTGCAGTCGCTAGTACATCCGTTGAACGAGCGCGCCCATGTGTTGGCATTATCTGAAATGTTATCGCTACGGTATATGAAGCACTGCCTCTGGCTGTGCAGTCAAATGTTGTTTCACTGCATTGAAACTGTTCTATACGGCTCTTCCTAGGAGATTTGTTACAGTAAGGTACGCAGAGGAACATAATGCCATCAAATTAGAATTAATAAACAAACAAGCAGGGCTGCCCAGTAAAGAGGGCTGTCGTTTGTGTCTAACACCAGGGGCACCGGTCCGGCTGAAAACAGGTCCCCGGGGTCGAGATGGGATCCGCAGGTTGTTCCCCACCCCACCGCGCCGATCAATACAGCGTTACTCCGGGCTGTGCAATGCACGGAAAAGAATGACTACTGCTTTTATCTCGCGCCAAGTGTTCGCACGTTATTGTCACCTCATAAAAGAATGGCGCAACGCCCAAACCGCATTTTTTAACATAGTAGTTTCGAATTCCGCGATGCCTTTCTTTGAGCATAGAGAGAACAACTGCTTTTCTCATGTGTGCTTTCAGATGTGACCATGTTACATGCAGGCCTTGTTTGTCACCAGACAAGTTGTCACCTCGTTTTTGTGTGATTTAATGTGACAATATGAGTGGAGAACCGAGCTTTTTCATTAGTTGTGGTTTTGCGTGCCCAGCGAAGTTTTACCAACAAATTATACTCTCGCAGTTGGTCACATATGCTGTGCGTGGTAATGTTTTAATGCGATAGCATTACAAGCCACATAGGGCCGAAATGCGTCGTCGCTCATAAAATTCGCCCATTGGTTGGAGACAAGCGATGTCAGCAGACTGGAGCATTCTCATTGGCTGGGGAAAGTGACATCACGCGACGGGAGCATTCCGTTTGGCGGACAGGAATTGACGTCATCAGACCGAAAGTGACATAAGTATCAAACATTTTTTTTGCTACCTATTGATCAGTACAATTTCGGTTAGGCAAGGCATGCCATTCTTAATTAAATCATAACTGTGTATAAAAAGACAAATTGTAGCGCACACATCACATCAATGATCTAATGAGTGAATTTAAGACACTGAACAGCTTTGCTCAATTCACTGTTATCAGGTGAAGATGAAGCAAAACTTCGTATTAAAGAAGGACGCTTTTCCTTTCTGATACGAAATATGAGTCAGGCACGTGTTTTACATCCTTTTTCGAAAATGGTATAGCCTAACGCATATTCCTTAAATATCACACGACAGAAGTCAGTTACAACGCTCGAAAAAAAAAAACGCAAAAAACGCCAGCTTTCTAATCCAGGCTGATTCTCCGTATTTTATACTAGTGTTTCGTGCTCCAATTTTTATCCCGCGTTGGATTGTGTCATTATGCTTGCATCATAGATTAGTGTGGGTAGAAAAAATAAATAAGTAAAGCGTGCCCTGCCCGCACAGCCGATGTGCTTGCAACAGTAGGTTTATCATGTGGGGAGAAATAAAGAAATGTAACCTCACTTTTTGCTTACTTCACTTTTCGCTCACTACCCCTAGCTCTAACTATGTTCTTGCAACTGTTTAACTCCACCATCTAGCCACCATACAAAATTTGAGAAGTGCAGTCATGGGAATTTACCCGCCGCGGTGGCTCAGTGGTTAGGGCGCTCGGCTACTGATCCGGAGTTCCCGGGTTCGAACCCGACCGCGGCGGCTGCGTTTTTATGGAGGCAAAACGCAAAGGCGCCCGTGTGCTGTGCGATGTCAGTGCACGTTAAAGATCCTCAGGTGGTTGAAATTATTCCGGAGCCCTCCACTGCGGCACCTTTTACTTCCCTTCTTTCACTACCTCCTTTATCCCTTCCCTTACGGCGTGGTTCAGGTGTCCAACGATACATGAGACCGATACTGGGCCATTTCGTTTACACCAAAACCAATTAAAAAAAATTAAAAAGTTATGGGAACATATACTGTCATTCACCTGGCTCGCGTCTCCGCACCAGGTGTGGACGGGCTTTCGGAATGAACTCACGCGTAACGATTCCACGGCACAGGTGGACTGTGTTTTACCAGTTTCGCCCTGTCAAACGCGCGCGGATCCCCGGCCATCGCGGGCAGTGCCACTTGAACGGCGCGGAACGCGGAAGACACACGCGTCCAGTTGGTTCGCCAACCACGGCTTCGCTGGCCACGAGGCGCCGGCTCCTCAGGAAACGAGGGAGCTCCTCTCGAAATAGCGGCGCCGAAATACTCGCGCTCGCCTCCAAGGACATCCTGTCACGCTTAGCCGCGCTGCCGCCTCTTAGCGCACGCGGCGCCGGCAGCGCGTATCGATCAGCGCCAGCTGACATCGCGGCAAGGTGGGATGCCGGGAGGCACCGTGTTACCTGTGCCGCTGCGGCCCGATGCGTTCGATCCACTCTGCGCGCCTCTCGAAACGGCGCCAGCGGCGAGCGCTTCTTTCCGCCTCTTTGCACTCGCGGAAAAGCCTGTCGTCGCTGCCACCCGAAGGCCGCTTATAAGAGGTGCGGGACGGAGGCGCCACTTGCCATTTTTCTGCGCTTTGTGCCGAGAAAGAGCGGCAGATTGGCTCAAAAGGTGAGCGCTGCGGTACGGCGCCTGGTCGAATGAGATTTGGCAGCCCCCCGCCACCCCTCCCCCCTCCCCCTCACACCGTTACTTTTCTGGCTGGAAAGATAAGGAAGAAAAAGGGATGACGGCCGACGAGAACGTGGTCAACCGAACGCGAAAAATAAAAGGGTTCATTGAAGCACGCCTCACTGCGTGCGCTTCAGTGCCAGCGCTTCAGCGCTGGTGGAATGGTGGAAAATGGGGGGGAGGAGAAACGTGACCACTCTTCGCCTCATCCCTTTCCAATGGGTTAGGCGCGAAGGGAGTCAAACGAAAATATCTACAAAGACGGCAAACCGTACGTTCGAGCGAGTCTGCTTCCTTTTATTGAAGTGTCGCAGAAAAAAATATAAAATAAAGAAATCCAACGTGCACCATAAAACGATGAAAAGATCGCCGATGATCAAGTTTGCGGTGCTGCAGATGGGGGGCTTACGGTTGGCTTGGCGCCTCACAACCATGAAATAACGAGCATGTGCTCTCATACCGCCATTCGCAGAACCCCTACGCTTTCCAGCACTAGTCACACTGTTATCTTCGTGGCGGTGCAAGGGAATCCTGCAGATAGACAGAGCGTCAAGGAAGAGCGCCGTGCTACAGTTATCGCGACGGGGAATGTCTTTGCAGGTCGAAAGAAAGGCGCGCTTTTCTGCTTACGGTAACGACTTTTCCTTCGTCGCGGTGTTCTGCGACGACCGGTTCGAGTCGATCGTTGCTTGAAATGTGCATGAAGACGTCCAGGGATGCCCGGCTTCGGCTGTCGGACAGTATAGCCTTGTTGTTCCGATTCCGATTAATAGCTTTTACGTTTCCTCGAGAGCGCACCAGAGACAATCTTTGGAGGGGTTCTGCTATTCACCTTGAGCTATGCGACTGAGTGAATGCCGTGCGCATTTCGGAACCTTCCACACCACTGCGTTGTTACGACCAAAAAGGATCTGCGGTGTTGCAAACGCACCAAGGTCAGCTGCGTTTATTATCGGTAGATTATTCATGTAATACAGAAAATTTCATTATGCTGGCTGTACTTTTTTCATGGCTATTAGGTGAGCCTCAAGACAGTCCTGGACGGCCTGAATCGACGGCAATGCGTAAGTTATACAGCCAACCGCATCGATGTTAACGTGAGCATGCGCTGGGTATATGAACAGTTTCTTATGAGCGCCTAGGAAGGGCAACTCGCTTCTAGAAGGTGCCATACAACGGGGATGGCAAGCGATTTGAAAAATTGACGAGTTGAGTTGGGTAGACGGCTTTTGCCGTTGGCCAATGTTGTGACCGAGGGTACAAGTTACGAGGGTTTTCGGATCGAGCGGCTTGACGCGGGCCGCGGCAAGCTGCGGAACCGCGGCCATGAGGCCGATTAGTACCTGCAATATTGCTGAAGGTCTCCTGTTCATGTGCCAAACACGCTTCCAGTACAGGACCCACTGCAATTATTTGTTCTGTAGGAGGGCTGCTACCACATATAAATCAGCTGACAGGAGTGACGGATGCACTGTGTGGGCAGTAGCACTTTATTTCACAAGATCGCAGACCCACTGTGGTAGGACAGAAGGACAGCGAAAGATTTCGATTGCAGTGGACTGCAGTGTACCTCGCATGCAGCCAAAGCTGGTGGTAACGTCGACTTAGGCCGAAACCGTATGTGCCTTATCTGGACTCACGACGAACGATACGATCGATCATTGCATTGCTTACAGCATCGCCACTCTTTTTTGTTTATGTGCCGTGGTTGTTATCAGAAACCAGACTGATCGGCCACCGCAACACGTCTAGCAGATTAGGCGCTGGGATCACGGGCTCTTCTCAGGAATCCCCCTGTGATTCCCATGCAAAAAAACAACAAAAACGCAGGATAAAACCTGCGAACTTGGTCAGCAGTCATCCAGACAGCACAGAGATGTAAAAAAAGCTACTAGATCGATGAAGAAAAAGGTGATCACTGCAGGATTAAAATTACCTCCTTATAATAATTTGAAAATGCCTAAGAGCCACAATGCCTTGAGAAACCTGAATAGATTGGAGCGTATGGACAGCACAGGCATTGAGAAGTTTGTCATCACTGTCTTCAAGGCCTGTAACTGTACCCTTTCCATGTGCACCTCTGGACCGTGATCCGTCTACATATTTACTGTGCTCTTCCAATTCATGGCGTACCCAGCTGTCATAAAGAACACAAGTGAGTGTCATGCCTTTAAGCGCCATATTTACTGTGACGCCACAAGATCGTGGAGAGCGCGGCACGTGTCTAGTGAACTTGCTGTTATTCAGGTGGTGGTGGTGAAAACTTTATTTAGTGATGAGAGTTTGCAGGCCAAAAACGGCCTTTTACATAAGTGGAGTCCTTAGTCCGGGACCCCACTAGACGAGGCCGCTACTCGCGCCCGTTGGACTAGAGTTCTTATAGATTTCAGCCCCGAGCAAAAGAGCAGGGCTGCCTCCCGTGCCTATCGGGAAGGGGAAGGGTTGGTTTGGGGGAAGCGAAGGATTCTTCCGACAGGCCCAAACCATGAGGAAGTTGTCGGACACTTCCCCACAGCGAGGGCAGCACACATCAGTTTTAGGGTCAAAATGCTTTGCTATTGCAGGACAGAAAAAAAAAAAAACTGTTGGTGTGCAGGCGCCTGAAAGTTCGCTCATCGGCTTTACTCAGGCCCTTAGCAGGGACCGGGAAAAGGCGATGCCGTTCGCAATAGAATTGCAGAATTTACCTGAACCGCACAAGCGGTTGCCTAATCACTGAGCCCAGGAGCCTGTTATTCAGGCGGTTACTATACCGGGCTGGCGGTGCGGGGCCGTGGGAAGCAGCACTAGGAAGAACTTTCTTTGCGAACGGCGCTGCGAATGTGAACGTAGTGAGCGAATGCGTGGAGATCTGGAGTTGTGAGCTCGTGAAGCAGACCGAAAGTGTGAACTGAGGCGCGCGCCCGAGAAGCTGAAGCCGCCGGTTCCAAGAAAAAGGCGAACCACGACGGTACCACTGGGGCATTTGCGCGTCGATACCAATTTGTTCGGCTCTGCATGTTCGGTTTAGGATGCACTCCGAATTCGGTTGTAGCTGAATTTCAGCGGTTTACTTAACGGCCTCATTCATCAGTAACAGCAGTGGGAATCAGGGTTGAGATACGAGCTACTGAAAAACGTAAAAAAAAAATCCCCTGACGTCTGCCCCTGAGATAATACTATTCGGAGCCCAGCTCGTTTCATTGCGTGTGTTGCACGGTGTTTATCGTCTGCGTCTGCTTCACTGATCACGAAACAAGAGATGGCGGGATATACTGCGCTACGCTTTTGCGCCGCGCTTATATAGCCGCCACTCTCCGGCCAGTGCAACTCGTGGCCGGCCACTTTCTGGCCACTTTTCGCCACGGGTGGTTCCCACGGCAAACATTATCCAATTTCAACATCGCTCCGACGCCGCCGCGAAAGCCTGTCAGGATCCATTGCGCCTTGTCCGGAAATTACAGTGAATTACTGTTTTCCTTGCGTCGAATGCCAACCGCAATCAAATCAAGTAGCGCGAGAAGGCAGGTTTAAATGAAATAGTTTTAAGTGTGTCGTTGGTCATAGAATGCGCCCATTGGTTGGAAGGAAGTGACGTCACCTGACCGGAGCATTCCCATTGGCTTGAAGCAAGTGACGTAATCAGACCGGACCACCCCCATTGACTGAAGGTAAGTGACGTCTCGAGATCGGAAGTGGTGGCACTTCGGTAAAGTCATCAACTGATGGTAAGGCATTGCGAACACGCAATGAAATTAGGCGTCCATGTGAATTTTTTGCTTACCGTGTTTATGAAGTCTTTTTCTTTCTCATTCTCATTTAATGAAATATACGAAAGAGGATGAGGAGGAGGGAGGAGAGAGATTTTAATGAAACAGGAGAGGTCTGCCTTGTTGTTGACCAGGCATGCTACTCCAGTAAACGAAAGCGCACCAATCATCCGGACACGCATCCCTAAATGACCTTCCAAAAAAACGTCATAAGTTACCTTTCAATGCGCCGCTTAAATTCGTCTCTATTTCACTGCAATCGTCTTCAGTTTCGATCATCGAACTCTCAAATTACTACCGCTTGCCGCTGCGAAATGTCAAGCGCTAGAATCACCCATAATGGTAACGCTCTTCTACTACAGGGCAGGTGCCACAACACGTTACTTTCGAAAGTACAATGTTGACTTGAATGTGCTTAGGACGGTGGCATATCATACCCTGCCAAGTTTTCAATAAACATCTACACGCGTCAGAAATATTCTTCTTTCGAAATCTGTTTGAATTGTGCGAACTCAAAACTTCCTTTAAGGCATTTCTCCTTTTACAAGACGAGCATATGCAGTGCTTATGAGTAGATAAACAAGTAAATATATAAAGGCCCAGGTTATAGGAAGATTCACTGACAAGTTAAGAACTATCGTACAGCGGCGTCGAACAGCGCACGGAGTCCGAGAACCCGGACGTGCTTAGCGGCACACGTTGACGATGCTAGTATACATGGCGTTATTCGCTTCATAAAAAATAATCAAATAAAAATAAATAGAATGAAATAGCTAACCAAATTTTGGTTTGTTTGTTCCTCTACGTATTTGACATGCAATAGGTTAAAAATGGATGAATTGCCGAGCCCGTCCGCAATGAATACATGCACATATGAGCGCTTAACCTTATGCCTTCATCACATGTAGATTATTACTTTATGAAGTCACCAGTTTTCTTATACTTGAATCGCGAAAAATTTTGTTCTTTAAACAAAGTGTGTTGAAAGCACTCATCTCACTGCGCAGCAACTTACTTGAGCATTCTATAGTGGGACTGAATGACGGCGGAAGTTTTTATCCACGCACCGGAAGCTTCTAAATCATATTGGTCGCGATTCTCCAGCGGAAGAACTTAAGCGTCACAGCTTGGAATGTTTGTTTAATACCCAACTCTTAAAGCGTTTTCTAGACTGGGGTTCCTGAGGAACTAAAACAGAAAACATGTAATGACCTCTTCAGCTTTCGGCACGTGCTTGAAAGGTTTCGACCTTGTTCCGGTTTCACTTGAACTTTAGTGCTTTAGGACGCGTTCTTCCCTGTCGGGCGCTGCTCACAGCAAACTAAAATTCCTCTGCCACTTACATCCGCCACTCGCACTTTTTTTTCATCCCTGAGCAGCTTTTTTTTTTTTTACTCTCCCCGAACTCCCAGAGAACGAAGTTACCTGTGCGAGCGCCACTGCCCAATTTGATTTAATTTATTCACTTTGCTGCGGCGCCATCTCCAACCTGGTCGCCCCCCGGTCGCCGCGCCGTCACATCACGGCTGCCTCCGGAGCCGAAGTCGCGGCCATGTGTAGTAGGTGCGTGCTTTTGTAAGAGGAGAGTCAGAGATGGGGGAGGGAGAGAAATTAAGGAGCGAAAGAGGAGGAGGAGGTGGCAGGGGAAAGGGAAGGGGCGCGTTCCAAAGTCTCCGGTGGGTACAGCCCCCTCCCCCGCGAAGCAACAGGATGAGAGAGAGGAGAGGTCCGATGGCTTGTGCGGCAGCCACGCCTAACCCAGCGTGGGCGGGCCCGGGGCGGTCGATAATAGAGACGACGGTGTCGCGACCATTCACGCTCGGCGTATATTAAGTCCTTGTACCCACCAGACATAGCGCTCTCGCCCTCTCAGTGAGAAGGCTCCGTTCCCACTCACCTTCATTCGCCCTTAACCTCTGGCGGTGAGGTGAGATTCTACCTCAAGGAAAGAATGCGGGAACAATGCAAACATCTGGGGGCTGTTTGTAAGTCAGACCAGGCAAGGTGAGAGAACAGGAAATCCCGGAGTTTTGTGCGCCTTCGCCGCATCTCGTGTCAGTACCATAAACTGCTTAAGCTGGCGTACTCGCCTTCGCAATCCCTTCACTGCACTTCCGCCACGTGGTTCTTGTCGTATTTCACGGTCTTCGCAGCTTCCTTATCCCGGCGCAGGACGATGCTCGTGAGCTTTGTCGGGACACCCGGTCGCCCGTGTGCGCTTAATGCTAGGGCTTCTCTGTCATAACACTCGACCGCACCCGGTCCCCTCCTACACACTTCACATAACACCCTTCAGTAAGTTTTCTTTTGTTTGAGGCCACTGCTTTGATCCCGGGTTATCGCGAGAAACCTGCACGGATATCTTTTTTTTCTCCCACACAAACAAAAGGAACTACAGTATGGCTTTATTGGCGAATTTGTAAGGGCAAGTTGTTCAGCGCTTATGTCATGCGACCCGCCAACTCTGAGCCCGTCCATGAACCTAGGTTTGACGTGCTGATGACGGAAGTTTCGCTTAACACGCAGCTCTCGTCACAGAGATCCGATTCACCTCAAGAATGCGTTCTCGCGGATTATCTGACTGGGTTGAAAAAACATGCTAGAAGATGGCTCCAGAGATTTAGCTCTATTCAGGAGGCAGTGTAGTTCTGCTACTTTCACTACTATATCTTAGAGCTAGAAATTTTAGTTAAAGGACTCCCTAGTGGCTATTTTAATCGTAACTGCATGCGGTGCCTATGAAATGCCAGGGAGTCTGAGCGGACCAGAAATAAAGAGGGAGAAGCCAGTCACAGCCACAGAACACCCCCCCCCCCCTTCTTTTGGTCTTAGGCAGTGAGACTTGAGTTCCAGTACACAGATTAGGGAGCAACCCAATCCAAGATTCCGCGGTGCGTATCACGTTATTCGGAGGCTCCATAGTCACTTTCGCACGTAGCGCCAGGTATTTTAGCTAAATTCTTACAGATTTGTTTTTTAATCTTGACTACATGCGGTGGCTATTAAAGACTAAGGTTTCTGAACGCACGGCCACATACACAGAAACCTCACCTTTGGTCTTTCGGAGGCAAACTAAGATTTCACTTCCAGTAAAGAAATCAGCGACAATCCAATCCGAACTTGTTACAGGCCTCCAGGCGGCGTGTCACGTTATTCGCAAACATTTTAGCCGCATTTGGACAGTTTGCCACAGACCTTTACGGTCGAGAACTGAGTGCGTCGGCTAGCAAAAAAAAAAAAAAACGACGTTCAAAAACAGAACGAAAAGAAGGCATAAGCATGAAAGGAAGGAAAGACAGGAAGGAAAGAAGAAATGAAAAAGACAAGGAAGGGTAGAAAGCGATAGAAAAAAATGAGAGAAAAATGGAAGGAAAGAAGGATGAAGATAGAGAGAAAAATAAAGCAAGGAAAACCGGAACACGGTAGGCGGACCAGGCAAGCAGATCGGCGTTTACGACCGTGGCAAGTTATTCTCGACACGCGGTTACGGAGAGCTCAGGCGGATCCAGGACGGGAGAAGGGAGACATCTTTTTGCGACCCAGCCAGATTGAGGCGTCCTCCTGAGCGCGCTGTGGGTAAACAAACTCTGTTTACATTCCGCGTTCTCCCAATAAGGTGCTCGTTCGACGCGCACCAGTTAGCTCTTCTTGCGCTGCCTGTCGCTTTTCGTTTACGTGAATCCGTGCTCGTGTCTGCGTCGTTTTTGTAGCCGTGTGCTCCTTTATTATTTATTTTACCGGTCTTGTTCGGGACTATAAACGCCTACCAACCTACTGTACTTATCGCTCGGTGCAGTGGGAAACGCGACGAAATGTTCCTTGCCGGGACTTATTCAGGATTACGTCCGTACAGTTCGCAACAAACGATTACCACAAATGTGCGTCATGCATTGTCTCTTTCCGAAACTAGATAACCTTCAGAAAAAACTCGTTGAACATCTAACGCCGGATGGTGCTGAATCGGCATGAGTAGCGCAAGTAAAAATTCCGCACAGAAACTTAAGACTGCTTATCGGCTTAAGTGTGGGAATGCGAAAGCATGTCTGGCCCTGGATGCATTGATTTCCATCAACACCCACACCACCTACACATACACTCGCGCGTGCGCATCACACCACCCGGAGCTCTGCGACGAACGGTTGCATCCCAATTTTGATACGAAAATTGCTCTTCGAGGAAAGTAAAGGTCGCAGTAACTGTCTCAGATCTCGGCGAGCACCTCAACCGCGCCCCAAGGGAAGAGGTAGAGAGTCTGGGAAGGCGTACAATTGAGTTGAAGGTTCATATGACGTCGGATCGAATTCCTGTCGCAAGCTAGCCTCAAACTTGACGCGCACATGTCCGCTATATGCAACGAGAAATCGTATGACACTGCCCGCAACGCTATGCGACAAACCGTTGCGTCACAATTTTCGTACGAATGCAGTCGCGAAGACTGGCGCCACAATGAGGTTGGCCAGTACGGTTTGTATATAGACGAATGACATGCACAAGATTGTCTGAAATGGGGTGCTCGGCTTTCTATGTGCATCCTGCGTTCGCTTGATGAAGTTACCTCATTTTTCTTTCCATCGCTGGGATTTTCTGCACCTTCTGAGAGTGCACACACTAACACACTTCGCCGGCTTTTCTCGTAGAAAGAATAGTAACGCTTTTGCATTAAAACTAAAGAGCCTCCTTCCGTGGCGATGTGACTTTCCTGTTTCTATAGCTGGGCTCCGTGTTGTATTCGTCCTTATTCGACTGGTGGGAAATCGGTTCTGAGGACGACGCATGCGCATAGTGTTGCATGGCACTCCGCTTAGAGTCCACTGAATAATATCCCCTTGCTATTTTTTTTTTTTACAGCTGGAGGTAACCGACGGTATGTGTCTCGTTCACTGTCTCTCTCGGCCGGCAGAAGCGGTGTGAGGTCTTCAGCAATACCGTGGATTGCAAAACAGAGGAGTCCATACAGTCTACATATATCAGTGACGCTTTAATGACGCTTTCATGGGCCGATCATGGTACACGACTACCGGCCACACTGGAGCGTGTTTTTGTACACAAGCGAACTTGCAATCTCGCGAACGGTTGCGTGCGGTTCGCGACTGTGGCAGTAGATAGCAGTGGTCCAACATGTGCCCGTTCCTGGAGAGGAGACCAAGAGGTGCGCGGCACGCTGCACCTTATCAGGCCATGGAGCCCGGCTTGCGGGACGAGGTAAGCGACTCGCTGTCCGAGTACTCGCTGGCCAGAGTGCTGCCCGCGCAGCTGCCACGGTTCGCCTTCTGCTCGCGGAAGGATCGCCGCACCTGCAGCAACACCGCAGAGGGCAGTTTACTTTCCGAAAAGTAGTCAGTTAATGATCGCGTCTATTACCTCTTAAAGGAGTACATGCACATAATTTATGAACGCGTGTTTTCTTATTTGTAATAATGCGTAAGGCGTTGGTATGCACGCGTTACCACGTTGCATTCGGGTACAACCGCTGAATAATTTATAACTGAATTTCTCTCTCGAGCTGTTTCGGTTTCAACAACCGAGTGGTGGCTGTGACGTCAAAGTTGCGAGCAGCTTGCGCGAAGCATGAAAAAACTGCGATATACTCGCTTCTTCGTCGTTTTAATTGACTAAAATGCTACAGCCAGCCTGCATGAAAAGCCGCAGTTACAACGAATGAAGCAGCAGCAAATAATAATGCAATTTTTCCATGCCTTGCGCGCCCTATACGCAGTTTTGACGTCAAAGAGCTGTTGAAACTAAAGCAGCATGAGAGAAAAACAGGATTACAAATTGGTGAAACATGTATGGTAAGGTCTTACGCATCATTGCACAGAAGAAAACATGCTCGAAAATAGGGTTTTCATACTATTTTAAAGCGTGCACTGCGTAATACTTCGTACAATCTTTATATTTAGTAAAATCCGGCAGCTTCGTTTTTAAATGAATTTTTGAACATTCGTTCGGCAGCAAAAGACATATTGCGAGGTTTGGATTTGAAAATAGAATATTTTCCCTGCCACTCGATTGAAACTCGTGATGTTGATGACGACGTGGAGAGAATTATGAACTCCGTTATCACTGGCTAGAAGTGGTTGGCCACTTGGTCGAGCCTCTAATATCTGGATTAAAAAAAAAGAATATTGAAGGCATCGCTAACCCGCCGCGGTGGCTCAGTGGTTAGGGCGCTCGGCTACTGATCCGGAGTTCCCGGGTTCGGACCGCGGCGGCTGCGTTTTTATGGAGGCAAAACGCTAAGGCGCCCGTGTGCTGTGCGATGTCAGTGCACGTTAAAGATCCCCAGGTGGTCGAAATTATTCCGGAGCCCTCCAGTACGGCAGCTCTTTCTTCTTTCACTCCCTCCTTTATCACTTCCCTTACGGCGCGGTTCAGGTGTCCGCCGCTATGTGGGACAGATACTCCACCATTTCCTTTCCCCCAAAGAAAACCAATTTTCATTTTCAAGGCATCGCTGTTTGCTTGTGAAAATGCCCGATGGAAGCGATGCCAATATTTTATTCTTTCTTATTCGTTTTTAGTTTAAGAAACTTCACTTTTCAGTGAAAGTAACTTCTTCGCCATTAGAATGCAGTAATAAGTGGATATACGCCGGTTACCGTTTTTCTTCTGCGTCCCTCCAACCCATCCATACGCGATGATGCCACTGTGTACATATATGCAGTTGTGTACTGTGTGCATATGCACAAAACTGTGTACATTGCGTACATGGCTCACTTACCAGCCTCCCAAAAGTGTTTTACGCGTTGTACTAGTTTTTTTTTCTTTCGAGCGAATTTTTGTATTACTCCTACGAAGATGATGTCCCTTTTTGCTCACGTCATCTAGCGAACGCTGTTAATCAACTTTCTCGAGATTGCCAGCTTTGCATTATCTGCATTAGCTTATGCACGTGGGTCAATCTTCTTCGCTTCTCCTGCTACGTGTAGTTTCAAGGAAAATAGCAATCGTCTGCACGGTTCTTAACTGCATATACGACAATTCCCGGAGATTGAAACCAAGGCTAGTTTTCCAGCCCCGCAAAATGTTTGTGCTTACAAGCACGCAGTGACTTCCTGGAATTGAAGCGCAGGTTGCGGGGCGGTACAGGCAGCTGTGTGTGAGACTTAATAGACAATGTTTCTGCTTAGAAATTTTTATAATATGCCCTGTTTGGTGCCTTCTGAGGACGAAGTGCATGCTGCAATGAAAGAGTAGGCCTTGAAGTAAAAGTTGGCTCAGAGAACATCGCACGTGCTGCTTCTGGAGAGACGACAACGACTTGCGGTACGTGAGAGTAACACCTCAAGTTTTGATGATGCCACAGAAACGAAACTGAAGAAAGCAGTGTCCCCAGGAAAGACCTTCGGCGGGGAGGTGTATTGAATCATTTTTATTTGCATCAGGAGTCTCTGATATCCTCGAATAGGCACTAATTCGCCGCTCACTTGGTTATCAAGGTTCATTTCTTGCTGTGCGAGCTGCAAGGCTAGCTACAAGAATATCCAGGATTGTCGCCCACGATTGTCGCCAAGAAGGAGGCCCACACGCATTAAAACTATCAGAAGTGACGCACACAAAGAGAAGGCAGGATGTAGCTGGAGTTTCAGCACTTCGACACTTCTTGCACAGTTAGGTACAACCTTAGTCAAAGGACTTTAGGGCCACAAGGATCACTTGTGGGTCCTATAGTGGAGCTCTTACGCTATCCTTAAGTGCCAAAATGTCTTAAAAGGTGAAAAATCAAGGTTCTCCTCCCTCTGCATACGTTTATAACTATAACTCCAGTGCCTTGTTAACCTCCCTATAACATGATTGTAAGCAAATCATCAGGCCCGAAGACTTTTGAGCAAGGATGCACATACCGCCAGGATGGTTTGCATTCCAAGAGAAGTTAGCTTTCCTTTTCACTTTTAACGACTATGTTTGAAAGAAAAAAACTAGTATATTTTAGCAGGCACGATGTGTGGCATCTCAAACACTTTATAGCGCTGCGATTAGCCACAGTCCGGAAGCAATGTAATGATTAGCTTTACCAGACCGTGAATTAGCATTGAAAGTTGTGAAAAAGATAACCGTTTTAAAACGCTGTTAGAAAAGGCGCATTGCTATGAAAAATGGCCAGTGAAATGTCTCGTGCTTCCTGTTGGACAACACGCAGTTTCTCTGGGGGGCTGAGATAACGCGCGAATGAAATTACAGCACGAAGCGCGGCGCGGCAATGCTTGTGAAAATTGCCGAAAGCGGCACTTTCAGGCGACGCCGCTGCTTAGATTAGTGGACGCCATGGCGGAAATGGCGACTGTGGTACGACCGTCTTTTCCGACTGCATGTCCGCAGTGGCGTAAAACCAAGACGATGAGAAGGAAAAAAAAAGATAGATGAAAACGTAGACGAGCAGGAAGAAAAACGAATATAAAGAGAGAAGAAAAACAAGGAGAAGAAAGAGAGGAAGGAGGTGGCGATGTACGCGCCACATCGCTAGAGGAGACGCTAGCAACGACGCCCTTAATAGTGGCCACCCATCTGGAAGGCTGTCGCTGGTCTATAGGCAGCAAGAAAACTGTCGCCTCTTGTTTCGGCGCTCTCTTTTGAGCGATAAAATCGCCGCATTAGACAAGCGGTTCCCCTAAACGTAAGTGGGCTGCTCGTTGGAACGTCATGTGCTGCCGGATATTGGAACAGCGCACTTTGCGACACGTCTCCGAAGGGAGCGCGCGAACGAAAGGCTACGGAAGGAGTGGGTCGCCATTGTAAAGAGAGATGGACAACGCCGGAATCTCTTCAACAGCGGGCTGCAAGACAATGGAGTCGCTTGAGGCAGTGCGTCACCCGAAATATTGCTAAAATTACCTCTAATCAGCTTGGAAGG
Source organism: Amblyomma americanum (assembly GCF_052857255.1). NCBI lineage: Eukaryota > Metazoa > Arthropoda > Arachnida > Ixodida > Ixodidae > Amblyomma > Amblyomma americanum. The sequence goes on from NC_135502.1 coordinate 60,454,415, forward strand.
GGGGAGTGGCCATTTCATACTAATCAGTGTCGCTACATTTGCGATTGCAAACGGTAGCCGGTCCGTAGCGGCAGCCAGAGCTTTTGAGACGGTGGTCACGTTACTTAAGTAGCAACATTTTGAAGTTTTTACATTTACGGTAGTCTGCACCTATGTTCATTAAATGCTTCGGCCTCTTGGTCGGAATGGTACCATACTCAGAGTGTACCAATAATGTCGCATATTGCTTTTATTGTGAACATACCATGGTGTGTTATTATTAGAGGAAATATTTGCACCAAACGTGAAGGCGTCCACAGCGATTCGATGTACAACAAAAAATGCTGTTATGCACGTAGCATTAAAAGCAGCGTCAAACATATAGAAGAAGGCGAAAAATAATCCCATTACACAGACAACATTAAATGCAGCGAGAAATGGTTAGCACAAGGCAATGCGGCCGAGCGCTTAGTGCATGGTAGGCGTTGTGTAGTGCTGAGCTTCGGAACATTGTTATGTCCGCAACGAGAATCCACCATACAGTGCTGGTTGGTTGCGTATCGACATTGAATTGAACAAACCAACGCGCTTTTATAGACCTAAAACTTAGTTTTGATGAAAAAGGCATGCTCACTTGTTTTAACAGAATGAAGACCCGAGCTTATTAATTGCTACTACTGAAATCGTGGAGAGAACTAAGTGCCCTTTTCTCATCTATATTTCTTTAGCTGCCTGCACAGTTTTAGTGTACTCATCTGGGTACTTTTATGTACTGAAATAAAACGACGAATTTTTTCGAAATGGGTGCATTCATTTTTTTCATGGAGATGCTTTAAAGCACTTTCGTGTTTGTTTCCGCATATTAAGAGCTTACTCTCTAAAAACGAATCACAAATATTATTAGCAATGTTAACACAATGTTAACAAAAAAAAAAGAATAAACAAGAGCGTTTCGGTTGGGTCTTGGTCTCTTAACTTTCTTGACGAGTATAGTTTCACAGGTTGTGTAAAATTCAGGATAAACTTTTTAGAAACTAAAATCGACGTTATTTCTGACCACGGTCTATTTTAAGGGCTATCTATGCCTTCTGGCAAATGAGCGTTCAATTTCTTTCTGCCGGCAGAAGAGCAGGCATTGTCGGGGCAGGGGAATGCGCATTGACAACAGCCGCAGGATCTCTGCTGGTCTAGAATTTTGCGAACACAGAAATATACCTGCAGGACGGAAGAAAGAGGTTGAGGTAGAAGAAACCAATGTGAGGCCGAATTCGTGAATTGTTGCCGTTGCGACGGTCTATATGCGAGAAAACGCATTTTCTTGGTGAAAGAGCAACTTCCTGCGCTCGAGTGTGGATATTTTTTTATATTATTTCTTTCAAAGAACACAATGACATAGCAAACCTATTTTTATTTATGTATTTAGTCCTCAAATGCCCCTCGGCAATGGTTTTACATGAGGAATGGGCGGCTTTACAGAAGGTTTTCAATGGCGGTCCTGAAATTCCTCTTACTCAAGTGATGTACCGCTTTTTCAGGGAGATAATTGCAGTCTTTTGCTGTTTGCAGAAAAAAAAAAACGAGTGAACATGCGATGATGTGCGCGCGTGCGGAGGGTATACCGACTTGGAATGACTGATCTAGGATGAATGGCGGTGGGCGGGAGATATAACGGTGCAATCAATTGGAAAATGAAAGAACTTATGACAGAAAATGAGCCTGGCTATTTTACGTCGTGTTTCTAGATTGGAAATATTTGTATTCGTTTTTAGCGTTGCAACACGATTATAGGAAGAGTAGCTCTGTAAGATATATCGCGCGGAGATGTTCCGTTTCGGATAGATTCAACGGAATTAGAAAGATTGGTCTGATGAGGGTCGATAACTTAGCATGAATATTCCAGCTTACAAGAGATTTGTAAGCGGGAGCTCTTAAGGAAGAGGAGGCAAATTTGAAATTTCGCCGGAGAAAGCCACGAATGCGGTTAGCCTCGTAGGATATTTTCGCTATGTGAGAGGGCCAGGAAAGAATATGTGTTAAAATAAGTCCTAGGTATCTATAAGATGTCACAGAGGATATTACGGAGCTACCTAAAAATACATATATCATTGTTATCTGGTTGGCTGCGTCCAATGCAGGATAAAGGCCGCTCCCACTGATCGTCAATATTAGCCCTGTCGTGCGCCAGCAACGGCCAACTTATTCCCGCAAATTACTAAATTTAAACTAAACTTTTGTGCATTCCATAGCACAAAAAAATAACATTACAGCCCAAAGATCGCTAGAGATAGAGATTTTAATTAATACAGGAGAGGTATACCTGGTTGTTAACCTGGCATACTACTCCAGAAGAGAGTGAAGGAAGAGGGTGAGAAAGAGGAGAGAACAGGAAGAAGAGAAAAAAAAGATTGCTAGGGTCATTAATTCATTAAAATGAGCACATTAGCTTATAAATCTCAAATAGCGGATGTGATACGGCTCCGCATTTGCGACAGCAGTTGCCAGGAAGTCGAGTACAAGAGCGATGAGTAAGCGGAAGTATTATTCAGCATCTAGTGCAGAGTTTGAGAGGCTTCGCGAAATGCATCGCTGAGCTGAAAAGCATATGGGAAAAAAATTTGATGCGGGTTTCGCTCCGCCGGAGGCTACTGATGCAGAAAGGCATTCCGGCAACATCTTGAGTGCGGCTGCGCATTGTTTTGAGGAGCGCTTTTTTTCTCCATAGATATTGCCCGAAGCGACGCTGCTTGTGCTCACGGCGCATTATGCCTAGAGGTATTGTACAAAGTCTGCATGTGGAAAACGACGCTATTGTTTTGAAGGAACTTGCTGAGCAGCATAAACGCTAAACGACGATGGTGACTGACTGCGTTGGTAAGGATCATTTTACGCAGTCATTTCACATGGCACTGCACGTTTTCATTATTTTTATTTTTTTTACTGAACTTGAAGTTTCAACGTGAAGAACAGAGGCGTGTGGCGGTTTAGTAAGAAACGCAGAGAATCACATCGGAAGACACTTTGGTCGTAGCGAGGAGCAGTCGAGACATGTTCACGATCTCGTGGTTCGCACCTTACGCTTACTAACTCACAGAAATTTTGAACATCTGTGACCCGTAATCGGCGAGTGAATATCCCCCTCGACCAGCCTTCGTCCTCTTGATGACTTTATCCACATTAAACTGCCCGCAGGCAACTAAAGCAGCCTTTCTAACCCGACCCTTACTGAGGATACAAAGTCCTCGATTGCGCTCTTCGATGGCCCTGGCAGCACGAACTCAAATGCTGGTGACATTCTCGATTCTACTGAAACAGGCCAGTGAGCATGCGTCTCCACACCAACTTTCATGCCAGTCGAGACGAACACCAGCCAATCGAAGTTGACGCCCATCTCAATATGTATAGTCGTACCTTCGGCTCTGTTTAGATTACGTCCTCTTGAACGAGGTCACGCATTCGTATCCTTGTTAATATACCGTAGTGTTCATCAAGGACTCACAGAGGGCCAGAACGTCAAACTCGATGAGCATGTATGGTTTCCTCAACAAAGTAATCCATGTGTGTTGGAGGAAACTGAATGGTGAGACAGCCACGTGAAGGACACGTGTCCCTGCCTCAAATAGCTTCTCATTTTGTTCAGTTTGAGAGGAATAATATGGTGGCGGGAGGAGTACCTGGCCCTACCGCACAGCGTGACCAGGCGGTGTGATCTTTGAGACGCTTAAGCTCGTTAAGGCAGACTAATATTCAGACGCCATGATTAGCGTCAGTTGCCTTTGGCTAAAAATTCGTTCATACGCAGACATTTATGTGTTTGCTTTCAACGGTTTTAAGGCGATAGCCTTTAATGGCTATACTCGCGTCCATCCGTTACATTTTAGGTCACGTGACCTTAAGATCAAGCGACACCACAAGGTCACTGGACGTCACGGCACAGCGCGTCGTGATGTCACGTGACCTTGTGATATCACGTGATTTCTCTGCCACGCTCGCGCCATCTGCTCTTCTCTGTCGTGAAATGAATTCAAGCGCGGCAAATTCAAATCAGTGCGATGAGTCGCAAACGTCTTTCGCCTTCCCGCAGTTCAGAGATATCTAAGTACCTCCGACCAATTTTTGTGCTTGTTGCCGCAGGCATGTCCCATGCCATTATTCGAGCGTTGCCGAACTTTGGTTGTTCAGCTGGAACTTGGCACTTCAGCTGTACAGTGAAAGTTGCAGTCGGAACGTGGGTGTAAGACGGCCACCAGTGATTACCTATGCTGCGTTGCTCCAGCAATCACGAGGCCTTGTGTGATTCCACTTAAAGATTGTGTTGCGAAAGCGTTGGCCAAGAGTGCGAAAATTTGCCTTAAATATATACGAGCTCTAATTATTCCACAACCTGCGTTTGGTAGCGCTAAACTTTAGGATGTGCTCATTAATAAGGGAATGACCTTGTCGGTACATGTACGCAATTTCAAGGACAAACTGTACATCTCTTCTGGAGCTGCAGTCAGTGCTTTGTGCAAGCCTTTTCGGTGCAGTATCCCTCCCACACACGGTCCCTCGCAAAGTATGATCGAACTCCTAAAAGCAATGGAAGCTAATGCCTTGACCACTTGCCCGGAACTTCCCAAAAATTTGCAACCGGAGGTATCGAGACGGAGCGCAGATGCTTCTCGCTTTCGGTACTGCACGTGGAGGAGGTGCTTCGCATTCGTGTTCGATATGTTGCTGAGCCGAGTTGTGAGCCTGAAATTTCCTTGTGGCGAGTTGTGAGCCTGAAATTGCGACCAGCCACTGTGGTGGCTCAGTGGTTATGGTGTTCGGCTCCTGACCTGAAGAACGCGGGTTCTATCCTTGCCTCGGCGTTCGAATATCGATGGAGGCAAAATGCTAGGGATCCGTGTAGTGTGCGATGTCAGTGCACGTTAAAAATCCCCAGGTGATCGAATTCATCCGCAATCCTCCACTAAGACGTCCTTCATACCGTGAGTCGCTTTAGGACGTTAAACCCCATAAAATCAAAACCTGCCTGCGAACTGCTCCCTTCACACTGCCATCTGCTCTGGAAGGTATGTATCTGAACCTACATTCCAGTGCTACCTCGGATAATGAATAAAACCCTCGGTCATCGCCATAGCACTTCGCCCTGCGGCATCTTGAGAAAAATAACGAAGGGAGAAGAGCTTTAAAATAGAAGCGAACTAGAAGATGATATTTGTAATATCTGCGCCCTAGTCTCTGGCTGGAGGCATCCAAGTTTGCACGGCCGCAGTCGCTTTCAGCGTGCACGAGCGACCACACTCCTCTATTTTTTAAATCTTAGTGCACTTTGAAGGTAAAAAATGTTAAGGGGAACCTTCCACAAGTTTATAAAAAGTGTAAAGTGTATCAAGTTATAGAAATTGCCCCATGTTTCATTTCATGCTGAAAAACGTTTTTAACCCTCTGTACCTAGAAGTTCATTAATTTTAATATTATAGTGCACCTGCTATGGCGTGAAAACTTATTACATCACTTTTACTAGTGGACTGTTTCTGTGCTCTAAATTATACCATCTTTGCCAAAAGGGCAGGCATTGTTTCTTAGCCGTGTATAGCGGAGCACTTCGGCACCAGCTAACCTCTAAATATGTGTAACGTAAGGACAACCGTCGTCCTCACCCTTCAAGCCCTTTTGGTCCTTAGGGGTGCCAGAAGGGCTACGCTAAGAGGCTGGGAAGTAAACCCCGTTACCTGGTACTTCTGGCAAGGACGGTACACGTGGTTGCAGCAGATCACCTCGCGAACATGGTTACAATGTATTGAGGGCAAGCGTTTATAAATTATTGTGAGGTAAACCGAACGCTTACAAGCCTTGCTCGCGTAACTATTGTCACGTGGCTGACACACATCCACTCCTCCACTTGAAGGTCGAATGTACCACGTCGATGACCTTGGCTCGACGAGGCTAGTAAAGATTTCGCTTTAAAGGTTCGTTTTTACGGCACAAGTGTCTCATACTGGATTGAAATTTCAGGCGAAGCTGCCTTGAGTAAATCTTGCTAAAATAATGACGTCGAGGTGTCATTTTGGGGTGCAGGGATTGCGGAGACCTGTGACACGGGCACAGTGTGAAACTGTTGCCTGAAATAGCAAGAGGACGTGGATGTTTGAAAGGGGAAGTGTTATCTTTGCGGCACTTTGATGCCCGGCAGCAGTTACGGCACTGCCTCGTGGCCCACAAAGTCAAAGATTCAAGGATGACGCTTCCAGAATAACATCGATGTCCCCTGAAAAGGTGTCTGTGCCCGGAGATGACACAGAGGTCCTTAAGACTACCCCCTCTCCCCCCCCCCCCGCCAAAAAAAAAAACTGAGTATCGAGCCACCCTTCGTCACCAGCCACACGAAATTTTGTTCCCTCGAGCCCTGCTGAAACAAGATTTCGCTCTTTGGGTACACCAAAAACAAGATTCATCTTTCTTGTTGTGGTCAGACGAGACTACATTCGCGACTCTCGTAATCTGGCAGACCGTAAGTTTTCTGCTCTGTGCGCCAAATCGCCTTTCGCGCTGTTTTGCAATGCAGTGTTTCACCGACCAACCACGAGGATCAAAACTTCCCACTCAGCTGGTTTTCGTTCTTGATCCCATTTCGGTCTCGACGCTTGCACTAGTGTACTTATGCCAGAAACATGAGAAGAAAAAAAACTTGAAGGCTTTGTCGCCGATGCAAAAAGCGTGCATCACACGCACGCAAAAGCAAGCGCACTGTAAAATGCGAGGCGCTTGCAGGGGGTTTCTTTTTTGTTGTTGTTATCCGGACTATTTAAATGTGCTGCGTGAAAGAGCGAGAGAGGAAATGCGTGTGAAAGAAAGCTATAGATGGGTTACACTGCAGGAAGTGAAGAATACACAGACTTTCATCAAATCGAAGGTGGCGCAAATAGAGTTTTCAGTACCGTGCGTAAGATGGCGCCACCGCAGCGCTTCACGCCTCTGGAACGATTTTTCTCGAACGCGGTATAATAAAGAAAAGATCGGGTGTGCAGCGTCAAAGAGGTCCTGCGTGACACGTGGCATGGCAACCCAAAAGATACGGTATTTTTTAGGCATTATAAATAAAAAATATGGCTTGCGATGCTTTTCAACCATTTTTTTTTACAAAGGAATAATTTATTTTTAAATTCCTGAATAGCAGAGGCATCAGGAGAGAATTGGTTAGAAATAAGTCAATATAACGTAACTGTGGGTCAACAATGATAGTTAAAAGTAAAAAATGAACACGTGAACGAAGGTGTTAAAAATTTTACATCCAAATTAATAAATTAATCTGAGCTCCAAAGCAACGCGTAACTCAATCGTAATAGAGAGAAAAAATTATTATTGTACGCTTGAAAGAAGAGTTTACAAATTTACATTGAAATACAGGAATGAGAACAAACAGTGTCTGACCGAAGAACTGACAATTCGTGATAGAAGCAATGTCAACAGGAATTTAGTTCTGGCTCTTGACGTAAGCGATGTGTATAGAGATACAAAAATTTGTTTGTGTTTCTTGAGTGCGATGAACATCGTCTTGAAGATGAAGTCATGAAGAATGATACTTGGGCATCAATATGTGTACAGCATGCAAGCACTGGCGATAGTACACGCTGTGAAATCGCACAAAAGAAAAGCCGTACTACGGGGTCATCACTGTGGCGCAGACAAGCTGACGTTCATGAATGTGAGGGTCGAGGTATAATTGCTATTAGGAAAAGGACGCTGGTAGCTTAATTGTGAACAAGTTCAATGTTTCAACTCAACAAGACCCGGGTCTTACGGGTCTTACGACCTCAAACGCAATTTTTTCGGGGAGAAGGCAAGCCTGCGTCTCATGGCTTTGCCCAGCCCAAACAATCCACCTGGCTATCTAGATGCAGTGCCAACTAATGAGGGATGGGAGGCTGCCCTGCCCAGCTCTTGACTCCAGGGCCGAAAGTAGCTCGTAGCACATGCATGGACAGCAGCGGCAGCTGCTGGAGTCCCGGACTAGGACCCCCCCCCCCCCCCCCCCCCATACATCCCCCTACCAAGTCTACCAATAAAGTTTTTGATTCATTTATTATCCCTGATAAGATTATCGCAATAAGCCCCCTCCACAGAAAAAACAACAACAAAGCAACAAAAACAAAAACTTGCCGTATTTTAATTTTAATCCTTAAATAATTTTATAGACTAAGTAATTACAATGCAGAGGACGGTTTTCTAAAATTGCAGTACAAGCGAACTAACATGTGGTGAGCGTTGTTAACAAGGTTCACGTGTGTTTTCCATGTTGGATCAGACAACATGGTCACGGTGAGATGTTTATTTAATTATATATTTATATTTACTGCAGACATTGGTGAGTTGGTACTGGTTCAATAACGGCCCTATTTAGTTCTTAAGTTTTAATCCTTCCATTTTTCCAATAAAGTTTCATTTGTCGACATTAGGAGATGCTTATTCCGATAATTACTTTTCCACCGATAGTATAACATTGTTTAAGTCTGACTGCGAGGCGTGTTCGCCCTCTTTGTTAAGAACTTTGCGATAAATAGCACACCCATCACAGTAGATATGCACGACGAGATAAAACAGTGCTACTTATTGTATATTGAAAAAAGTGGCGGCTCTAAAAATGAGCGACGGAATGCCTGCAATATTACGTGAATAATATGAGAGCTGTACTCATTATCTATGACGCAAGTGTCGGCGTATCAATGAAAAGCAAGCTAGGTTAATAGGACCGAGTCGAACTTTAAGATTGAGTTTAAGCACGAGATAAAAGTAACTTAGTCAATCAACCTACATTTTGTGTCCTGATTTATCAACCCTCTCGCTCCCCTTTCCGAGCGATTCTGCACTGAAAGAGAGAGGGTTGTACAAATTAAAAGTGAGCAGCGTCCCAAAGTTTCGGCCTTACGGCTGCAGGGCCTCCTTTTCACTTAAGCTGCGGTTCAGGTGCCCTCCGATATGGGAGACAGTTACTGCGTTATTTCCTTTCCTCACAAAACCAATTTTCGTATCAAAACTGTGATGCAATCGTCCATAGTGCAGCAATCGGGGTGGTGTCATAAGCGCCTGTATGCATGTGGGTGGTGTGTGTGTCGGGTGGTGGGTGTCATTACACCCATGGACCGTAATGCTTTCGCATTACCACACGTGTCTCGAGTGTCTCTGCCGAATTTTTAATATATTTAGATTAAGATTTACCTCAACCTCTCACAAATATTATTGTTTCGAGAACAGGCCACGTTGACGAGTGATCGGGTGGCCATTTGGAGTTTCGATTTCATGAGCGAATTTGAGTTTTAATGAGACCGTCCTTTTGCAAGAGTGACCCCAAAGTCTCCCGTTTCTCATTTCGAAGACTCGTATCCAAGTTTAAAAGTTTGTCCACGCGCGCCCATGATATTTGACACTGTAGTTCCGAAGTAGCGAGGGGAAACAGAAGCGAGAACACTATATAAAAATATATCTTGTCAGAAGACTTCAGCTTCAAGCACGTCGAATGACATGTGAACTGGAATAATAAAAAGACTAGAATCAAATATTTACATAATTTTCGCTGCCAGACATGTTTACTAAGAGTGGGTAGGTTATATGAGCGTGCGATGTCTGAGTCAATGGCTATTTTCACGACCTAGAAGGGCGTCTCAGTTGATCGAATATGGTGACGTTGAGGAGGAGTGGCTTATGTGGTCAGCCTGTAGGTAGAATCGCGCTTGTCTTAAAATTACACGACCGAATCGCGCTCAATTGTCAATGATGGAATTCTTTCCGGCTGTCGTGCATCAAATAGACGAAGGACGGAGACATAAGCGGACACACAGAGCGCCCGTGCCTTGTTTTCTGAGACTTACAGACTCAAAAAGTGCAAACCAGAAAGCCGAAGTTCCGACGCTATTGAAGCGCCAGCCTCATGTGAGCCAAACAGACGTTTGCTTCTCTAGAGTATAAACTAATTAATGAGAAGCAAATAAGAAATGGCTGCCTGCTGTTTGAAAGCGTCGGGCGTAAGAGCGGAACGACACATGGTCGGCGCATGCTTTGTCGATAATTTGAACTGAATGACATAGACGATGAAGGCTCCTGATCAGCGAGTGACTAACAAACTTAAAAGCGCAGTTTTATGCACTTAGCCCTAGAAACAAGCAAGATGCAATGATTGTTGTGTTAGTTGCGCAGAAAACAAGCAAGCTGAAGAACTCTGCTAGTCACTGTCGCTTGTGCTTTAACATAAAAACTGGGCCCTTCGCTGTTTATTCGGAACCATGAATATTATTAACCACGTGAGACTATAAATATCACAATAGGTTTGATAACATGTACAGGCCGAAAGCGAGAAGAACGCTGTCGTAGTTTTTGGCAGAATATCTTCCTTGTGGGTTTAAACTGTTCGCATCCGGTGAAAGGAAGGCACGTAATTAACGTAACGGCACTATAATAAAATCCTTTCAGCGGGTTCGACTGTAATCTTACTATCCGCTTGTCTCAGTAACTGATCCCAACAACAGCGATAGCCCCCCCCCCTTTTTCTATTTTAATTAATTTTTTAATTGGTTTTTTTGGGGGAAAGGAAATGGCGCAGTATCTGTCTCATATATCGTTGGACACCTGAACCGCGCCGTAAGGGAAGGGATAAAGGAGGGAGTGAAAGCAGAAAGCCCCCCCCCCCCTTTTTCTATTGAATTAGCAAAGCACCAAATCCCCATGTACGCATGCCGCATTAAGGGCTGTCGCTACTGGGAGTCATGCACTAAACAGTTAGCGCTTGAAATGTGACCAATAGTTCGCTGTGCCCAGCGCTGTTTTTTAATAATAATAATAATAATAATAATAATAATAATAATAATAATAATAATAATAATAATAATAATAATAATAATAATAATAATAATAATAATAATTGATTTTTGGGGAAAGGATATGGCGCAGTATATGTCTCATATATCGGCGGACACCTGAACCGCGCCGTAAGGGAACTAATAAAGGAGGGAGTGAAAGAAGAAAGAGGTGCTGTAGTGGAGAGCTCCGGAATAATTTCGACCACCTGGGGACCTTTAACGTGCACTGACATCGCACAGCACACAGGCGCCTTAGCGTTTTGCCTCCATAAAAATGCAGCCGCCGCAGTCGGTTTCGAACCCGGGAACTCCGGATCAGTAGCCGAGCGACCTAACCACTAAGCCACCACGGCGGGTCGGTATTTGTTAGGTGTTCGTTATAAACAGTGTATTGTATGAGGAATCTGAAGGTTCCCAGCTACACGTGGGTATACGGCTTAAGGGTACCCTATCAAACTTCCGCAATTTGCTACGCTCGTAGGATATCATGGATCTTTGCGGGCTTTTTAAGAGCATACATTTCTGGTATACATCGAAGCGCACTTCAGAAGTACTCCACGGAAACAGCGTCGACATTGTTTTCTGCGTTTGTTTCAACTGCGCTATAGTATCGACAAAGTAAAGACTGATGTCGCCACTTAGACTGCTTGCAGCGTAGGCACTCCGATTAGTTCCGCAAATTTATCTTGAGCCTGCGTACACTTGCCTTTCTCTTCAGCTGGTGTGTACACGACCCCATGGGTCCACGTAAAATGGATGACGGTACACTCAAAATGGCCGGTGCAATTCTGTTGCGTCAGAGTGCACTTCGTTTCTATTCACGTGGTGGCATGAGCATGACTCCAAGGGCCTACGCAAATTATGTGGCGTAACTGTCATGGCGAGTGGTGCAAATAGAGCGATGCACCAAAACAGAGGGGACGGAAGCCACAAACAGTACACGGCTCACTCGCCTTGTGCACGAGCGAGGCATCCCTGAGCAGGGCGAGCGCCGTGAGGGCGAGGCATCGGCCGGCCTGCAGGCATCGCTCGAACGCGTCGTCCGTGCAGCAGGCGGATGCCGCCGACAGCGGAGGCTCCGCGTCCAGCGCGAACAGTGGGCACAGCGTGGGCATGGAGTGCGACACGGCACCAAGGCCCGAGGGGAGAAACCACTGCTGCTGCCGCTCCATCTGCTGGTGGGCGGTGCCGGCGCCGAACAGTCGAGCTGCAAGCGACGCCAGAAACGCGCGGAACGTGTCGCGCTCAGGATAGTCCGGCTGTTGTTACTTAGCACAGGTGGCGAGACAGGCGATCAGGTTGACGCGTACGTGTTTGAGGTGGGCACAACTAAAAAACAAGCGACAAAATCAACGTCATTAAGAAGATCCCATCCAGCCAATAACGCTGATGTACTGTCGTGATTTCGCGGTCAACCACCTTGAGCCTGGCAGGTGAAAGGAGGCTGAACGAGACGCCATGACAATAGGTCAACGCCATTGTCTGGATGGGCCTCGTTTTAACGAAGTTTGCCGCTTCGTTCTTGAGTTTATGTCACTGTAACACTACCCATGAAGTACGTCGCGCTGTAGGTAAGAAAAAGGACTTCTTATGGCACCTGCTTAACGGTCCAGGGCCAGTACCTCCTCTCTGAATCGATTGTTCAAACGAAGAAGCTGTCACGGTTTTACCCAGTGGTGACAACGCAGATAGAATGCAGTAACACTGGGCGAAAATATACGACCCTCATTGTTACAAAATAGCTATAATTAAAGTTTTCTTATTAACAGCGAATGGGGTAAGAAGTCGGCATCTAGTTGAGTGATTAAAAAATCAAAAAGCGTTATTTAAAACGTAAAACAGAGGGCCGTTTATGTCAATGGAAGCTTTGTGTCCGTACTGATTCTTTTTCGAAGCATCCGAGTAAGTTCTATTTGAAACCATATGTTCAAGTACGGCCATACAAAAAGATACTCTGCAGACAGATGCTGGCTTTAAGAAAAATAATCTTTTTTTTGTCATACCTGCCATTCAGTAGGAATCAAATGAGCGCTTCCCCTGAACCATTAAGACTTCGTGTAGTAATTCACTCAGGGAATGAAGAGGCGACTGCAAGAACGACCATAACTGCAGTTTTGTTTCGTGTAGAATTCGCTTTGAACTCCTGACGCTCCAAAGCCGTGGGAAGCGAAGATGCACGTTTTAAATTAGTTGAATCTTGGTGTATGATAGCGAAGACCCAACCACAGAGCCGGCCTCGGTCGGCGTGTAACAAGCTCTTTACTTCCTAGAAAGTTTACACATCAAGTACATATACCACACCGGTGACATATACCACACCGGTACTATATCCTCACCGGTGACACCTGCGCGCTGAGTCTGGTCGAGGAATAGCTGGCCGAGCGTCTCGTTGGCCATCATGTCGACGTAGGGCCGCTGGTAGTCGAAGGACACCATGCAGCCCGTGGAGTGGCACGGGCCCATGCACGCCGACCGCAGCCGCTTCTGCAGCTCCAGCAGCTCGGCGGCGCTCGGGGTGCAGCCGAACAGCTCGAGCCGGCAGCGATCGGGCACACGCAGTGGGGAGCACTCCGACGGCCGCAGAACGCCTGCGAACCGGAACCGATGACCGTGCTACAGCTTCATGCAGGGGGGCTGAGAGGTGATGGCGTTAAGTTGAGCGTTCTGGCATGCCGCCATGATGATGATGACCAACGCATCAACATAGATGGCACAGAGGAAGGAAGGAGGACTAACTGAAATTTTTGTCCTGTGCGCGTGATCTTTACCAGTGCTGCGGAGAGGGGAACTTGATTTTTATTAAAATTCTGGACGACAATGAATTGATGCGATGAGAAATTGATAGCATTCTCCTTTCACTCGCCAATCTATTCAAATTCGGATTCTATTTATATTCCGACTACACATCTACGCAAAATGTGTCACATTGTTAGATCATGGTGAGTCCTCATACCACTACCGGTGCCGTGGAGCAGCGGTTAAACGTTGCACCACTGCACCGGAAGGTGGCTCTTTCAAACACAGCCACCAATGGGGCTTGTGAGACGCAAGTTTCTCTTCCCGAGTAATGCGAGATGGAATAGCTCCCACAAACCTCATTTTTGCGCGGGTAGTTGTATGGCAGACTACTTTGCATGTAGGCTTTCTGTTGTCAGAGTTATTTTCATTTTCGCTTAGTCATTCTTAGTCGGCCGACTCCCTCCTCTCCCCTAAAAGTGGAGAGGAAGACGGTTGACAGGTGGCAGGTTGGAGAGAGGAAAATCCCCCTAAACAGCATCTAGCAGCCGGAGGCTTAACGCAGACGTCGACGAACAATTTTCGCCTTCACGACCTTCCTAATTCTGTCGCATTAGAAAATAATATTAAATCGCATTCATTGGGTGACTGAATCACAATTAACCAAATGCTAATTATGAAGAAATATTGGTTTCATACCTCAGTTTCTATAGGTATAGCCAACTTGCTCTCAACACAAGGAAGACTTTGTACGCGCAATACACAGATTGCGGCTAGAATAGAAATATCAGTTATGCCAGATCGGGTATTGACAAGGTCTTCTGGCTACTAAACGTGCCGTTGCCTTTGCTCACTTGAGCTCTTCGAGACGTGCAGCCCGTATGGTCTCCCTGTCTGCTTGCGTAGTTTGAGTAGCTTTCACCATCAGCAGCTTTTTTTTCTTTAGTTGGACAGGGCGTTCAGCGTCGTTGGCTGCTTTCTCTGTTTGACGAACCAAAGCGCCCACTTTCTCTTCAGCGGTTAGCAAACATTCGCAACGCAGAGAGAACGAATTAACGATGAAAGAAGTGACTTCAAACACAAAGTGAGAAGCTACCAGTAAGAACGCGTAGCACGAGAGACAGCGGCGATGGCTGGTGGCTGTAGAGTATCGGGAAACAATGCGACCGGATGGAAACAACTTTATTAGGCAAAAGAAAGGCCGCTTGGGTGGTCTCTTAATGGCCCGGGAATCTACGGGCGTGGACTTCGCGTAGAACACTGCCCATTAGCCATTTCTTGCCGGCGGGCTGACCGGTCCATAAAGCAGCCTCGCAGGAGGAATGAGTGGAATGAGAAAGAGGGGGGGGGGGGGGGTCTACCTGTGGGGAATGGCGCTATACTGTGTTTGCTCCTGTGGCGGTTTACGTCCGACTCGGAGCTATTTTTGGCAAAGATTTGTTTTCCGGCTAGTTACCATTCAGATAGCTTCGCAATCTTACGGATAAGTGCACCTTCGCGTTCGCCCTCACATACTCGGCTTCAGGCGCGCCAAGTTTCCTCGCGATGTTCGCTTTAGTGCGCTGAGAATGTTAGCTAAACGCACTTCGTGCTTAAAACGCCCGTGTGTAGAAAACGCAGGCGGTCGAAATTAATCCGGATCCCCCAACTACGACTTCGCTCATAAAACATGCGCAGCTTTACTACGTTAAACCCCCTGTACCAGAACACCATGTACAAAGGATAATCACTTACTAAACGTGCAGCATCTCACACGTGGCCATGCCGCACCGAAGAGCATAAAGCCAATATCGCCGAGAAAATTACAAAACGCACCGCCCCAGAGCCTGCAATGCCCCATGAGAAGACCTTAAGTGGAAATAAGATGATGATGATAACGAGGATGAAGATTTTTGCTGAACCCACCTTGGGATCAGTAATGGCGAGCGCAAGGAAGAAAAAAAAGCAGTAGGGTTTTAACGTAGTTAACACGTGTAGACGTGTGAAAGCGTGTGTTTAGCCTGTTTGGCTCATGGTTTTGCTTTGCTGGACCGTCGGCACGTCTGGTGACGATATTAGACTCAGGTTAAGCTTTGATAGAGGTTAAGCTGATCTGGTCTGCTCCCGACGCAGATAGAAGTTGATGAAGATGATGACGTGCAATGCACAGCTCGAGGTTCACCGGTGTTGCGCTCCCACGTGCTTTTTCTTTTTATTAACTGCGTTGAGGTGAATAGCCACCCGATTCTTGGCTGATCCCCCAGTGTGGGTATTGCCATCTTTTGATAGGGTAACAACAAAAACACAGCTCGAGGGTGTGTTGCAGTTTAACGCGAGGCGTAATCGGCTGCGGCATAGTGCTCTCGTGCAGTGGCCAGAGAGGCTGATCTGTTGGCGCCGCTTCGGGTTCGAATCCTAGTCGCGGCAATATTTATTTTATTTCTGCAACCTCAAAGTGGTTCAGTGGATAGGGCGCTCGGCTACTGATCCGGAGTTCCCGGGTTCGAACCCGACCGCGGCGGTAGCGTTTCGATGGAAGCGAAACGCATAGGCGCCCGTGCGCTGTGCGATGTAAGTACACGTTAAAGATCCCAAGGTGGTCGAAATTATTCCGGAGCCCTCCACTACGGCACCTCTTTCTTTCTTTCTTCTTTCCCTCCCTCCTTTATTCCTTCCCTTACGGCGCGGTTCAGGTGTCCGCCAATAGGCACTTTTAGTTGGGGCGTACGAAGTAAGCTTGCGTACGCATCTCTTACTGCGTTGCGTACGCTGTGAATAGCGTAAACACGACACTTTTAGTTGGCCGAGCCGTAGCGTCCCTCAGGTGCATGCGTAAACAGTAGTGCTATCTAGTGACAAGGCGTCAAAGCACATCAACGCTCGTTTGAAGAAATTTTCATCCCTGTCCGTGATTACTGATAACTAGGGTGAGTGCATTGCGAGCCTTTTTTTCTTCCAAGAAGAAAAACTATGCAAACCGCAGAAAATGTAAGAACTGTTTAAAAGCTAGAAAACTGCTTCGCCAGGTGCCGTTGCTACGAGGAAAACACACCGCATTTAGTTGGGCCTTGGAGCCTGAAAATCGCCAAATTATCCGAAAAACAGGGGCTAGCTATCGCTTATACCGGTAAGTGTGGGCAAGAGTAAGCGAAATAAAAGCGAAGCGCTACCATTTGAGCGAGCTATTGCGTAAGAGAATCCAACGGTGACATGTATTTATTCCGAGACGGGCGAGATGGTTGCCGCCATGTTCTCTACGCAGCACGTAGCGTCCCACGTTGCGTACGCTGCGCTATGGTTTATAGCGGGCGGGCGTCCGCAACGCCCGGCTAGATACGTTGCGTTCTACGCATGCGCATATGTTACCCGCAGAGTCATTGCGTGCACAAGCTCATTGCGTATGTCCAACTAAATGTGTCTAAAATGTGAGACAGATACTGTTCCATTTGCTTTCCCCAAAAACCAATTTTCATTTTCATTTTCCTCAAGGTCAGGGACATCACAATATTTTAGGTTGGGTTTGACTCCGTCAATTGTGCTTTCGTACAAAAAGCAAAGAAAACGGTTTAGACAGTCGCTGGCATGCGGAGGCTGACGGACTTCCTCCTGGAACAGCGCGCAAGCAGTTCGGAAGAGAAGGAAGGTGACGCACCGGCCACGTGCCATTGCTGCGGGAGGTCCCTGCGAACGAGGGCCACGTTCCGGTAGGCGGCCACCGCGGCGTCCATTGCGTTGATGCCCTCCCACGGGGACAGAACCGCCGAGGTCTCTCGGCCGTGGTACGTCACGCGGGTCTGTGCCAAAATGCGTACCATCAACGCGGCGCATTAACAGCCTTCCATCGTGCTCTTCGCCACGCCAGAATACAACGCCAGTGAGCGCAAAAGAAACAGATTGGAGAAAAGGAGAAGTGTCAGGCTCGTACTCTTCATGTTGGCCTGTATGGATGAATTACCGCATTATAACCACAAATAGGCTAAAAACTGACCTTTTATAAGATAGGGAAAGCAAAAAAAAAAAATGAAACTAGCTGCGTTGTCATCATTGGAAAACTTCAAAAGTAGACTGCGTGCGTCGACAGTTATTAGGTGCGGATCCTAGAAGCTAGGCTTTACAGGTGTTCACTTCTAAACTGCGATCATGGTGTCCTTTTCGGTTTAGATGGCGCGAGCTATGAATAGAGTGGCGGAGGAAAATTTTTCAATGCAATTTTATTAGCAATAAATGCACCGTTCGCGGGCCGACAAACATCAGCACAGCCAGAAACAAGCAAATTGGTTGGGTGGGTACACCAAGGGAGGCCTCAAAGCAGCGTGTCGTCGAGTAGACTTACATGACCTCTTACCGCAAGTAGTGTGAAAAAATCCATGCCCCGATCAGAGTAAGCAACGTTCTGATTATAGGCCTTCAAGGTGTCATGGCCGTCGGCTGTGAAACAGATGCGTCGAGGCATGATATCTGAGTGACTTCATAGGGTTAGGTTTGGCAGCATTCTCAGGCAACAAAAAGAGTGAATTTAATTCCTAAGATTGTTCGCTTTCCTCTAGTACCCAATAAGCGATTGTTGTGCTATGACATACATGAGATTACAGCGCGCACTGCAAAGTCCACATAGCTTAAAATACTTTATATCGCATGACAAGTCGTGACACATTGTCGAGGCCGTCATCCCAGCGCCTCGCATGGGAAGCATTCACACTGAACGGATGGTGATCACCGGAGTTATACAGCGACAGCTGTTAAATGCCCATTTCCCGGCTCTGCTGCATTGGCGACGTTGGCGTGAAACCACGCACCACTGATTGGTCGGCATGCAGTGGCATCCTGTATGACGTCACACGTTACGCTGACTGGTCACTATGCAGTGAACTCAGGCATGGTGTCACTGCCGTACTCAGTGACAGCGCGCAACGCTCAGTGGTCTGAACACAGTGACGCCACGAGCGACAGCATAGTGACGTCACGCGTACTACACCAGGAACGAAGACAAATAATAAAAATAATCAATATTACAGTCACCAACGAAAAACAGCTGTTGCGAAATATCGCTTTAGAGAGTGGTGATCGTCCTTTGAGTTTTTTTTTTGTTTTTTCGTACTACGTCGTCGGCACGAGTGGCTTAGCTTCCTCCTGGGAACGTCCCACATGCAGCAATTAGAGCCAAAGATAAAAAAAGCAAAGGCGGCGAAGGTTCGCATACGAACTTTGGTGCCAAGAAAAAGAATCGCAGTAGTCCTTGAGCTATACGCGGAGGGGCCGACAACGCCACTGCTTACGTAAGTGGCGCAGGGGGTCCCGTAGAAGACCATGCCGGGACCCAGGGCAGGCCGCGTCGCCAGCACGGCGTCGACCTTTGAGAACGCGTTCTTGTCGAGCAGCAGAGCCTTGCCCTCGCCGCACATCTCGGAGGGCGTGCCGAGAACTCGCAGCCGGCCGCGACAAGGGGCGATGCCAGGCACCTGCACTTTATCCGCTTTTGAAGATCCTGAACTTTCTCGATGGACGCGAGGGAATTCCGCCTATAGTGCTGTTATGTTTTATGGTAAAATCTGCAAGTCACAGCTTGGCATTTCATCGCACACAGTAATTTCTTTCAGAGTGGAACACTTAATAAGCACCGTTTCGCGTTGAGCGGCGTCGCCGTCGTCCCTCGGCGTAAAGAAGCGAACGAGGAGCACAACTGTGTATTAAGGAGAGCGAAGGCAAAGCCCAGCGGATGATGAAAGAAGGCGCTGGCGCGAAGGCGGGCTCCGCGGGAGCGCGCGCCACCGTCCGTCCTCTCAAGGCGCTCGAGGCTCAACGGCGGCGGATAATAATAATAATTGGTTTTTTTGGGGGGAAAGGAAATGGCGCAGTATCTGTCTCATATATCGTTGGACACCTGAACCGCGCCGTGAGGGAAGGGATAATGGAGGGAGTGAAAGAAGAAAGGAAGAAGGTTGTGCCGTAGTGGAGGGCTCCGGAATAATTTCGACCACCTGGGGATCTTCAACGTGCACTGACATCGCACAGCACACGGGCGCCTTAGCGTTTTGCCTCCATAAAAACGCAGCCGCCGCGGTCGGGTTCGATCCCCCGCGCTGTCCAAACCGAAACCCATGCAGAGCCGTTTCCGTTCGGCACTGCGTGTTTCGTATGCGGTCGTCTACGGTTCAAGTACCGCAGGAGCTGCGCTTAAAAATCTTGATACCGAGAAACGTAACCATCGCCTAGTTTTTTTTTTTATAAAACACTGCAAGAGAGAAGACATCTCGCGACGCTGCTGACCTAAACCAAGCATCTCCTGAGTTAGAGCTTTCTATTGGTTGAAACCCAGAGATTCTGTCACGGGTTGCGCACCTGTTGTCTGTATTGAATTTTTTTCGCAATAATTTATTTTAATTTGTTCTACTAGTTTTATTCATCCTAGCTTTCCCTGAGTCTTTTTCTCTGCTTCCCTGGGGTTAAATGTTTGAAAAAAGGGGGCCTTTGACCGCAACTCGGGCCCACAAATCAAAACGGTCAAGCTGCCCTTGAATAACTAAATTGAACAATCATCATACTTTCTGTGTATCATTCTCTGCAAATAATGTGTGTTTTTATTCTATTTTTTTTAAGTGACGTGCACGTCTCGAGGTACCTTTACTTGACAAGCTTCGGTTTTGCTTGTCGGAGCGAAGGGTTAAAACTGCATTAGAATCGACGTCCCGAAATACCTCGGAGGTGCCGAAATAGAAACGACCTATTCGGAAACATTTATGTTTAGAGAATAACATGTAGAAATTCACACAAATTGAGCTAAAATAGCCTATAAATGCCGAACATACAGTACTCCTTATCAAATCACGCGTTATCAAATCGTCTTTAGCTTTCATTTATTGATGTAAGCAACAAACAAACGCACATTCATCACCAGTCGCAACCTGATAGAATTTACATCTTTCACACTGTGCGCTCTGAGCCGCAAAAGTAATCCGTATGAAATGTCTCATTTCCTATTCCTTGAAGGCAATGTAGCGTGAGTTTTTTAATGAAAATATTCCCTTACGCGATAGAGAAACAATCAAAGGCACCGCGTTACGAAACAGCGCTTGAAATGGCGGTGTTCCGATGGTTCATACGTAGGTATATGCCAGCGGTTATATGTTATGAAGCAAAATTCACTTAATAGTTTCTGACGCATCTTCCACGGCGCTCGTAAAAATCATCAGATCAGCGCTTCACAGAAACACACTTACCGCGGTGAATTTTTCTGACATTAGGGGTGCAGGCACATGACATTGAGTCCCATTAGGCTGAGACATTTCAGCATGATGCTTTAAGTTAACGCTAAAGAATCGCTCTTGTTTCTGGCATTGACTAATGCAGAAAGCAAGGTGACGCCACAAGCAAGACTTGATATTAATTATCTAATTCATAGATTTTTCATGTCAAAAACAAAAGCTACAGGTTTTATTTGAACACCCCATTTCTCTTCCTTGTCTGTTGAACATGTTATATATGAGGCACAGGTTAAATTCTGCCACCTTCGATTCTTGAACGTGTAGCATCAGGACAGTGCGGTTTTGCGTTTCACGTGAGTTGATGTACGGTATTCTACCCAACAGGCCAACTCGTAGCCGGTAGCGGAGCCCCGTTGTCACTGAACCATCGAGGCGAGAAACTACACCACACCTGGACTTCAAGTTTAGGACTTCAAGTTTATTTCAGCTTTTGTCTTGCAAAATCTTTGGGTGACGAAAAAAAAGCGGTTCGCAATGGTCGCTTGACAAGCTTCGTCACCAGTAGAAGTTGGCAACATTAGCAGACACAGTTACACATGAGAGTCATTATACATTGTTAGACATTGTTAGAGAAAAAAAAACGAGAAATGACAGGTAAAAACATTCAACAGAGTAACAAAATACAACCTAGTCAATGAACAGTTCCCTAAGTGCAGAAGAAGTCATTTTTGTTAAAGTGCTGTAGAGAGGGGTGTTCAAACATTTCGGAAGAATATACTTTAACATCGCACAACAGTAGTTTGTTCTGCATCTGGGTATTGCAAACATTCCATGGTCGCTAGTTGCATAGGGTGTGGCATATGGTACAAGAGGAACAATGCGGCTCAAAAAATGGTCATTTCGTGCCGTGATTTTTTTTTTTATAAATGCAGGCAAACCTGTAGTCAGATAGCTTATTAACCGTAATAATTTTATATCTTTGTCTTATGGGGCGAGTCGGGGCGTCAAAGGAAGCATTTGTAATGATCCGTAGCATTTTTTTCTGTAGTGTGAAAAGTTTTTGTATACTTGACACAGTAGTATTTCCCCATACCAAGTAACAATAACCTATATATGAGAAGAAAAAAGCGTAATAAAGGTCGAGCTTCGTTTTCACGGGCAAAACATGCTTATTACGAGCTATGATACCTATGAATTTAGACAGGGTGATGCATATCTTGCTAATGTGGGTATTCCATAACATTGTGGGAGTAAAATCTATGCCAAGGGAGGTGAATGCCTCGACGTATTGTAGTTCCTGATATATCGAAATTTAGCTCCGCAGCCGCGAGGAGTGTCGCCGAAAGAATATAATGATATTGTTACTGCTACCGCACCTTCGTGGTGATATAATTTTCCCCGGTGAACTGCAAAACGAACTGTTACATCTTTGTTGAGTACTAGCATGCGGAGATGGCAAACTTGTCACGCATTTCTTCCGCGACAGTTTACCAAATTCACAGGACTATCGAAACATAAACAGACCACAGTATGCATGCCTATCAACTCCTTCGACCACAGTGCCCACCATGGTTGTCGACGTGTTTACGCCTTCCCTTTCCTTCGTCCCTGACTTGTGCGGATTACCCAGCTTCTCATAAAGAATTACACTGTCCTCTTCATTTCTTATTGTTTCTGGTATTTTTTTTGCCAGTGGATGCCTCCTAATGGATAGAAAGCTGCCGCGGTGTTAGAAAATGAAACGAAAACGTCCTACGAGCATTTGAAAGCCGCTGAAGGAACATCACGCGTAAAGTAATTTGTTAAAAAATTTCTACGCTTCACGTAAAGTGTCCGAGTTAATAGTAAAAATACCCCCCCCCCCCCTTTTTCCCCTCTTCTTGCGCGGACCTACCATCTTGGCGGCCTCCATCTGAATGGTAAGGGCTGCCGCCATGGATGCCGCACTTGCCAAGTTGTTGCCCCAGGCGTGACCCAGGCTAGCCACGGCGTCGTAGTCGCACACGAGGCACACCGTGGGGCCAGCATCTGTGCGTGACAGTGCTGTACAACAGCGCCCTCACACACGGCGTCTTGACGCTCACCTTCGGTGAAGACGAGCTCGGCGCAGAAGGCGGTGGGCAGCAGGTAGCCGGGCATGACGAAGAAGTCCCTGGTGCGCAGCATGTCGCACAGCAGCTGCTGGGCGAACTGCTCGTCGCCCGAAGCCTCGGGGCAGGCCCAGAGCTCCTCGCTCAGCTGGCGCACTTCATCACACACATTTTCTGGCAAAGACATGCCCACCTTCTATGGCTGTAGGTGGGCACCGCTAATACGGAAGGATACGACTACTGCTGGTGCCGCTGTTGTTGATGATGATGAGGAATATAGACGGAACCGGAAGTCCTTGGCGCGTCCCGACTTTTTTTTTTTTTCAGCGAGATTTATTGGCTCAGGACATCAATGATGAGCGAAGGTGTGACGAAAGATGTAGGAATGATTAAAGTAATAGAAAAAGGCTAGCTTATTTTATGAAGTCCAGTAGAGAGCGATGGGATAGTCTCTGCGTCCTGGCAATATACGAAGCAGGGTTGCTTGGTGAAACACCCGCTGCCTTCAGGGGCCGGATCCTTGTAGGCTTGAGAGCAGGACAGTCCCACAGTAAGTGGTGAATGTCGGCTTCAATGTCCTCGTGTTTACATATCGGACACTCAGGCCGAGGAAACAAATGTTGGTACTTAGGCCACTTCCGAGTGAAGGCTGGTGTGAGGGCAACCCCGACCCGGATCCTCCTAAGCGCAACCTCCTATGCGCGATAAAGACCGCGGGGGAGGGTTACCGCACACGGAGGGATGAGAGCACGTTTGCGGCGCCGGTTGAGTTTATTTCTTGACGAAAGGAGGGTAAAATTGTACAAATGAAGGAGCCGAGGCCGTGATGAGTTTATGTTCGCAAGGCGGGTCGCTAAATCTGCCTGGCTTTGATAGGCCAGCAGATCCCGTGGGACCCACTCAATGCGTACTGGCAGCGGGATACATGCAGCGAGCCGGTGGATGTCCTGACATATCGTTCGACAGCGGCTAACACGTCGTAGCAACCGGACAACTTGAAGGGCGTCAGTGCGGATGACAACGCGGGCCGCAGGGAGCATAGTTATGCCGGCACGGAGCGGCGTGCTTCCTGAACTGCAACGAGCTCAGCACAAAAGGACGAAGGGGGTTCCCTAAGCTGAAACCAAGAGGTTTGATTCAGGGCAGGTCTGCACGGGAAGTAGATATCTGTTGTTGCTTTGCAGCCTTGTATGCTTGCGTCTACGTAGACAAATATGGATCCTTCAGGCAGGCATCTTAATTGTTCCTAAAATTTCTGGCGAAGCAACGATGCCGAATTAGCAGATGTTGGCCGGCGATTATCTGTTGGCTTGTTGTCGCTGAGCTGTACAAACTTCCATGGGGGAAGAACTGGCGTTGGCGGCTGAAGAATGGAGTGTGACGTTGCATAAGTCCTTCCTCAGTGCATGCGTGGAGTGCGATAGACTGGCCTTAAGGCTGCGCGCATCACGGCGCTGCTGCACCAGCTCATCAATGGTATTGAGTGGCGCATTCTCTTGTAAAGTTATGACCGGTGTGATGGGTGGAAGGCATGTAATGCTCCTCATAGCCTTTCGGCTCACGGCTTCAAGGCAATCCCATTGGGCTCTTGTAAGATGCTGAAACTGGGCTTGATAAACAATACGCTGCTACAGAACTGCCCTCACCAATTGGCCTGCAACGAATGAGCCTGCGCCACCCGTTTTAGGGGCAATTCTTTTAATCAAACCCAACGTCTGAATAGCTTGACTTCTTGCCCGAGAAAGCCATGCAGCCGAATCCAGGCTTTATATGTCCGTATTAAGAGCCTACATTGCCAGTCAAAAGGCAATGTGTGGACAGCTCAACTATAACCAACCAACTTCATAAGAGGATAGTTTTGTGTAGTGCAATGGAAGGCAACTCAAGCCGTTGAAGAGAATGAAGATTCCCTCTCTCGACAGTTCAACCCAAATTCGAGTCTTCTTTACAAAATTATCCAGTTAATCAACTCCTTGCCCATGTGTGCGTTTGCATCAGCAATGCACCCTGGCAAATCGCCCGCCGTGGGTATTTGCCAATCATCCAGAGGACATCATCATCATCATCACCACCACCACCATCATCATCACCACCACCACCACCACCACCACCACCACCACCACCACCACCACCACCACCACCACCACCACCATCATCATCATCATCATCATCATCATCATCACCGTCATCATCATCATCATCATCATCATCATCATCATCATCATCATCATCATCATCATCATCATCATTATCATCATCATCATCAGTTCAACTTAGGAGATAGACACTACCGGTGTGGCTTTCCCGGGTGCTTTTTTGTTTTTATGGAGCACAAGTGAAGAGCAACCTCTGCCTCCCGATTCTTGGTCGATCCCCCAGTGTGGGTACGTGCCATCTTTTGAAAGGCTAACAACAACAGTTCAACTTAGCATCAGTCCGTAGAAGGGAACGAAGGCGCACACGCCGCAGCGCGAGCACTCCTACCTCGGGCACCCTAACTCACGAACGAGCACAACTACTCAAGCATGCTAACCACATATATTTAGAAATCCTACAACACTATAGGCTAGGCAGAAGAGAATGCGCGCAACTTGATGAAGACCTAGACAAGGAAGAGGAAATAACGCTGAGAAGAATAGAAGCAAACGTGCGCTGAAGCCCCAAAATACTTCCACGAAATCCACCCGGAAAACAGTGAGCCACAGTGCACACACCGTAGCATAGAAGTGGTCCTATACCACATGGCATGGGCTTGCGAAAACAATACAGAAATAGAACGGATTAAAGGACCGGCGAGGATTGAGCTATGGAAGGAAATGCTGTCCAGCTAGGACCCAGAAGTTACGCAGGAGTTGGCCGAAAGGGCTAGGGCGGATGCAAGATCCAATTGACTCCAGGAATTGTGGGACCGACCACCAGTTTTAATTCTAATTAAAATCTTTTCATCGTCATCATTTTTTAGCACAGAACAAATATGGCGAAATAAAGAAAATATATAAGAAACTGAGCCGCTATGATTAAAACATTTCATGTCCGCAGAGCCGGCACCTCGTGTACTATTCAAGTAGCAAATTGTATTCGGTCATTCAAAGTTAACTGTCATTGTCCCTAGCTTTCGCAGCTTGAAATTGCGAATTATACGAATGTGGAATTGTAAGAAACAGGATTTCAAAGTCTGTTTCTGTCCGTTTTTATTTTTTTTGTCGCGCGTGGACAAGGAGAAAGTATAAAAGAATTTAACGGGCACAAGGTATACGCCTTTTACTTTCCATGTATTTTGATGCATATTCAAGATTCGTTTTTTCAGCAAATACTGCACGTCGTTAATTTGGGCTTATATTACTTGATTCTCCAGTTACTCTTCTTTCAACCTGAATAGACTGCTTTGTGGTGAATAATCTGTTTTATAATTTTTTAGCCGAAGCCATCATTTTCTCTGGTGACTATACAGTGAAACTCCGCCAGTAAAAAAAAAAATACTGTGTAGGTATGTATCGTACTAGTTCTGCGGGTTTTCATCAATGTGCCGATAAAGATAAACAGAAAACCGCCACCTTTCTATCTTTTCTCGTTTTTCAAATAATGAATGAGACGTAAAAAATAAAGAGAGACTTTTGACGTTAAAGGGAAAACGCGCATTCGCATTCAATTTTAGGCAGATACGATGTGCACTGAAACGTCCTTGGAGTGTCCACAAGGGATGTGTTCAGGAACAGCATGAATTTTGCGCTGCTTTGCTTCTCACTTTACACTAGTGGCCTGCTTTGCTATCCATTCTGCATCTCTCTTTAAATTACCTTCGGTGACGGTCCACTTCACGCAACCAAAAAACGGGGTACCACCAAAATGACGTGGTGAATTCGTTGACAGATTAGCGCGAATGTCGCATTACGTGAGCTAGGCCCAAGCTGCCATCACTGAATTGGAGCACTGCGTCTAAGATGGTGATTCTGTGTTGTACGTTCGAAGGAAAGCATTAATTAGAGAGCATTCCCAGATGACGTTGTTATGGGCTTTAGTTATGGGTTATGGCTTTCACGAAGAAGCGTAAAAAATTCGCTTGCACCTAAAGAAATTAGCTTGTGGTACTTGCATACGACTTTTATTTGAATATTCTTGATCAGTGTGGGACCCGTACACAAGAAAGGACATCATGCAGCTTGGAAGAGTAAACAGGAAAGCTGCCGGGCTCATATTTGGAAAATATACAAGACTCCCCATAACAGTTGATGCATTCAAATAACATTAAAACACTAAAAACACGCAGGAAAATAAATCGACTGACATTTCTCTACAACAGCTTGGAGAAAATAAACTTCCATACTGCATTAATTAAGCTTCCCCCAGTAAGAAGAACTCGAAACGTTCACTAGCAATCACTTTTTTCGATCTCTGCTAAAACAGATACTTTTATATACAGTTTTTTTTCTAGGACTCTCGAAGACTGGAATTCCTTGCCGATACATGCATTTCATTCTGAAGATTTTGTTGGCGAACTGAAATGCCTTTTTGCAAATTAAGCTGCGTGAAGTATGCTGCTAGAAATTGTATGTTTTCGTTATTTTAATTGTATGCAGAAAGTATACATTTCGCTCCTGCTTGCGGTAAGCATTGCCCTGGAGGATTTCGAATCACAAAGACCCGTTAGCATTTCAGGTTCATCTGCGGTGGCACTTGCTGGAAGGCGTAATTTATGGCGGGAATGACTTCGGCGAGCATTTGCGCACAAAAGGCTCGTTCTTCGTCTGGCTTTTGTACGCTACGAGCTCTCCCGGTCTTTAGAAAACAGCCTACATCCCTATGGTGGTTGTCGGTATCCTCCGGCTGTAAATACGTGGCCCAAACAGTCTTCCGCATGTTCTGCAAGTCACCAGCCAAAAGCAAATGAAAACTTTGTGGTAACTACTCCGCAGTGAAGAAATCGCGCATCTCACACGAAGTAAGAGCACTGGCTAAACTGTGCCAGCGTTGAGCAAGAAACATGTCATTCCTCTTTTGCTTTGCCTGGAAGCTGTTAAGGAATCTTCTAAGATCAGGAAAATGTGAACTTTGGCTTTGCACATCATTTCTTGAACAGCAGAAAAAAGAGGGATTGGACGCTCCAAAAATATCAACCGTGCCCACCCATTTTATTTCGAACATGGACTGTTCGGACTTTACTAAACTACGCAAATGCGAGTGAGTCAATCAGCATTGTTCAGGAAGGTCTGGGTATTCAAGACTTGCAGAAAACCAAAAATTAACCTTTTCTGCCATTTTACCCTACCCTGCGTCCTAAATGAAGGTCAAGTCTGACCCTAGAGATGATCTGAATGGCGGGCAAGTATATTCGTTTTCAACAAACGAAAACCTATCATTTATAATTAATTGTTTCTTGTAAGATCATGCCGCATATCTCACACAAGGCTAACATTTTATTACCTGTCAGCTTCTTTCAGAAAATCAGCGTATTTTTTTGGTGGGGGGGAGGGGGAGTATTGTGATTCTAACACCCTCTTCTTGTTTGCAACTTACACTTAAGCCTGGAACAAAACCTTTCGACCAACGAATTATGTCTTGAACTCCAAGAAATGAATTTGATGAAGTTCTCTATCGACGCTTATTGGCTAAGTTTCGATGCTTTAAGTTTTTTCGTCTGTTGCGAACAGGTAGCGATGGTATTTACTTTGCGTGAGAGCACTCCAATATCCAAGAAACAAGGATTACAGTTTTACTTTGGCACTGAAAATCGTGCAATACAAACGGAAGTCCCATCTTACGTTGAAACCCTGCCATTGCTGATGTATCCCACCACGTGACCACATCTCAGTAAAGTATCAGTTCTTTTTAGTGCATATTGTTCTTTTTTTTTTCGGGGGTGTTCACCTATTTTTATTACGTTTTACGCACTGTCCAGCGCGCCGTTCGATGGAAAGCAACCCTTCCTTCGCATCGCCGATGATGTGTTTTTAGCTCTCCTCTCTAGATGGCGCCACAGTGTTCAGAATTTCTCGGATGAAGCGGCAATTACGGTCCACGAAAGCTTTCGTCGGCGAGGCGTATGTCACTTTGCCGCGACAGCTGTGATTGTGGTCACTGAAATAGGCGGTACTCCATAATTTAATGACTAATGACTCTTTGGCGGCTGATATTTATGTTAGATTTCGGTACAATACTTTTGCGACGTGCAATCTCCATCACTCTCGCTGATCATGGCTTCCGGAACAGGAATACATAGCTCTCATCTAAATATGCCCGAGAAAAATATTCTACAGCGTTTCTAACAAAACCACTTGCTACGATTGAGTACTTTCACGCCGCTTGCTACGTGCGTGGAGCTAACTCTGTTAACGACCTAGACCCCTTATAGATGCAGAAAGCGTGGAGAACTACAAAAACTATTTCTTTTTACTCTTATCTTTTGATTACCTCCGAATAATAATTGTCCGCACGTTGTTTTGCTTCCGTGTATTTCAGCTCACACTGAATGCACACATCCACATCAGCAATAAGCTAGCACAATGAATTCATTAGTGCCAAATAAATCCAGTAGAACGCGCAAATTAATGAGAACAAATTATGCAAATAGATTACCGCTACCAGTGGTGGCATTACGCGTAGTCTGAATGCGAACTGATTACTCAAATGTCTTTCCGGATGCAACAAAAACTCGGCGAAGATATTTTATTCTGTGGAAACCCTCATGTCAAAGCTATCCCCCCGTCTGCAGTTTATTCTCGCATACTTCTTCAAGAGCGGAAATTCAAGTATCTGTTTGTTGATATATACCAAATTACTGATGTTCTCGAGGGCCTAACTATAAATCACACTAAGTTTGCTATAAGACGTATTTATAGGTTCTCGTTATGTGACATTGCAGTCGATGTCAGGGACATACCTGAAGCGATGTTTATTAAGCCAAAGGCGGCTGTTTTCTGAGGCTTATGGGACATCTTAATGCAACGCCCGGCAAAGCGTAGGGCGTAGGCTGCAATATTCGCATTCTCTTTGTGCCTCTGAAGGTCCGCGTGCATGTGCAGGGTTGGTCAAAAGTTCCCAGGCCACAAGGTCTGCTTTTCAGCGATATATTTTGCCACTTATGATAGGAATAAATCTAGGTTCTCAGATGTGAGAATGATACTTCATCTATCGTCTATAAAGATTTCGGGCTTCGGGAGTGTCCTAATTGCCTGAGTATAGGGCTTGAAAGCAGACCGTGTGGCCTGGGAACTTTTGACCTGCCCTGTACCTAATAAGCCAAGTCCACATTTATATCGGCCGTGTGCTATGCCTTGTTGACGTTCTTTCACACATGTGCTGCTCCCTGGTGAGTAAAGCTATTCACTGTGGTTGTGCATCACGATGTCATTCGAGGTTAAGCCAGTATACTTAGTGGTGTGTGGACTGGGACACATTTTTCTTGTTTCATTTTTTAGTCCCAATATAACATATGCCATTCGAAGTTGCTAGCTTGCCGTAGCCCTGTGCTATGGAGATGTAATTTATGCCATTGGTAGCCATTTTTTATAGAAGTCATGACCACGTCGCGAAATCCATTGCAGTTCTTTGGCAAAATTTCGCGAATCACTGAAAACTATAGCGCAGTATGACATCCCGAAAAAGTCCCAAGACGGTTGTGAGTGTCTAACGCAAAGGTTTGAACGTTAGCAGTAGTTAGATAGCACAGAAAGAAGCCGGAAATCGGGTCGGGGGGACGCTTGTACGCATTCTTGTCCGTCCTTTGGTTTCGAACCAACCACCTCCGGCAGCCGAGGCGGACGCCCAAGCCACTAGGCCACCCGTCGTTTCACACCCTCTCTCCCTATTTCCTCTTCCACTTTCCTTTCTACCTCCTTGTCCCTAAAGGTACACAGGGAATTTCCCTTTCCACTTAGCCACCCGTAGCCTCCAGCCTTCTCTTGGCAGGTGGCAGGTTGCGCTGCGTATGCCGACGATGGCGCCAAGCTGAGGCCAAGATGAGGAATGAGCTCATAAGAGCAGCCCGTCGCGGTGGCTCAGTGGTTAGGGCGCTCGGCTACTGATCCGGAGTTCCCGGGTTCGAACCCGACCGCGGCGGCTGCGTCTTTATGGAGGCAAAACGCTAAGGTGCTCGTGTGCTTTGCGATCTCAGTGCACGTTAAAGATCCCCAAGTGGTCGAAATTATTCCGGAGCCCTCCACTACGGCATCTCTTTCACTCCCTCCTTTATACCTTCCCTTACGGCGCGGTTCAGGTTTCCAACGATATATGAGACAGATACTGTGCCATTTCCTTTCCCCCAAAACTAATTATTATTATTATTATTATTCACAAGAGCTGACGCTCTAAAGCCGAGCTCGCAGAAAGATAATAGGTTTGCTTACAGTTGACTGCCATTCACTGGCTAGATTTCGATTAGCCAGGCATCCATAAATTAAAACAGATAATCCCCACTAGCCGTGTTTGCTTCATCGACTACCTTTTAACAGATATCGGAATAAATATTCACTGGTTGCGGTAAATGTTAGGAGCCGAGTACTGCGCCTTAGACAGCTCAA
Source organism: Amblyomma americanum (assembly GCF_052857255.1). NCBI lineage: Eukaryota > Metazoa > Arthropoda > Arachnida > Ixodida > Ixodidae > Amblyomma > Amblyomma americanum. The sequence continues at coordinate 60,485,752 of NC_135502.1, forward strand.
AGAGCGGTAAAATGCGGTTACCGCGGCATCACTTTTTAAAATAGCATTTGATAGTGATGTTTTCTACTACAGCTACAGCGTGCAGAAATGGGCCTTCGCCGCACTGCACGTGTTCCCCTCAATCACTGTGGCTGCCGGCTTTCTGCGGTCAGGCGCTCTGCAGACGACACATTCGTTGTCTCAAAGTCCGCGTCCGCAGTGTTTCAACGCAGCAGTTTACTACACCAGGACGCCAGCGGTACGACGACCAAGCGACTAAGTGGATGAGCGCACCTGTGTGTTTAACGGGACAAGTGTAAACCTAACGGGTGCACTCTCGATTACCAAAGGCTGCCTTCTTTGCCCAAGCCTTTAGTGAAAGTGAGCGGATGAGGCAAACATCGCAAGCCTTTTAGACGAAGTAAACAATGTCTGGGGAAACTAGCGGTGTGCGTTTACTTCGCCTTTATTCTTTTCAGTCTTATAGCGTAGGCTCCGAATTAAACTGAAAGAACAAACGAGGCTCCTTAGGCAGTTCGGAGACGTTTAGAAGACCTAGCTTTAGTGATCCCCGGCCAATATCCTGAACTGAAGCCCTTTTGAAGGCTGCGCACCGCTTAGCGGTGGCGATGACGGGAAAGGCTTTTTGTAGCCTTAGCCTTTTATATGTGAGGCGCCCGCATTGTGGTGGCGAAGCCGTGAACGCTACGGTGCGACCGAAAGTAGTCACTAACACCCGCGCATCACACATCAAGCACATCAAAACGACATTCAAGTCGAGACTACAAATGGCGTTCATGTTCGACCGTGTTCAGCGGTTGTGCAAAACGAATTAAAAAAAAAACAGTACAAAGTTTCGTTTTCGTCCGTTTGCTCGGTAAGTGTGCTTGTCGTGTCTTCTGCTTTACGATTATAAATGATGGTTAAAAAGGAGTCGCCGACGACGGCTCTCAGTTTCAGTTGAGGACAACTGACTGATGTTATGTAATGGAACTTCGAAACTTTATTCTTTATCCATACAATACCCGCAGCGCCACTAGGGCATTACAGCGGGGGACACAAAACATCAGACAACAAACCCACATTGTTGCGACAAACCACATCTTCTAGTAACACGTTCCAGTCTGTAATGATACGGGAAAAAAAAAGAGCGCTTAAACGAATCTGTGTGGCGTTAATTTGGACGAGCATTCAATTTGTGAACATTTCGAGAAGAAATGTAATGCGATTGTTGTAAGAAATTCGAGGCTCGAATTACTGTTTGATTGTGAAACATGCTGACGAACAGTTTAACCCTTAGATTCTTCCGACGTTCATTTAAAGCATACCGGCAGATTCTCTGTTTATTTTGGTAGAGCTCAGAAATCTGTTAAACTTCCCCGTGACAACAATGAGACAGCAACAGATTCTATACGTTCAATTGCGTCAACATGCACAAGATAGCAGGGGCCCCGCACAGGGCAGGCATACTTTAATACTGGTGGCTCATACGCCGGATATGCATCCTATATCACTTTCATAGCTACATTCTTCAAATTCCTCTGTAAGAATCCTTAGCGCTCTTCCCGCCTTACTAACTATACTACGTATATGCAGCGTCATGTTCCATATTTGGAAAAAGTTAATCCTAGACATTTATAAATTCATTCATTTCTGATGATTTGATTAACCAATATATAACTATTAGGAAAATACACACGAAGTGAACAAGGGAGAGGAAAGCTGCATTGGCGATGCTTAAACAGGGCCTTCACTCAGAGGAGGAAGTCCTATTTAAACCCCGCCAATGATGAACGCCTTGCCAAGACGAAGACAAGTCCTTTTGTCGAAACGTTGGCAAGCACCTTAAGGCTTTCCGCTCCCTTGTTCACTTTGTGTGTATCAAGAAACCATCTTCCTGCCCCTCTCTCCCATCGACTATTAAAAAGTTAGTTGCGTTCCTTTGTAAAACTGACGTGAACACACTTCTTGCTCTACAAAAATAAAGAATTTTTTCGTAACAACTTTTTTATGCGGGATATATCGTCCTGAAGCTGTGAGGAGTCCGTCTCATTTGTTAAAACATAGTATAAAGCCCGATCATCGGTATACAATCGGGTTTTAGAGGTTATGCAAATAAATGTCATTAATAAAAACAAGGAAAAGGACATTTCTGATTTCTGAGAACTACCAAAATAAAAAGAGAATCTGCCGGTATGCTTTAAATGAACGCCGGAAAAATCTAAGAGTTAAACTCAGAGGCTGAACTCGATCAAGTTCCATTTAATAATGCCTTCTGTTACCCCAAAGTTAAATAATCTGCATTCCAAGCAGTAATTGTTTCATAATTATTAAGACGCTGAAGCTTTTGACTTAGCATCGAGTGGGATACAGTATCGAACGCCTTATGAAAATCTAGAAACAAAAAGTCAGTCTGGCCCTTACCATCATTAACTGCAGCTATATCATGATAAAATTTATGAATTGAACACTGCCTGAAAATCCTCTTCTAAATCCATGTTGACGAATATTGAGCAACCCAAGGAAAGAAAGGTTCTGCATTAAGGCCCAATATAGTATGTGTTCACGCATCTTACAGCATATATGCGTGAGGAAAATAGGTCGGTAGTTAGACACGTCCTATTTTGCCTCGCTTTTAAAAACTAGCACAACATTAGCTTGTTTCCGTTCGTCTGGACGCTTGCCTTGCGCAAGAAATTTGACAAATTACATAAAGATAACGGAGACATTGCCTGAGACCAATGCATTAGAACACATGGCGGTATACCATCTAGGCCTGTACTCGTCTATGTTATTAAGAAGCTCAAGTATTACCTCGGGTGAAAGGTCAAGCGGAGGAATGAAGGGGGCGGGAGGGTGCCATTTCTGCGCGGTTGAAAATTGAAAGTTGGTTTTCGGAGAAAGGAAATGGCGCAGTACCTGTCTCACATCTCGGAGGACACCTGAACCGCGCCGTAAGGAAAGAGATAAAGGAGAGACTGAAAGAAGAAAGGAAGAAAGAGGCGCCGTAGTGTAGGGCTCCGGAATAATTGCGACCACCTGGGGATCTTTAACGTGCACCGAAATCGCACAGCACACGGGCGCCTTTGCGTTTCGCCTCCATCGAAACGCGGCCGCCACGGTCCAGTTCGAACTCGGGTACTCCGGATCAGTAGTCGAGCGCTCTAACCACTGAGCCACCGCGGCGGGTAGAGGGCCTGAACTGGCTTCGAGTGGGGAAAAACTGATTTGATAAACCTGGTAAATATTGTAGCTTTCTCATTGTCTTCTGTTATGATCAAACAATCATGTATAGATCGTGTCGAGGGCTAACCTTATCTCTACTGCAGCGCTTTGGAAATAAAGTCAGACACTAACCGTTGGGAGTATTCTTAATCACTCTTTCATTTTTGAAGGAGGGCTAAAAAGTGACGAAATCAAAGATAACCAACGCAGCCATACATAATGTGCAGCTATAGAGGCCACCATAAAAAAAAAAAACCTCTTGCATGTTTTTGCCGATTTTGGTAGCGCAAAAACCAAAATTATATACTTACTAACCCAAGAAAAGACATTTACCTATTCCATGTAATGTGTCAATGTTTAACTGAAAGCACGTAACTAGTCTTACATTTTTCTTCTCCAAAACAAACAAACAAACAAACAATAAAGACCCAAGACGCTGCGCACGAAGATACATAGGTGCTCGTGTTTCAAAGGCATTTGAAACTCCCATGTTTCTACGGTGCTCTGTCGACTAGAATGATACTTCAGCCAAACGCCGTCGAAAAGTTCCCTGTAACAGCTCAAGACCGGCAGCTGAGTCGAATAACATTCGGTTCAACGGCATTTGAAAAGCACACTTAGCAGGCTTATAAGAAAAGACGCAGCGCTTGCGTTAAGAGAGGGCGCTTAACTTCAAGCCATGGCAAAAACAATTTGTTCAACAGTCGGTCATTTTTTCATGCGTTTCCCGCGCTTGCTTCCCTCACAAGCTGCAGATGCAGGAACAAACATGGCGCCGAAGACACGGCCTTTCATTGCTGTCGTGAAGGATAAATTAGGTCTGAGTGAGTGAAAAAAAAAAAAGGTTCACGGCGGCCGGCGGTCGTGAAATTAGGTGTGTGCTTAGCCCTCGATGCCGTGGATAAACGTTATCTAACATGGTCAGAATTTTATTCGACACCGAGTTGTTGCTGACGAAAAGTGTGAGAAATATTCGAATGATTGCCATTTTCAACCCCCCCCCCCCCCCCCCCCGCCTCGGAACATACGTGTGAGCTGTATTTTAAGACGACCACCAGCCAGGCGAGTTTTCTGAACAGGGTGACGGAACTGAATATCTTTACCTTTCTCTGCTGCATTCGAAATTCGGAACGTATTCCTTGAATTCAAAGGTATCTGCTACAATTTGGAAGCTACTATAAAAAAAATATTAGTAGCCTGTTCGCTGAAAAAAAAATATGTATACATATCAGTAGGTTGCCTACAAATATCAATAGCAAGTAAACTAGTTTCGCTCTTGGCTTTCTCTTGTTTCAACAGTCGGCCGCTTTTAGTGGAAAACGAGGGAAAATGTCCGGGTGTATATGCGCCACCAAAAGATATGCTTTCAAGAATTCGATAACCACTCAAAGAATATCTCGCATGGCGCGTCTCCCGCATTGTTTTATTTATTTATTTTTTCCATTTTTTGGCGTGCTTTCACATTTTATTCAGCCGAAAACGCGGGCATTCCATTTCCGCTTTCACGACGCCGCGAGCCTTTTCGAAACGGAGCGTTCTCGACGTGCGCGCATCCGCTTCTTGAATAAGTAAAACGTCGTTACGTATTTGCCGGCTCGAAAAACTGAAACTCGAAGTTGAGAAAAGCTGGCTAAAGCCGCTCTCTCTGTATCTATCTCACGACTCGGTTGCGGAGTGGCAACGGCCCATTATTGTGCGTACGTGACAGCATTGCTGCTGTGGAGTTGGAAGAACGCGAAGAACCCCTGGTGCTTTCTGTTCTCCTCAAACGCGGTACAAATGCTGCGAGCGCTGTTTCCTTTCTGTTCGTTGTTCGCACTTTTTCATTCCACGTATTCGCTGAATCGAACTTCGTTATTCAGCCTGAACCAAGGAGAAATATTCCCCTCTGTGCGCAGGTGTGCTGCGAGCAGTTATTGCCACTTGATACGTGCTTCCGGTGCGAAGTTTCATTAGCTGTTGGCTGGCTGATATGAAAGGGCGGCTACTGACCAAGCTGAAAGCGGAATAGTGCCGGACCGCAACAACCAGCGCAAAATATACCCGAATAAATCTGCAGCAGTCTCGTGGTTAGTCGGAGCATTTTGATGTATGTAGTTTGTTTTAAAGAAGTGGACTTGAGCAGTGCGTGAAGAAGAAGAGGGAATGAATTAAGCACTTTTCTTGAGCGTCGAACTGCATTAATTGTACGCTTGCAGCAACAATTTGCACCAAAGGCTCGTTAAGTTACACAGTGAAAAAGCTTTTATAATCTCGTTTACTCTTGTTATCACCCAGCTTCTTGGCCAGGGTTGAAGGAGTTGGTAGCGCGTATCTGAGTACGTGAGCCCAGGAAGTTCGAACACAAGTTTCGAGTGCGAAGTCATCGTCGTAAAGATAAGCATCAACAACCGCAGTCGCGTCTGTCGGTGTCATTAGTGTCTTAGTATAGCGTCTTCAATGATGAGCTGGGTGGGCTGACGCGGCGAGCTGTTCGATGTCGCGGATATCTCGTAGCCCGAGGATCTGCGCGGCGGTGGCGGCCAACGCGACCGCGGCATCCAGGGTTGCGCGCAGCGCCTGTGGTGTCGCTGCAGCCGCGGCGAAGGACCGGGAGTGAGGGCCACCGCCTGCGCCCGGCACCGGGTAGGTGGCGCGCAGGCAGGGCATAGCGCGTGACACGGAGCCCCAGTCCGACCAGGCGCCGCACCAGCGGCCACAGCAGCAGGGAAACCAAGCAGACGCCACGCCTGCGTGCAGGACGAAACACCAGACATAGTTTTAAATCAAAAAATGTTGTTATGTCCAAAAATGTTGGACACGCAGTGCAACCACAGAATGCATAAACAATGATAAGGAGGCTCATATTAAAAAAAAATCATTAAGCCTCCTCACCACACTGTCCCGAATTCACGACATGTCGTTTGCACACCGTGTACTGACATTACTTCCTGCGCCGGCTGTAGTCCCACGCATATTCTTTCCCCATTCTTGATAACCGTGGGGTCAGCTATTATGGGAACACTTGTCGATAGCTAACCATCACTTTGAAGACGAAATGCGGGGTGGAGTAGTCGGACAACAGCGATTTAACATCACGTGGTTCTAACCAGCACCATGACGGTCCAATGAATTATCATTAAACTGAAGCTTAGAAAGAGCATTCTTGGAACGTTTTCCAGATATGAGCGCTTAAAAGAACAATAATTTATCCCTGTAGACAAACTTCGACTCTTGTTGACGCATTGAAACGTAAATTTTTTGCCTCTTTTTCGAGGAGGCATTCTCGGCACTACCATAACGGCACCGCGGAGGGCTAGCCCAACCTGTTCCCTACACAGTGCTGCACATCGGGAGACACCATCGCCGTGCGAGAGCCTCTAACAATCCGCGAAGTATGACAAATAACAATCTATACATTTTTGAGTTTATTGGTAGACATGACAGAAACGGACTTAGTGAAACTAAGCGTATTGAGCGAACACTGGTAATGACTTCATGTCAGTCAGCGCTGGCGGCGTTTCCACCGCAGAGGATTTGTGAGGATGTCATAGCACCGGCGAGAGGGCCTGCAGGAATTAGCTGTTTTCCGGTCGCCATTGAAACAGATAAGCGGAACCCAGGGCAAGGTAGGAAATTTTCCCAATTCCCTCAGTTCTCATGAACAATAAAAGTCTTGCGAATGTACTGAAAACTGCAGCTGAAGTGCAAACTTAAACTGAATGATAAGTTTATAGTTTTTAGTGCCAAAAGGTACGACCGAATGGCAGTCAGATCTTGTGTGTCACCCTCTGCTAGTGCGTGTGTAGCTACAAAAAGTGCCATGAGGAATTCGTGATTGCGGGCAGCGCACTAAAAGGCAGAGATGATCTGTAACTTTTTCCTTTTGTACAATATCAAACTTCGTCTCAAATATTGTTTAAAATAAATTTAGACAAATAAATGCGGTAGTCCAAAAAGTATTGCGAGCATTCTGCGAAATGTAATCGACTTGATACAACAGGCTGCATGACCGGGAGCCTGGAAGAGGGGGGGGGGGGGGGGGGGGGGCAGTACCTTGCTTCGGTGCTGCAAAATAAAATTCTTAGGTGGTCCACTTTCCGCGTGAAATGGTCATGTTAAACACGCTCCACTTAGGTTTATATGAAACTGCAAGTGGAGCGAACCCCGCAGCAACTGCTTGATATTGTGGTCGTTTGATCGCACGTACTCCAAGTTTTATGTAGAGGTGAAAAGATGGATCTCACCTGGCTTGTGCAGCTGTGCGACGAAGAGTTGTTCAAGGGCATTGTTGAATACTGGCCAGGGACGGGGCTTCCCGAAGCGGCATTCGAGTAAGCAGCCTGTCGCCTTGGCCGTGCCCAGCAGGACATCCTCGGCGGCGCGCCTTCGCTCCTGCAGCTGTGCGTCGTTGTCGGCCAACAGCACGTACTGTGACTCTGAGCACGAGGTCGGCTCGCAGGGTCGCCTTCCCGCGCCGTTGAGCACGCCACGGGCACCGCTGGCGAGCGCCCAGTAGGCGAGCACGGCGGCGTCCGCGGCTGCGGCGCCACGGAAGCGGAACTCGAGCCACTGGCAGGGACCCTCGCTGCCTGCCGCCACGCAGCAGCCGATGGCGGGGGAAGCAGGGTGGAGCGCCAGCAGAGCGTCGATGCCTGCAAAGGCGCCCTGCTCGAGCAGGCGCGCCTTGCAGCACAGGCGACTGCTCTCGCTGCCTGGTGTGCCAAGCACCACGAGGCGACCGTGCAACTGCTCCTCCTGCGGGGCATGAGGCAACAGCGGTGTCGAATCGCTGTTCCAGTTATGGCGTTCAGCTTTACAGGGACGCTGAGGAAAGCCTCAACCAATTTACAGCGAGAGCTGTTATACGGAGAGGTTTCCGGCGGATTGCACGGTGTAGGCCGTGAGCACCAAGTCGTGTATTTTGTTGTTTGTAAACGTCTATTGTTCTGCTCTTCGTGACTATCTTGATGCTTGGTCGGCAGCGAAAGACGTATTTCAGTGGTATTTAAAACACATTCTTTTTCCGCCATTCCATTCAAATACGTCGTGTCAAGACTGCAAAGGACTCTGTGATCGTCGTATGGATGCGAATGACCCTGTAGCCTTGACTCCGAGATCAGCTATTAATTTCCTGAAGTCGCTGCAGCTTGTCGCAAAAACGAGCGGTGGCTACGATGTGTGTAATACATTTTTTTTCTAGGTTATAAAAAAAGCTCCGTTTTCAGTGAAAACAGCCTCTTTGACATTGTAACCTGATAATCTGTCAATGGAGGGGCCAGGCACGTATTCAAAAGGGGTTCCCTCTCATCCCCCTCCCCCAGTACTTCGGCAGGGTTCTTTTGAGTTGTGAGGCATGTACCACGCTCCCTCCCCGGCTTTGCCCTATACAAGTTCTTCAGACCCCCCCCCCCCCCCTCCCCTAAAATAATATCTGCCTAAATGCCTGATACAGGCGAACTTAAATACTTAAATGTGCCCTGAGTGCTAATTAAGCGTAGCAGCGTTGCGGCAGTCCCGCTCCTTGTTTCACAGGAAGGAAACCCGAAAACGTTGAGCCGTGCTCACGACGACGTGAGGAGCACACCGCACTATTGACCACGCTTAAACGTACTGCGGATAAGAAATGTATTTATGCCGCTGAGGCGGCGTTGGCCGTGATACCTCTATGTTTAGAGTGGCTCCCAACCAACTAATTTGTCAGGACATCGGTGGTTGCAGTTATGCCGGGAGGGACAAGTGGGTTGACGAAAATGTTCTCGAAAGTTTGTCAGCGAGTACGCATCATTAATGTGCGCCCGTTCTGTGAGCTACTACAACGCAGAAAACTAGGAATTTGAACACAAGAGAGAACTGCTAGACGACAAAGATGGACGTGAAAACTGTGACAATTTAGTGCTACTTCATGTCACATATTCTATGAAGACTAGGAAGTTCACATGGCTCTAGAAGGAGAGAGAGAAATAAAATGATGGAGGGGGGAGGGGGCGAACCTCTGGAACGTATTCATGCTTTGGTTGCGGACGTTGCAAATTAATGGTGTCCGCTTCAGACTACTCCTGAGATGGCAAACTGAGTGGTTTACGGGGAAACGATGATTTTTTTCCCCGGTTCAAGTGCCAGAAATAAATACGGCATCGCTGATATTATTTATGTGTGCATCCGGCCTAGCCGAAATGAGTGCTGCGGCTTTGACCTCGTACCTTCGGGCGCGCTACCAGGTGATATGGCTTTGTTTTGTCGCCGTATGTTAACGTTAAGATACAGGAAAAGAGAAGAGTGGGTCAGCTAACAAACGCGGGTTAATGACATCCTTGTCGAAAATAAAAGAGGAGAAATGGGATTGGCCAGGACATGTGATGTGAAGGCATGACAACCCCTGGTTCTTAAGGATAACGGAGTGAATTCCCAGAGAAGGCAAGCATAACAGGGTGCGGCAGAAGGTTAGGTGGACGGATGATATTAATGTGGCCGCGGCTGGTACAGGACAGGGTTAATTGGAGAGGGTATGGGACAGGCCTCTGTCGTGCAGTGGGTGTACTCAGGCTGATGATGATAATGTTAACTATGCCACTGGCAGGTTTCCTCGAGCGCGATAAGAGAAGAGCGTGTTGAACCCCACATGATAAAAACAGCGGAAAGGTTTACAGAGTTTAATATCACTGCGTAAATTGTAAAATTCAGTGACAGCTATTGTCAGCTTTGACATTATTTTATATACCTGACCAACCTCTGCCCCTTTCAGCCCTTGATTAATTCCTCCCAGGTGTCTAGCTATTGTGAGACAGCTACCACGCCGTTCCTTTCCTTGTAGCCGCTAATAGCCCCTACGCTTAGGCGCGCACTCCGTGGCTTCGGCAGAGCGGGTACGTTCGTGGTTCGAGCTATATTCTGAATCAAGTGTCACAACGTACCGCGACAAAGTTTTCAGCCACCTAAACAAAAATAGGTAGCGAGTTCATAAATGGCTGACCGTACACAGGTGGTGCTTCAAGTGTCGCACATGAACCTGGACGCACTCGGAATGAGGCCCGGCCGCGTTTTGACCCTGCACTTTGTAGCCCGTACCGTGCACGTTAAAGGTTACGACAGAGAAAGAAAAACCCTGAACAGTGCTTCAGTAGGAGTAGGATGGTTGGCGTGGTCGACCGCAAGCTCAATACGGGACACAGTCATTGCCACTGCAATTTAAAAAAAAAAGGGCGCCATAAACGTGGTCGTACATGTCGTCTGTTCCCTGGAAAGCATGCAACGTGTGCTGTCCGTCCGTGGGACTGTTGCGTTCGAGTTCTACACGAAACTCAAGAGTGCCCCAGATCCCTGCACCGGCGCTCACCTGCATGAGCCGACGTACGGCCGATGCCGTGGCCAGCGCACCCACTGCAACCAGGTGGTGTCCGCAGGCATGGCCCAGTTCCGGCAGGGCGTCGTACTCGCATACCAGCCCGACTGTGAGGCCTTCGACGCGTGCTGCAACCACGACCACGTGTCTGTATACCGTCATTAGATAAATTTCCCTGGCAAGTCGCTGGATAAATATGAGGCAAAGCTTTTCGCCGTAGCGACGATTCATGCACACAACTTTCCAAGTCTACCGCTTCCATATTCAAAGTACTACGGAAGAGTTAGAGTGATTGCTGTGATCCACTGCCCTTCATTGCAAGGCGTTTGACAGAGACAACTGTAGGGTTGGTGCGAGAACACCGTAGAAGAGATGATCGCATTTATTGAGCGCCTGGGCACGTGCAGCAACATCGCAAGCGAGAAATAACAGACACAGGAGCCACGCTGGTCTGTTGTACCGCTCTTTGTCCTCCTCGAAAACAGCCATGCCCCAATCAAAACTTCGCGAAAGTCTCAATGTAACCAGCGCCGTCTGTGTTGGAGAAACAACGGTCACTAAAGACACCGAGGCAACGCCCACAGCTGCATGGCACAAAGCCAGACACTCTCAAGAATTTTGTCCCGTATTGGCTGCACGCATTTCCACTATCTTGCCATCTTGCCTGTAGCACTTGCCAGAGAGAGCAACAGGTTCTTACCTCGGTGAGGGCGAACCCTAGCGAGAAGCTAGGGCGCAGGCCACTCTATCTGGTGAGGACTCTATCTTAGTCGCAATCCCTCCTTCTCGATCGACCAAGGGGAAATCTATAATGTAGCATGCAGACTCCGCAAGGGGGCCTTGGCAATTTCTCGCTGTAAAGCAAACGTTCGCGCACTCAGGCGACCGGAGGCCCGGACCTCCGGGTACTCAACACAAATTGAAACTGGCTTTTATGAATCGGTAACTGCATCTTATAACAAACGGTGTTCTCAATGAAACCGGAGCATTCACAAGCCAGATAAGACCAAGAAATGAAATCACCGCCGCCATACGTTTTCAAAAACTAACTGCGACGACGTTTTTTTTTTCAATGCTGGTCTCTGAGACTAGGACACACAGCCATTCAGTTCCGATTGGTGAAGGCGGGTTCATCTTTGGTCTTGATGTCACGAGATTAAATCGAGTGCCGGACAAATATAAGTTCATGTTTTAAAAAAGAGGGAAAATACGGGTTAGTTGGTACATTTTGGAAGAACTATAGATAAAACAGCGCTACGGAAGACGAGACAAGAGAAGGACAAACACCAGCGCTGACTAACAACCAAATGGTTTATTGCTGCATGTGAGGCCGCATATAAAGGAAATGGCATGCGTAAAACACAAGAAAAACACGAGAAAAAAGATACCGCACAACCGCACAACCCGATTGAAAACAAGCCGCGTCACTGATTAAGATACGCATGTTTCCTACGTAATGGATTTATCGACGGGCTGCTGATGCAGGAGTCACATAGTCTTTGTATAAGGCAGGCCTACGAAACGAGCCCCTAGGTGTCATATTTATATCGGGCGGTGATAGCGGTTCGATTGAGAAGCGCTTCACAATCTTGACACTCTGCGCAATGCAATGCAAGATGGTTTCTATGTGACCTGTTCTCTATATCTTTTGCGTGTTCACGTAGCCGATCGTTTATGCAGTGTCCCGTCTCACCGATGCAGAAATTGCCACATGAGGTCGGGCAACTGTTTTTACTTCATGTCAACCTTTGTGACTCTAGACAACAAATATTTTATTGAAAAACAAGGTGTCTGCATTGGCTCGAGCATCGCTCCTGTACTAAGTGATCTACTACTGGCAAGTTATGAAAGGCCTCTTCGAACCATGCTCGATGGTGCGACCGTTGTTAAGATGATGTGATATGGTGATGGCTTTTTAATTTTATATCGCACTGATGACGCTCAGCAAACAGCTGCCGAGATTTTTGACGTGTTCTGTTATGAACTTAATGATCTCCAGTTGACTTCTGAGCTTCCCACTAATAACAGGCTCAGGTTTTTATACATGGAACTAACAATTACTAAGAACCATTTTTGTTTGTTGGGCATACTCGCCGCGGTCCAGGAAGAGCCTTCTCTTTTTCTGGTCGACTCACTCCAAGACTGTTAAGCGCGGTATTGCCAAGGCATGCCTAAGAGCCGCACTGCAAAGATCATGTGTACATCAAACAAAAGCCAGTTTCTAGGCACAGGTAGAATGTAGTCTGCGAAATAACAAGCTAGGGCACCGATGCGGGTCAGGCAGAGCGAAAGAAAACAGCGTGCATCCCGTATGTGCACAAAGTTTCGCACAATCTAAAAAAATGAATAAAGGAGGCATTCGGCTGGCTTTTCCAGCCATGAATAAACTTAAGGGATTGTGCAAACGTGTAAACGAGGATGGAAGCAGAAAAAAGGGCTGCCAGAAGAAGCATATGAGGAAGTTTGTAGACTGTCGTGTTGGTGGTGTTTACAAGATCCCGACTTCATGTGGCAATTTCTGCATAGGTGAGACGGGACGCTGCATAAACAATCGGCTGCGCGAACACGCAAAAGACATAGAGAACAGGTCACGCAGAAACTACCTTGCATGGCATTGCGCAGTGTGTCAAGATTGTGAAGCGCTTCTCAATCGGACCGCTATCATCGCCCGATATAAAGATGACACGTCGAGGCTCATTTCGGAGGTCTGGCCTGCCATACACAAAGACTAGGTGACACCTGTATCTGCAGCCCGTCGATAAATCTATTACACAGGAAACACGCATATCTTAATCAGTGACGCGGCTTGTTCTCAATCGGGTTGCGTGGTTGTGCGGTATCTTTTTATAAGGTTTTCTCTTGTGCTTTACTCATGCCATTTCCTTTATATGCTGCCTCACCTGCAGCAATAAACCATTTGGTTGTTACTCAGCGCCGGGTTTTGTCCTTCTCATGTCTCGTCTTCCGTATTGTATTTTCTCTGCAAGAAATGCGCCATTTGCTGGCGGACAAACGCAGACACAGCCAAAGAGACGCAGAATCGACTTTTACTACGAAATAAAACATGATGGAGTTGTGATGTCCTAAGTGTACATATATGAGGGCTTAGCAGCGAGACGCTCGTTCTCAACTCAGCTGAGCTGAATTTCGCGCATCCTCATTGCCTTCATAAGCTGCAGCCGCAAACCTTAAGCGCCTTATAGCACGCTTGTTTTGCAGCGTTGCTGGCTCGCGAATGTTGAGCGTGCGGTTAGTATCCGGACTTCTCGCTCTCTTCGCTCAATACTGTGGCAGATCGCGAGCAACAAATTTGATGTTGCTAACCCGTACTTTATCCGTTTAGACTAGATGTCATTCGTTAATGCAGCCCTTCAGCGCATTACCAAACTAAAACGAAAAAAAAAATATTTTAATCACGATAGGGCAGAAGTCACCAAGGATCGACGTTCTCAGTGCTCACCTTCCCTGTTCTCAAGAATGGACACAGCCCATTCTATTTGTGAATAAATTTGTTCATTGATTGAGTCACTAATTATGGCTCGTTCAAGATGTTCTGATGTTCGCAACGTCACAACCTCTTTACAGGTTGTCTATGCTTAACAACTACTCGGTTGGCAAGCCGCTTACAAAAATGAAGGCTTTAAATGTAGTGCATCCTCCGAATGTCGCTTACCTGGCGCAGGTGGGAGCTGGAACTCTGCGCGGAAGCCTGTGCTGAAGATGTAGTTCTGCTGAACGCTGAACCCCTCGCGGGAGAACTCATTGCAAAGCAGGTCGTGGGCGCGATACTCGCGAAACGCTGTTTCTGGCTGCGACAGCAGCTGGCTGCTCAGTACCCGCCAGCGTTCTTCTCTCTCCTGCTGCTCCGTCGAGGCAGACATGATATCCTGTTGTTGATGCCAGCGCCCCCTGGCTAGGTGCACACATAAGACGACGTCATCGCAACGAAATGACACGACACACAGCGATAGCCTAAATAAAACGCTCTACACGACGCGCTGGGCGCACTGGTAGCGCAGACAGCGCACAGCTCTCATTGTGGCCAGCACATTTGTGGCCAGCAATTAATACTCAAACTGCCAAAAAAATCGTACAGCCAATGACCATCTTCAAGTTTCATGCGGACTGAAAACGTTGCTGAAACATTTTTAAAGGTTAAAAAGTCTTGCAACTGTATTTGTAACTGACGTAACAATAGGGGAACAATTGAACGCAAACACCACTTGAAGTTTCGGTTTCGTTTTTTTTTTCTTTAATGCAGCGTTTTTTACTGGTTACGTAGAGAGTTGCTGATGAACGTGAACGCGTATAATAATACAGTTTCATATTTAAAATGTTGCAAGAGACGACTGCTTAGCTTTCGCAACTAAAAGCTAAACCAGCTAACGACTGTGTAGCGTGAGATAAAAAAATTGAGAATTGGTTTTTGTAGAAAAGAAATGGCGCAGTATCTGCATCACATATCGGCGGACACCTGAATCACGCCGTAAGAGAAGGGATAAAGGAGGGACTAAGAGAAGAAAGTAAGAAATAGGTTTCGTAGTGGAGGGCTCCGGAATAATTTCTACCACCTGGGGATCTTTAACGTGCACTTGAATCGCACAGCACACGTTCGAATTAGCGTTTCGCCTCCATCGAAATGCGGCCGCCGTGGTCGGGTTCGAACCCGGGTACTCCGGGTGAGATCAGTGCAACACACACTTGTCGAGTCCGAAATCACTTCGACCAACCTACACCTAACATTTTTGACAATCTGGTATTTCGCCGCCGTCTCGTGAACGAATCGTATTAAATATCTGAATGTATACTTAAAAGGGGAGCTGACCGCTCCGTCCACAGTTAACATCACTAGGTGACTAGGGGCGAGGTAGAGATACAAAAAAGTGTAATTCCATGCAGACGCATCCCGTAAAATTTTGCCGCCAAAAGTACGTTCTATTCCAGGTTCTATATTAAAACGTAGTAACGCATACAAACGTGCACGGTGAGTGAAAAGCCATGCGTACCGCTGTGTATGAACATTTACACATTGCGAGCTTGAAATATAATGAAGTGTTACCACCGTTCGCATTCCGCGAATACAAAATAAAGCTCGTCGCAGTATTCAGCACTGTACCAGGGGGGCGTTGCAAGATATGTGCACACTGTAAATTATGCAAAAGGCTGGATTCATCGCTGCGGAAGTCGTCAGGATTCTGTTTGGATAGTGCGCCCTAGTAAGCAAACCAAATCGAGAACAGTGATGTTCTCAAGTAGTTGCATGCAATTCAGGCGATTAACCCTATTCGGCCCAGTGATTCCTTGTTATTGCGTCATGTTATTCAGGAGGGGGCGAACCTGCAGGGCGAAGCGCCAGGCCTCGGGCAAGGATATCCGCTTCTCCTGTTGGGTTGTGGAAGTGATGTGGAGGCGGGTCAGAAGGCGGCTAACCAGAGCTGCTTTGCTTAACCGCAAGTATTGGTTGTTGAGATTAGCCTCGCGCAGCTCCCCAAGGCTGTTCCTCATCCCCAGACCGAGGAGACGTTGGTTGGAAGTGGAAATGGGGAGGCCAAGAGCTCTCTTAAAGATTTTGCGGAGAATCACTTCGAGAGCGTTCTCATCGCATTTTTGTAGGTAGAGGTACAGCGCCGAGTGCAATATCCGGCTGGTTACGAATGCATTGACCAGCCGCAGGGCGTCTCTGCATCGCAAACCCCCTTCCCAATCCCCGTTTGTTTGATACCCGGTGGCCCATATGGCTCACCTGGTCCCCCACCTTGCGGAGCTTTTTAGCGTGGTATCAATCTTGCAGTTCCTGTGTATATAGAGTCCCAATACTCTGATTTCCTCGTGTTCTTGCATCGGGCCACTGAGCAGAGAGAGGACAATTTTGGTTGTAGACTACGGATTGAGCCGTATGTGCACGAATTTCGATTTGCTCGGAGAGCTCTCAAGGCCGCACTAGCGTGCGTATTCGTCCACAATGGCCGCCGCTTGCTGCTGGTTGGCTTCGATTTCTCCAACCGATCCGTGTGTTCCCCGGAGGGTGATTTCGTACGCGTACGGGGCATGCTGCGAACCGGGGATTACCCAGCAGGATAAGGAGCTTCAGCTTGGCTAGATTGAAGAGAAGACGCGAGCGGACCGCTCCCTGTGAAGTCCCTCGCGTGCCAAGTTGGCACGGGCCATGTTCAGTGTCTTGGAGTCGGAGCTATGATTGCCGATATTGTGAAATTGCTTAATGTATTGGAATATGTTGTACCCACGGTCCACTTGGGAAAGGTGGGAAAAGATGATCTCATGCGTCGAAGGCCCCCCGCAAGTCCAGTGCGAGGACCACTTTGTCGTCGTTACGGTGCTCGACAGGATCAAAGATCTCGTTATGAAGTTGCAGCAGTACATCTTACGCGGACCGGCGTAAGCGGAGCACGTATATAGTGTCTGAAAAGGCGTTTTGCGTCCCAGCTTCACGACCTCAAAGCGACCCTGGTCAAAACGAAACGAGGGACAGCCCCGGGCAGGGACTAGGTGACGGTGAAACTTCTTGCTAACCTCTCCGAACCTTCCTACGAGCGTCTTCTCGAATATTTCAGTACCATCTAGACGGGAGATACGCCTCACCCGATGGATTGAAAGACGGCCCTCGTCAAATTCATGCCTACACCAAGCAAGCATATTAATACCAACAACATCCGGCCCATGCTCTTTCACTTCTTTTGTGGGGAAGTTGGTGGAGACCATAGTCCGTGATAGACTGTCTACCTACCTAGAGGTGGTGGTGGTAGTGGTTTTATTAAAAATAATAGTAAAAAGGAAGGAAAAGATTTTTGCTAGCCCCGGCATCTGCCATCGATACAGAAGCACCTGAGCTGGGGCAGCGGAAATAAAGGATAGCAGGCAGAATGGAGAAATGAAATGAAAGCGGTGAGAGGACAGGAAGAGAGGATAGGGGGAGAAGTAATATGTACAAACTATTTACACAATAAGAAATGTGTCCAGGCTGTGCGCGTGATTAGTTCATTTTAGAGGAATTAAATCACACACGCGCACAGCACTGTGGTGGTTACAACTGGAGTGGAGCGTCCAATTATTAATCGTTCTGAACGCGCTCTTCAGGTAAAAATAGATATGATAAAGGAAGAAAACAGTCAGTCATACCAAGGGTCGCGCGACAAGTTCGGAAGTGGAGGTTCCTGGTAGCTTCACACCGGTGGCTTCTCTTCTCTCTCCCTCAAGATTCTGCGCTCCCTGCTTAAATAACGTTGGACAGCATTGTTAGGTCGTTTTCTTGACTGCAACAAAAAAAAAAGCTTGTCGGGACTTGTCACCTATAGCTTGGAATTGAAATTAACAGACAAATAAGAATCCTCGCTTGCGAGCCGTGGGGTGCTGCGGAAGGCTTATGAGGTCTCGAGTTGAGGTGGCATGTGCTTCTGTTTGCGAAGGCGGAAGTACAAAGACACTCTCGCCGCCCATAATTGGCCAGGAAGGACTGAGCGACGCCTTGCATCGAGATCACCCTTCAAGCAACCGCAAGGCTACGCACTCTAAACAGAAAGAAGTAAAACTAGAGTAAGCTGTCCTCTAGCGGTCTCCGTTTTACAAAAGAGAGTGAGCTAGAGGACAGCTCAATCCCTTTTCTCCCATACAGGCGTATTTTTGTTTAGAGTGCAGCGGTACAGTCCCCAAGCTAAGCTGACGACCTTGTGGCTGTCATTTCTTTAATAATCATAGGTCGCTTTGACCGCTCGCTTAGGAAAGTGAGAGCTTTAACAGAAGAAGACGAAGCAGGAAGTGGGCCATTTAAACAATTTCCTTCACCTTCATCCATATTGTCATGTTCTTCGGCTTGCAGCCCCGTTACAAAACATACGCGGCGCATGTAGGAAATCTTAACCCCCTTCGCGACCTTATGGTCAATTTGGTTTGTTCTCGAGGTTATTTCGTAAAATTTCTTCCCCTTTCGCGAGCCGAAGAGTGTTTCCGGAGATAGAAGCAAGCGGCACTTCATCACTCTGTCCATGCTTCGCACACGCGGGAAGCAGCGGCTCGTGATTGCACGTCAGAAACAAAGCCTGCCATTTTTGCAGAGGCCGAGCCAGGAACGACAGGCACTAAATCTCCCGGTACCTAGCTCGCACCATGGCTTCGAATAAGGGATGGGCCGAACGTGATACGAACACGCTATATGCGGCCCAAGGCATGCGGTAGCGTCTTCAGGGTGTATTGGTGGCGAGAGGGTCAAATTCTGCTCATGTATACCTATACGTCAGTTCTGCAAAGCACTTATGGTACGTCGATGTAGGTTGAACAGTTCGTCTTTGTTTTCTATTTTTATATTAGTCTTTTTGCAAAGCGTTGGTGTAACTTTCAAAGTGCTTCGCCGGTTTGAGTCTGAAGATATGTGTAGAGCTGGCATATTTCCAAAGTTCTTAGGGTGTCCGTAACCAACGGTTTTACGTTAGTGCATTACTATGACATGTTGACGTGTGTGATGCGTCAGCCTACGCATCGAGTCGGGGAACGTTTGTAGCACAATAGTTTACGCGACAGCGTATACAGCTTATTCGGCCGAAAAGCCGTCGCCGTGACCTAGGATTAACAGGAAGGCCTCAGAAACGTGGCGAAACATTTATAGAAGTTTATGGTTTATGGGTTTATGGATGTTTAACGTCCCGTGTTTAGTTCGTGTTTAGTTCCCAGAGCGCGACCATGGATGCTCTGCGAGAGCAGCGTGTGGTTTTCACTCTAATCTTGGGGTATCCTTCTTGTAATGGTCGTGAACGGCTGCTCGAGGGAGCATGTGCGAGCTGCTTCTTTCTAACTCTCACCTTGCAATAGTACTACGTTGTTGATTCAGTGACACCCAGCGCTGATGTTGCTGATGCACAGTCTTGTATCATGCGTTCTTTTAAACCGTTTACTTGCGGTTCAGCTGCTGCAGTTACAGCAAACGACCTTAAATTCTGGTTTTCGGTATATAGTAACACGGCTTCCATTCTACACATATTTGACAATTTTTTGTCTTGTTATCGGAGGTTTGTGGGCAGTAAACTATATTATCGGTTAAAATTAGATCTAAAATAATAAAATAAAAAATAAAAAGGGTAAGAGGTCATTGTGAAATCTCAATAGGTGGCTTGCTGAATGCAGCTGCTGCCGATTTGGACGGAAGTATTCTTATGCCCTTGCTAAAAGTTATGTTTGTGTATTGCATACATAAAGAGATGACTGGACAACAAGACGATTTCCGCGTGACACACCGGAAGTACAGGACACATAGAACTTACCTATAAGCGGGAGCAGTGAAGAATCTTAAGACCTTGAACACGGTGAAGTCATCAGCGCAGAAAATTTTGAATTATAAAGCTGTGATTTGCGCCTATTGTTGACAGTGTCAACGGTCAAAGTGGACTGAAGCTGTGTACATCTCGAGAGGCCAAATATGTCCATATACTAAGCGTTAATATTCACGCATCGCGAAATTCAGACAGCGCAATCCGAGCACTGTTTTGGACGCGCGCAGACAAGCGAGCCTATGGTTTTAGACACAATGAAGCTAGTCTGTGTCTCGGCGGTGTTTTAAAAATTGTGTCCTGCAAAGGATCTGCGAAAACAGATCGGTGGTCGTGCATATGGTGGAGTCGTATAGTACTGAGGAGTTCACATAGGTACAAAGGCATGCAAGCATTTCGAATTTCAAGTGCGAATCATACATTTTTGCTCTTGCTGTTGCACGTCAGTCGAATTCAACGATGTTTAGTGACTAATTGTTGTGAAGTTCCGAATGCTTTACTGTATAGTAGTGTTACGCAAGAAGTTGAGTTTTTTCTCTGTGCGTATAACTTCGCATGTTTAAAACCGCGAGTACTGTGTGGTGTTTTGAAACTGTTGTTTCCGTTTTCAAGTGCTGCGAACAGCAATTGTTGCTCTTACACCTGTGTCTAATTAAATGGCGTACGTGTGGCCAATCGTGCGCAGCCTCTTTGCTACGGAATTGCTGCCCTTATGAGAGAAGCGGTATTAACGTTTTCTTCGTTTCTTTTTCGCTCACAATTTCTTCCACACAGACACAACGTAACAAAAGGCATAAAATATAAATGGGAATTGTTGGAACTGTTCCCTCGCTTGAATTTTGGCTCTAATCTTTCTAAGAAAAAAACCATGCGGGTGCTATGCAACCTGGATATCACGTCATTGATGAAAACCTAATCTAAACGCCTGCAGAATCAGAGGAAAGCACGTTAATATTGAAACAACTCCGGAAGCAATGTACAGTACTCACGGATTGAAATAGGACATTCGGAGCGCTAGCCTTGCAGTGCCACGCAGGCATGTGGTAAACCACAGGCTGGCTCATTGGCTACTGGAAGGAACAATTCGGCTTTGTAGATGTTCTCCCTCTCGCGCCATACCACAATGCACCACCTTGGTTCCATGAGCGTCTACGGGCGGCGCTCCATGAAGCGACGGCCACGCGCTCCGAATGTCCTATTTCAATCCGTGAGTACTGTACATGCTGCGGCAAATTAGACTGAACAAATCAGGAACAGGAAAGAACAGCAGCTCATATTGGACTTGAAGCAGGGTACAAATGGCTTTTTGCAGCCACGAAATGCCCGCTGCTAAATGCTCTCCTCACTCCCGCTTTTGGCCTCGTGTTCTGGCACTGCAAGATGAACATTTTGGAACCGCTGATCGTCTACTGTCACGTGAATTCCGTATAGTCTGGCATACGCAAGCATTTCTTCAGTGGTCCGTGCTACCACTGGATGCTTGCTATGCTTTGCTGATATTGTTATAGTTGCTCTACGGCTGTTCCTATATGTCTTCTAAAATGTTCATTGTGACTGATCCTTTCCCACGTTTGTACGGTGTTTCTTCATTTGAGAGACATCTGCGCACTGATTTTATGGGCGATTCTAGTCACGATTTTTGTGTCTACATGCATCGGAATAGTTAGAAACACCGCAGCCGCACATAAGGACCACGTGACCTAGAATAAAGCGTGCGGATATTTTGTTTCCTTCGCGCATTTTATGATACAGTTCGTCCCGCAGACAAGAAGGGAAGTTCGGCCATCGTTGCATTCTATAAAGCTCGTACTGCCAATAACTCAGCAAGGCAGTCCGTAATTCGAAAAATTGGTTTTATTTCATGTGTTAATGCGAGAACGGAATTGCATACAAGAGTGGAAGGTGTCTGCCTACAGGAGAAAAAGACGCTTCTAGATTTGAAAACTCTGTAGAGAAATACGGGAAAGTTGCGGGCCAGCGAGGAAGTCAGAAGAGCGACGGCCAGTCTGTGCAGCGTCCGCGGGGCAGCCACAGCACGGTGCGGCCCCCGGAGAGACGTTTCTCCTCCTCCTCCTCCTCTTCCGCTTCCGCCGGCGCTTTATAAACTTGGCTTGGCCCAGTTGTTGTGTCGTACGCGTACTTTTCACTCTCTATTGGAACTTCCCGAAAGCGCACTCACCAAAAACCCTTGCAAGAAACGCGCGCTGTCAAAGCCACCTCCAGGTCGTCGACGACCGTCGGTGTCACAACAATAGTTTGTGACCGATGTCGATAACGTAACAGTATCGGTAAAAAGTCATAGAAAAAGATGCACCACCTGCAGCGCGGCGGCCAGTAACAAGCGGTCTCCCGGGAATGGGGGAAGCGCGGAGGCACGCGGGAGATTGTCGAAGCGTCCCTGCACAACCCTTTAGACTCAGCAAAGAAACAAGGCACGGTGCAGAAAGCAGCGGGAAGTTGTGGCGGTGACGTGTGGGGCGGGCGGGCATCACAGACCAAGCGCGAACGCAAAGTGGGGCTGCTGCTGTTGCTGCTGCTGTTGCGAAGAGGCGGGTGGGCAGAAGGAGCTTTCGCGGTGGGTGCAAGCGGTGGTTGGGCGACGGCGGGAGGGAGCCTAGTATTCGATGAGTTTCCAGTTCTCTTCGGCCGACGGCCCGATCACCGCGTAGGCGAGGAAGAAGCCAAAGGTGAACACGCCGAACAGGACGGGGAACACGGTGCGCGAGAAGTAATCGATGGCCTTGGCGATTCGCGGCTTTGGTGGCAGCTGCCGCGGCAGCAGCTGCGGCCTCCGGAGCCACGCCATCACCGAGGCGACGGCGCGCAGCCTCTGGCCGCTGCTGACGCCGCACGAGGAGGCGGGCCGCTCACCGCCGACGCCGACGCCACCCAGTTCGTCGGTCGCGCTGACGCTGGTGTCTAACCCGGCCAGGCCCGGCGCAGCAGGCCGCAGCAGGCTGTTCTCCTGCTCCGCCGAAAGGCCTCCCGGGCTCGCCCTGTGGTTGCTGCTCGGATGCTGCTCCTGCGGGGCGATGAACGCGCATCCGCTGTCTTCACCATCGCGCGAATGCAACACTGGATGATCCGAACCTGACCTGGTTAGTTCATAGCGCAAATATAAGGACAGCCAGTGAGGAACACCGCACAGGAAAGAGACATGACACGAGACGTTTTGCTGTTTTAGGCAGTTAAAACTCGATCTAATTCCCACTAAAAAACATTGAACCCTATGGTATACTTGCCGAGGAATCAGAGTTTGTTCGTTAGAACGCGAACTTCGTAACATCAGGTTTTAATCTGAAACGAATGGATGCTTTACTAGCTGCCGATGAACAGCAGCGTACGACTCAGGACCTCGTTACTTTATGCATCACCGCGAAATTAGGGAGGGGGGATGTAAAATGATGAAATAACTGATTTAGTGTGCCTGCATTCATCATTACATTGAAGCACGAACGCACATGTGGAGGCGGCGACAAACCTTTGTGACTCATTTGGAGAAGTTCAAACAATAGAACATTTTCTCCTCTCTTGCCGGCGGTTCCCATTTCAGAAAAAGCAGCATTTGAAGGTCCCTCTTTCGAGGTTAGGAGTCCGTGTGTCTCTTCCAGTTCATGATTACAGTATTGCCACTTGCTGGTTACCTTGTTAACTGTATACAAAAATCCGCCGAATTTCAATACAGTGTAATTAAGGCGAAAACCTTTAATGGCTCATACTGTCGTCCGTTCGCAGAGGGTGTCACATGTTTAACCCTGGAACTAAAAAAAGATAGCTGAAAAAGAATGGCTGCGTCAGATACAGGAGGAAAAAATGAACCTAGGAGCCAAGTTTGATGACTGTAGAGTAATTAGATAATTATAGGCAAAAATGTCAGAATTGCGTCGAAATAGCGCCGAAGTCGATATACCCACGGGAACGGTGCGACGTCACATTCACAGGAAGTTGTAACGGCATAGTGAAAATTGTCACAGAATGGTCGGAAAAATTTCAAATTTGTGTCAAATTAGATGAAAAACTGTAAATAAGCGTAATTAATACTTAATATCTCCGAAAAATGTGTAATTTTGGCATCAATATAGATACGGGAACGGTGTGACGTCACATCCACCGGAAGTCGTCACGGCATAGTGAAAATTGTCACAGAATGGTCGGACAAACGTCGGGTTTGTGTCAAATTAGATGAAAATTGTGTAATTAAGCGTAATTAACACTTAAGATCTCATAAAGTTGTATATAGTCGGGGTATCAAAATAGCCACTGGAACGGTGTGACGTGTGACAAGCATTGGAACTTTCTGAAAATTTGGCATTGATTGACAGGTGCTGCGGTGTGTGTGTGTGAGTGTCGAAGACACGCAATCTCACACACCGATTGTTGAGTGAGTGTCGAAGACATTCAATCAACAGCAAGACACAACTGAACGGGTTCCCCAAAGCCCTTCTACGCGATGTGCGAAAGGCGCGCGAACGCATGCGTCTCAGAAGGCGACATCGAAGCAATGGACACCATATAAGTCACCAAATTGTAGGCGCCTCCAGCGCCTCACCAACACATGTGTTTTAATAAAGCATTAGCACTCAGAAACAGTAGTCGCGTACTTTAATCGCAATCCAGCACTCGCAAACAGTAAGCAATCACTCGCAATCATTCGCAATAGCAGCATGCTTCAACACTTTAGTTGCCAAAGTGTCTCGTAATTTTTTATTCTATTCCTAGTTCTTGAAATTTGTTTAATTTACTTGAATCTTTCAAAAATTATTTTTTCTTTCTAGTTTCAGTCATTCCACTATTCTACTTCACCGCCTCACGCTTTTTTTTTCGCGCAAATACTTCCTTGGCATTTACCTCCGTACCTTGGCCGATCCCCCCACGTGGGTATGTGCCATGTTTACTGAGGTAAACAACAACAACAACAGCTATCAAGCACTTAGGTGTGTTCATCTTTCTTGAGTCCCCGTGCATTCGCGTGTCACGAAGTAATGACCGCAGAGTCTTCCGTGCAGAAACAAGACGGTAAGAAGCGCAAGGTGCAACGCGGATTACGTATGCGAGGAGTGGTATCTTTATTTATAAAGGTCTGCGCCTCATAGCTTGGCCGACACGTCACTGGCTGTGCAGGCGTTTGTTTCAAGCCTTGTTCGATTTTACTGAAATGTGAAGAGTGAAAGTCCAGGCCATATATTCTGAGTCAGCTATGTTGTTTGCGTATTTTTCGAATGCTAATACAAGTATTAGCTCCGGGAAGGAAAGGAATAGTAGTTTAGCTGTGGCCATTTGATATAATTCCAGGAAAATTGTGAATAAGTCGCTTTTCCGTACTTGTACGCGTCATCAGCATAAAGCAGTCGTTAGTCTGTGCCTTCCCGCCCTGACGGCACTGCGTTAATGGCAACTGCCCAGACTCTAGAGCTCCGCAGGCCCCTCTGTCGCAACGGGAACACTCGAACCTCACTTCTGGAAAACGGGGAATTGAGAGTTTGTGCCCGATTACCTAAAGTGTCTTGCAATGAAAGAAGAACAGTGCTCCACATCGTAACGTACAATGGAGAGCGCCATGCTCGTACTCCTATGCGCCGAGGTTTTCCCGCACATACAGGTGGACGAGTTCGACACGGTATATTTTTGAAGTCCGTAGCGCAAAACATGGAAACAGCACCAGAAGTATATATCGTTGCCGTGTGCGGATCCTTCGTGTGCTCTGTCTTCGTTAAGCACTGCTGTCTTATACAAAAGATTCACCTCGAAGTGCAAGCCGGCTCTTCGAATGGAACTTGTGAAGGCTGCCGGTGGCGTACAGCATGCCAGTGCATGCTGCAAGTTCTAACGGTTAATGAAGTAGGTCTATCAATGAATAGTTGAACTTGAAAGTATGCGGCTGTTTTACCGGAAAAATTTTTAATAGCAAGTAAAAGCAGCAAATTACTTGTCTGCCTTGGAGGACGTTGTTTTATTCGAATCGAAAAGTGAAATACCTAAATAAGAGAACGATTTTATTTTGTATTTTAAAAATTGTGCTGAATATACTTGTGACACGACCAGTGGTAACTTCAGATTATTTCACCGCAAGTCAAGTTACTTTTACTGTTCTTTACAGAAAGACAAGAGCTGTGCAATGAACCAAAATAATTATGATCTCAACAATTACCATTTTGTAATAGCGCAATGACCTGACAGAAATCAAGGGTTTTCGTATACGCATTTTTCGAGAAAAACCGCGGCAGAAAAAAATCTCACAACAGAATTAATTGCGGTTCATTGCTAAATAATAAAGAATAAGCATACAAAGCTTCAACAAAAAAAAAATCTTGTAGAGGGATTAAGTTCGCATTTCTCGCGCAAGAAAGAATGGCGAGAAAAAGAGTTTTGAGGAAAAAATGACGAAGAAGATTATGAATAACAACTGCAAACGACAAAAAACAATCTTGAATACGGTCAAAAAACGCAATATATGTAGGTCATCTTCTGCTTAGTCTGGATTTTCTGTGATTTTCCTAGTGTGGCCTCTGATATTTCTTCCAGTGTTATTTTCGGCAGGAATAGACCGAAAGGAAGATTTCCAGGTGCGCTGTAGGTCACGAGTCATTGATTTGATTTTATTTATGGAAGTTTACCATCCCAAAGCGACTCAGGCTATGAGGGACGCCGGAGTGAAGGGCTCCAGAAATTTCGACCACCTGGGGTCCTTTAACGTGCACTGACATCGCAGAGTACACGGTCCTCTAGAATTTCGCCTACATCGAAATTAGACCCGGTCGAACCAGCTTCTTTTGGGTCAGCAGCCGAGCGCAATAACCACTAAGCCACCGCGGCGATTGGTCACGTGTCAGACAAGCCGTCTCTGTGTGCGGACCAGGGTTGATTCCAGTGTGCTTGGAAACATCAAGCGTACCCTCGTTACCACTGCTGAAACGACACATGCGATCATAGAAATGGAACTTCAGTGTTGGTATCCTGACGCAACCATCCGATGTGCTTCAAATATTTGCGTAGCCTTTGTGAGCATTTTAGTTATCGAGCAGAAAGATAAATATGCATAGATTGCTAGAAAATGAAATTATACGTCTAAACTGAAAAATTAACAAAATAAAGTAACAAATAATTGAAATGTAGGTTTTTTATTTGGCTGGAAAACTTTCTTTCGGCTTCGCGAGAAGCGCAGGGTGTTACAACTTCATATCTAGCAGCACGCTTTCTGTTCGTGTGGACCAGGTTTGATCCTACTGTGCGTCTGAACTTCTATCATATCCTCTGTCCCCATTGTGACATTTTGCATCGCTTTTATGAGCTTCTTAGTTTTTAAATGTGAAAAAATTAGACATAGATGGCCAGAAACAGTTATGATAAGTATGAACTGAAAAATTACGAAGGAAAATAATGAATAATAAAAATATTCGGTTCATTTGGCTGCAGAATATTTGGATTCGATTTCACGAGATGTGTAGGGGGTTAGAACTTCAGCTGTATCTTTGTAATGATTTTAACTAGAAACAGAATTTTTGTTGCAGTTCATCTAGAATTGAACCCGCAATTTGAAGGAAACTTTCAAAAATTCAAATGTATTAAAAATGCGGCTTTTCTGATGCGACCTCACATATCAAACCTAGAGATGTGCGTCACCGATGACTGGAACAGTCGCCCAGTCATGCAGAGCGGCCTTTTTGCATATTCTAGGGGTTGCGAGACTCCGGACAGAGCGCATTGCAGTCGTCCACGCTGCCCGAAGCCGCCCTCCGATAGCAGCGGAATAGACGTCCTGCAGAAGGGAACTGATGGACTAGTTGGTTTTCAGCCATTATATTCATATCATTCAGCGCAAAATACACACCAGACAAAGGAATCAACACATAGGACGAAACACGGGCGCCCTTGTTTCGTCCTGTGTGTTCCTTATTTTTTTGTTCGGTGCATGTTCTGCGCTGAATGAGACGTCTTGCTACGTAGCGATCTGAATAGAAGCAGTCTTTTCTTTTTGTTCTATACACTGAGGTCATCAGGAACAAATAAACAGCATTACCAGAAGCTGCAACGGGCACCCGCCTCTAGATACCCTGGGGACAGCGAGGAGAGGTACCTAAAAGGCACAAGACACCTCGCATTGTCCACGACGCTCCAGCGGCCAGCGTGTTCAGCCGGGTCTTGAATGGACCCGGGGCGACTAGGGTCAGCGCCCCGGTCCCCGCTTTCCTCGGAATCGAAGCGTTAGCAAAACAGGCGCCGGAGTACGAACTTCAGTCTTCGCGTGTGCGACCTCTGCACGTTACCCACTCGGCTACCGGAGCGGCTCGACCGACATGCGACGAAGCGGGGAGAGTACCGTTTTATCAGACATAGCATAAAGGCAGCAGCTACGCAATTTTAGGGTCTTGTGATATATTGTAAGGGTCCGGCAGCTTTAATGTGCAGTAGTGGTAGAGGGTGCCGCGCTTCCAATCACCGCAGAGTGCAATCTTCAAACGTTAAACCGATCGGCGTCATTCACTCACACCTGACATCTGGCGGGGCTAGACAGACGACTGGTTCAAGCGTAGTCATTCGGAGCACTTGCGAGCGGAACGCAGTGTCATAGACTGGGTGCCTCATTTATCGCTGGTGTTTCTTTCCGACCGAATTGCACACTCCTGTTCTTACACTGGACTTCCGGGAGAAGTGTCCATGACCATTAATAATTGCAGTAATTTTGAGGTAACGCACAAGATGCGAAAAACGTACTGTACCATGACGCTCGACTTCGAACTGTGCGCATGATAATTCCACGGCATGCACCGACTCAGAACGCGATGAAAGCCGAGCGCATCCTACCCCGAGTGCGCAGTGGAATGGTTTTCAAAGCGTTGAGTCCGTTGATATTGAACTCTGCGGAGCGCATTTAGATTGTTCGGCCGTCGGGTAGAATCGCAGGATTTATGCAGAATCTTGCCGTCGTGTTAATTTCGACAACAGGGATGCGCTGTGCATAAGTTCCTATTCAGGTTGTGTGCTCGATAAAGAGTTTAGCCCTGCGTCATAAACGCGTACCGTATGCGACGGCTGCGGTCACTTGTCGTAAGTGTCATTGTCTCGTGCAGACAATGGCGTGGAAGTGAATTTTCCCACCACCGAGGAATGGCAGGGAGGGTAGCCTCAGGCTCATATCTACTGACGATGCGAAGCTGTAGAGAAATATTATTCGCTTAAGGCACGGTTCACTCATCTATTCCTGAAGGCATACAGTGTGGAGGTCGTCTTTGACGCGCTACAGGGCTGGCCTTCTTTGCCTGGACTTTTGAAAAACTGGAACTCCGTGTGACGCAAGGAGATCGCGGGAACTCTGTGGGACCTTGTTGTAATGTAGTGTACGGAAAAAGGGAGATTGGGTGCGCCCTGCCTTCCGGAGTGATGCAGAAGTGTACCGAAAAGTGCAGTAATACTAGTACCATTCGTATGCTGCTCGAAGGTCTTCTGAAAGAAAACTATGGACACTAATAAGACTATTATGTGACTATGGCGGAATGCTTGTCGTTATGAATGCGATATATTTATGAGAGTGAGAGTACGGCTCAACGATCCGAAATTATCCCGAATTCGCGAAGTTTGACGCGAACTAGAGGATGTTCGAAAATCTGCAGGAGAAGGAGATACGGACGATCGCAATTTTTATGATAACGACGTGCGCTTGATTGTTTCCTATGGTCGGCATCTCTGTTTTTCGGGGGTGGAGCCCAGTAGCCGGTCCGTTACAAGGGAAAGGGTCAGGTCAGGCTGAGGTGTTCTTGTGGTATGTTCTGACATTGCGAGTTCATTTGATACATCATGCGGTATTCCTCAAAAACTGTGCATTCTGAAAGAGGAAGAATAAAAATGGTGTTGGCATATCTCAGAAAAATCGCAAGTACTCACTGACGTTTAAGCACAGGAGTTTCGTCAACCTCTGATATCACTAGACCTCAAACTCACACATGTTCGGACACGCCCAAACTCAATACCTGAATCCTGAATCTCATTTAGGCTCAGAACTCGCTCGGACTCCATCACTCATTTCAACACCTCACTTCTTCTGATTCAAGACACATGGAATCATCGAAGCTCGGAAGTAGGATGCCCCCGAGCTTAGGGACGCGCTACAAGGACCCTCTCGCACATCTTCACTCGGCTCATTACGGCACCCATCCCGCAGAATATAGCAAACGGGAACAGATAAAAGGCCGTCTTCGTCACTTTAGCGGAATCGTCTTCTTTGGTAGCCCACAAAAGTCGCCCCCAAGTGTCCTTATTCGCGGCGGTGAATCTTTTGTCCTTTCCACTGTCAGCAGACGAGGAGAGGAAAAAACGTACGCATACACCGTCGTCGCGAAAACGCCCCGTATAATCTGAGCCTCAGCGCGCACTCACGACCGAGATCATGATCTGAATGTGAGAATAGGCGAGACGGAATGATTGCGCCGACATAAGGGTGTAGAGGAGAAGTTCGTTTTCTTTTCCGAGGGATTCTGAAAGTGCGAGGAATTACGGATAATTTATCTTACTGTGGTAGTTTCTTGAGCCGTTTATGAGTTAGCGATCCTGCAGACATCGCTTCTTGTGTAGAGATTAACAGAGATTGGAACATGCACTCTCAGTGCCTTGTTGTCTAAGGAGTGAAGAACGGCAGATTTTTAGTACTGTTGCGGCAAACTGGTGGTTGCTGCCTTTGTTTACTATCGCTGTACGCCTCGTGACCGCCGAAGCAGTGCTCTCCCGAAGCTTTCACGAATAAATGCAGTGCTAGTCTGAGTCCCCATGTTTGCACAAGTTCTCATTGTGCAATTATCTGTACGGTTTTATGACCTGCGTTACTTTCGGATATTGTATTTCATGCACAAGAAGTACTACCTTCCGTTTGATGTCTGTGCTGTAGCTTTTACTTTTTCGTCACGAGCAGCTTTTAAATTAATGGGGATAATTCGAGACCTGCTTTTAACGCATATGCTCTAGATAGCGCTGCCTCGATTTCTCTATCAGAGCCCTTCGTTGATCGCATTTCTGATGTCGGCGACTGCAGTAATTAATGACGGTAGTTCTGCTGTGGCTGTTCTTCAAAGCATTAATGGAAGTACCGCAGATGTGGTGTACCATTTTTTTCTCTTAAGTGACGTTGTCCCGCTGGTGGTGCAGGTTGATGGAAACTTTCTGGTCAGAGTCAGTCGGATGGCGCCAGTGTGACTTTACAGGACGTAGCTGTTATTATAGCACATTTTTGACCCATAGTTTGCGCTGGCGAAATTTTTGTTGATCATGCTATGTACTACATCACCGAAGGTCTGTTGAGATCCAGAGGGAGTAGGGTTGCCGCGTAGGACGTGGTAATATTTTCTGTGCCGTGCGATTTCACCTGTAGGAGCATAGCTGGTGTGATCATGCCCTCTCTAATTATTGTTCGGTAGCCATTGTCATCTGTTCTGCTTCGGGCTTCTCGATCTTCCAAACAGACCTTCGTGTGCCTTCCAGTGACGAAAAAATTATACGTGGCTTTGTCAGAATATTCATTAGTCTAGTGTCTTTCGGAAGCTGACTTTGCGCCCACAGTGTCACGACACTGAGTGTGGTCTGCTTGTGTGCTCAATGCATTGTTCAGGAATTAGTGATGTGATGTGGAGCGTGCGTTCAGGCAATCTGTAAGGAGTTGCCCTCACATGTATCTGTAATATGTAGTCATTGTTTCCCACAGCATGAACAGTGTCGCTCCAGGCACAGGAGGCGTACCTTCCACAAACACTAAGTAACATTATTTTTTATTCCGGTGGCTGCAGCTGGATTGTTGAGCAGTGAGAGTTCTGCACCTGGTGTCTTCCACTCACTTTCTTCCTTTCGCAGTATTGGAAGGAGGACCGGCGAGTGCATGAGCAGCGTTGAAGTCTCGCATCGCAATGGCGTGAGGCTACGTCTAGTAGCCTGATCGTTTGTTCGATCACATTTAGATGTTTCGGCACTAGTATGGCTATTGCTTCTGTATTTCCACTGTCACACTGTGAGGCCGGCCGTGACGTCTGGTCGTTGTATAATTCATATATGTGTCACGATTCATAGGGTATGGTTCATGGGGAGTCTCTCTCGATTGAGCAAGGTGTGTGGGTTTGCATTTGTAGCTGACATTATTCTGTGCAGTGTGCTTGGTGTGAGCTCTGGGTCCCTTTTTCGCAGAGCGCCGATGCACGCCGCTACAAAGGTATGCGTTTCTGGCCGACGGAAAAGTACGGTCGCATTAAATATTACGGCGCTGCGCATTTCTGGTCCTATACTATGACCGTTTTGATGTGCCGTGTGGGGCGCATCTGTTCGATAAGTTTGTTCAGTGTGTTTCCGGCTTTATGCGGCGGTCTTTTTGGTTCCCGTCATCTTTACTGCGAGGATTTCGTGCGAGGTTGCTGCTAGATTCTGGCAGTGAACAGCAGCTCCGGCAGCTTTACGTAGGAAGTAGCAGCGTTGTTGTGTAGGAAGTGACCGCTCCAACGACTATACGCAAAGAGTTCGTGGAATCTGCAAGTCATAGAATTGACCAAAGAGACCAGATGTTCCACACTTCAAAAAAACTTGGAACTGCAGGATGACCCTACCGAAACTGACATACACCGCTCCGATTTCAGACGCTTTCGTCGCAGCATGATTGAAATACTTGCGCTGTTCGGATATGCTCGGTAATTCGTACGCTGTTCCGAAGTGTAGAATGAATGAGAACCCGTTTCGATTTGTATGAGTAGTCCGGGCCTCCACTGTGAGCCGCGGTGAACATGCCTCTTTCGCTCCGTGATTGGCAAGAATATCACGCACGGTTCTGACACACGATGACAGACGATGCTCTCGCACCGCCTATCGACACATTGTCTATTGACACACGATGCTCTCTCACCGCCAGTCTAGCATGGCGTCCCGCTTCCCACTCCAGTATAAGAAAATTTCACAGTTGTCGTGATTAATTCGTAGAATATGTGAGCATTCGTGTCGCTCCAGAAAATACGAATCAGCAAGAAATTATCATGTAAGCTCGAATGACGAAAAAAAATTCCCGGGAGACTTGCGTTCTTCCATAGCAGTCCGACGCGATATATTTAATGGCTAATGTTCAGTGTCCTGGTGTCCTCTTTGCATATCACTTCGCAGAAACGGACATTTTCGGATAAGGCACGTCAGGTCTCTCTCTGAGAAAGTCGAACGAACGCGCCTCAGTAGCTTAAGGGCGGCGTGGAAGGTATACGCAGAGTGGCACTTAGCCCATATGTTCGAAACATGGCGGCCTATTGGGCGGAGCCAGCTCCCGCTGCGAAGTGTGCGAAGAACTAAATAATGGCGCCGTAATTAAAAAACGCAACATGTGATGTAATAGTTGCGTGAATTTTGGGCGCAGAAAGTCATCCTTCAACGCCTAGGGGTTCAGGACGAAGACCGAAGACGCGATGAGCGCAGACTGCCGGCGCGATTTGTATTGTCTGCGTTATAACCATAGTTAAAGCCTGTTGTTTGAAAGCCTGTATTCAATACTTGGGTTTGTGAGCAATGGGTTAACTATTCTAAAAAAGAAATTCGCTAGAATTGCTGTTCGAACCCAGGCCCTTTGTGTGCTCATGCTAGAAATCGAGGACTACAAAACAAAAGTTGGAAATAAGTGTCACGTAGCAACAATTACATACTGAAATAAAGTTTCCGGCGTGCAAAAGCAAATGACTCTGCATTTCTGCAATGCAGAAGACTGCAGTGCTCTCTAATTTTCTATGGCTGACCACATTCAGTTCCGTACGCGCACGCTAGACACGTGCACTGTGCAGCTAATCTAACACCAGCGATGAACATGAAGCATTTGGTCACGCGTTTCGGAGCTTATTGCGACACTAACAACGAATTCTAATTCGCCTGTTTTTTAAGACACTAATTTTAATGAAAACTGAACTACTCTGCAAGAACACGCCATAAACAAAATGAAGGTATCATCATCGCCAGTTGTTTCCGCAAGTAAACCGCAGTGCGTGAACACCACTTCTACTAGCCGACACATTTCGGCTACGCTACAGCGCCACTCCCTACTGAACAGCAATCATCGGGCCCGATCTTGCCGTAACAAGTTTGAATCAAATGGAGGCAAAAAGTTTTGTTATATTAAATAAAATTTTCTAGGCTATATAGTCTCCTTTTGCTATAGTACGAACTCTACCGTAGTCAGAAAGCGCCGTAGAACATAACTTCTAGAAAGAAGGAAAATTGCATGACGTTGTCTTAAGTCTTCCTTTACATCGAAAGGAGCCATTTCAACTTGTGCATTGAGACAATCGTAACCGCTTTACTTTTAAATCGAGCGGACAAGCAATCAAGCCACAAAATCGCTTGGCACACCAGAATGCGAAACCTTCATGTGTAGTAGAAGCAACGTCTCCAGGCCAAAGCACGTCCTTTCCTTTGACAGCCGCCGTGCGCAGCCGTTCGTTCCACCCATTAGCGCTAATTCCTCCTATGGCGGTCGAAGGAACGGGGACTAGAGTGTCGTATCATTATTACTGCCGCGTTACACTGCCAAAAAAAAGAAAAGAAGACTTCATCCCCGGCCCTGATTCGAACAACAGCTGGTCAACACAGAGCAAATTACTTTGCTGGTGGCTCAGACAATTTGGCCACCGACGCAGCCTCTCGGTGTGCATGCATGTGCCGGAATTATTCTTTTTTAAGCTCCAGTTCTCCTGCAGCCGCCTGGCGCGCTGAAGTAGTTAAAACTAGCTTTTGTACTCCTGACTAGCGCCTCCACTATTATCAGTGCCTGCCGGACGGTCACCTTTCCAATAAAAGCAGCGTATACACCCCCATTTACCGGTTGTCCGTGACACGGCGCGCTCAGGTGGGAGCCACGGAGCCCCACGTTACGTCACTGCAGTGGTCAGCCAGCCGGTAGGCACCAGTCAATTCTAGCTCGGCGCAATGCGACGGACCTGCTTCGTCAGCCTCAGTCATGATAGGTAGAAAAACTAGCGAGAGCTGAAGGGTGGGAGAGCGGGGCAGGAAAGGGCTTGCATTCTGAATTTTCGGCCGGTTTGATAACAATGATAATAATGAAGGGTTAGTTCGGTCATTAGTTCGCCGCTTTCCTCATCCTTCATTTTAAGTGACGTATTTGTGAAAGCACACGCTTCAAGGGGCTCCCATATTTGTGACTCACCACGCCATATCTCGTGCGATAACGAACGGTGGTTGCGTCTAGTGACTCGCAGGACATTGCCTCTTACCTTCCCACCCCTGCCGCTCCGATAGACGAGTGGGCAACGTGCCGAGTTCGCACACGCGAAGACGGGGGTTCAAATTCGGGCGCTCGCATTGCTAATACCGCATTATGAACAGGTCGGCCACCGGAGTGTAGAGGACAAGGCGAGGTGCTTGTGTCTTTTGGGCACATCTTCTCCCCTCGTGGTCCCCCGGGTATCTGAAAGGCGGATGCCCGTCAGCGCATTTCCTCGGATGTAAGCGAAGGTGGATGTTGGCAGCCCCTATCACAGTTCGCAGTGGCGCTTCCTTTATGGACACGGAACATTACATCTTCGCTCTTTTTGTGAAAGAGCCTAAATTTTTTATGGAAACACAACTGTGAAAGATCATAGAGAAGCGCTTGTTCCGTTCTATTACGGAATGTGTGCAGCGTTTGTTTTCTATTATCATTCAAAAAAACATAATAATTGCCCTGTTATCACACAACAGGTCCGAGAGGCGTGATGTACATCTGGATTCGAAGTGACTGAAGCTGCTTACAAGTGTTTTTGACGTCGTGGGTGCCCCGCGCATAACCGGCCGATCACTGGTAGCACGAATTGGTTGCATAACCGATGCTGATGTGTCTTGCGATGAATAGCAGTGAACATAACGTTTTATCGTGTGTTGTACGCTGTGCAGTAATAAGAAATTAGACTCGTCCGTTCAGTTTACATGAGCATTTTCGTAATAGAACCTTTCTCAAGTTGCAAGAAGCGAGACTGCGTATCTCGCTTGAAATATGAGCACAAGGCTGTATCCGAATGAGTGTAATTGACCTAGTGTACTCTGTGCACAAACGACCCTTTGTAACTGAAGCTCAACGGAAATATTACAGTGAGAGCATCAGGCTTCCCAAGAATCTTCTGAGTAAACGGACTCCTTAGAGAATAAGTTACGAGATGTGGTGGCTACGGCCCCGCAATGACAATGATCCAGGCATCGCACGTTCTTCCAGTGTGGATCAATTCAGTTATGCGGACACCCACTGCCGTGATACCTAAGCACTGATACACGAAACGTGGGTGTTCAGCACATCTGCGAGAAGGCTCTCGACACCTTCGTGGACCCGTTCTTTCCTTCCCCTGCACATTGCAATTTCGGCTCCAACCTTCTCCTGTATATCGGTCAGTGCATTCAGGCAGCTATCCGAACATAACGGCAACCAGATCACAGGAATGAAGTTATTTACATCCTACCAGCACCATTCAGGTTTGTGGCCGCGCTGCATTCGCCTTCGAACGGTATTCCTGACGTTCGCAAGTTGCCGGTTCATACGCTGGCCTTGCGCAGCAAGATCCGTCACATGACCCCATCATAGTATGAGCAAAAGCAAACGGTAATGGTTAGTATGCGGGTTCCTATACACAGTAAGTCCAGACACACAAGAGAAGAAAACAAGCTGGGAAGGAAGCGGCCTGAATAAACGGAAGCGACAGCGAAGTGATTCGTTCCGCGCACTTTCCCGCCTCGTCTTCTGGAGTGCTCTCCTGATCAAGTGGTGCCATGGGAGACGGGAAATGGAAGTTCCTAGGAGAAGCATAATCGGCCCGTGAATCACCGAGCCCACGGCGCAAAGCTGGCGCAGACCCTCTCCGCGCCCTCTTGATCCTACGCCACTGCGCAATCGATCGTACACTCGCCGAATGGGAAGCATTGCACTCCCGGGTCCTGAACGCTTTTCATCCTCTTGGCGCTACTACGAGTGCGGCTCATTTTACCCGCAGAATAAATGGTGAGCTCTGCTCGTACCGTCATATAATCCCCGACTAAGAAAGGCGCTTCACATAGCTTGATACGCAAAGTAAATAGATGCACTAAATCAAGAAAGCCCAATAAATCAATTTCGTAGTTCTATAGGCTGACGTCGCCTTTTGAATGTGGACACCTACCGAGCTACCCTAAACTTCAAAAGTGGTCGGAGGCTTCGTCACTGCAAAAACTGCAAGCTGAATAACACTGGCCACAAATTACTTTTTGTAATTATATTACACGTCCGATGCACATTCGCATCATAATTGGGCTATGAAACAGAGCCGGCGAAACGAAGTATTCAGGTTCGATGTTCGGGTGGCAAAAACCTGTGGTGTATATCCCGCCTTACCAAACATATCGAAACCGTCCGAAAACGTAAACTTTAGGGTACCACATGTAGTTACACAGCTACAGCGCTTTAAAATTTTTATATGTACAGGAGGAAAGATATTCTCCTCTGGTCACCCTTACTATTTTTGTGCTAGTGCAGCAGTACATATTCAACTCTATGGCTCAAAACCAGCCCACGTGTGGACTCAAATCTTGTGCACAGCACCACAGTAGTCAAAATCAAAGTTGTAAAGGTGACCGAAACTACACAGTGATTATTGTGAATGGGAAAGTATACGAGTGCCAGTGGGAAGCAGTGGATAACTGCAGCCCCTAGTAGGTTGAATGCACGTACCTTCATCTCGAGATGCTCGTGGGGTGCTCGTGGCGGGGGCACTCGTAGCGGGTCGGCCGAGGCCGGGCGACTGGGCCGCCGTGCGGCGGCCGCCCGCTGCCGGAGGCCCAGGTTACGGTACAGGTAGTTGACGATGATGAACTCGAGCATGGACGCGTAGATGAAGAACATGCACACGCCGTCCCACAGGTTCATGGCGGTCAGGTTGGACACCACGGGCAGGGTGGACCGGAAGCTGCACATCCAGAAGTGCGTAAGCAGCCTGCGCGTTCGGAGGCAGTTTCCTCTCACAACCACTCTGTCTGCAAGGGTGCACCCTTTACAGGCAGCGTGCGACTAACCGCATCTGGCGTAGTTCGTGATGTATTAGTACACATTATGTTTTCCCTAAACAATTTTTTTTTTTGCATAGTAGTGCTTTTCATAAGTGATATCATTTGCTGCAACAAGAGGTAGACGTTTAGTGCTTATTGCCGGGAAACATAAACGCAGTTAAGCCGCAAACTCGCCTGTACTTAACGCCCTCTTAAAAACGTTCCCACGGGTCTCGGCGACTGTAAACTGGAGTGATTTTGCAAAGGTACCTGAAATTAGCGTCAAAGAAGCCTCAGGTAAAGCAGAATTGGCAGGAGAGAGGTGACGCTGGACGTTTTAGTGGAGTGCGATTCCAGAAAAACACCCACAGCGTTGGCTGAGCACTTGTTGCACTAGGGTGGCAATCACTACGTGGGTTCGACCTCAGCAGCGGCGGCCGAAATACAAAACGACGCGTTTAATGCGCAGAAGCGCAGAAGCACTGAAAAATTGGCTTCTCCGTTTGTGTGTTATCCTGTCCCGTACAATCTAACCGAAGATTTCCAAAGGATGCATAAAGAGCTGGACAACGAACCTAACCTATTAAGCCGTGCAGCAAGACGCTGGTGCCCGTTCGATAAATCGAGGTGGGCAGGTATAATCTGGGGCAATTAGCAATGAAATTGTTCGCAGCCCGCAAAGATTCTTGGGCATAATAATATACATGGCATGTTAAATACGTTCTCATAAGCGAAGACGGAAGATACGTCCAGGGTAAGTTATGTGCTCGTTGGTGGCTTGTATTGCATGTTGCGCCTAATATATGGTGGAGGTACGCGGAGAAATGGCCTTAAATGACGTCGCAGTAGGAGACACCACCAGATAAATGACCGCGCTCGCTTTTTTTTTCCCGGGGCGGAAAAGGAAACAATAGCGTCGCACCCAGACCGACGGGCTTTGTTTACCCTAGCACTTGAACGATCTGCCGCCGATATGAGAGCGAGAACAGGTTCGCGGCTATTTTACCCTTGCAATCTGCGGACCGGCCTCACACGCCTCGAACGGAGGTTATCGAGCTGCACTGGGCGCTCTCTGTGAAGGAGAAGCTCTTGATTTCGCTTTGAGCACTGCTTCTTTTTCTCTTAACACATTATGTTGGGGTAGTTGGTAATGGCTCACTAGATTCATTTTCTCGGCGGTAAACACACAGATACTGCATCTAAGACAACACACAAGTAACAACCGCTAAAATGTGTTGTCTTAGATGCAGTGTCTGTGTTTTTACCGCTAAGAAAATGATTCCAGTTCTTTTTTGTGTCTATCTGCTTGTGTGCGTGTGCAGTAAACACCTTCATTTAACACCTCGGTTTCTGCTACATGGAACTGTGTGGCTTCTAGCGGGTGCCACTAAGGGAACATTTTATTTAAACGAAAGCTGAGGAGGTCTCTGCTAGTAATTTTGTTCAGAAAATCTATACTGCTAGGCGGTTTGTGACTTTGGTGGAGTTTTTGGCACCAAATGACGATTTTGTTGCTGCGAATTATGTAGAAAAAGTTTGCATTTATCTGACTTCCTATTCCAATTCAAACCCGTGACGTGATGAGGACGTCGAGTGTCGCGAGTGTGTTACGTTACATTTTCACATTTACATTTTGTTTCCGTCTTCCTTGCGCGGTAAAAGTACTACAGCGGTAGCGGTGTAAAGCATTCTTATTTCTAAGGCGCGCAGTTTTTTGTTTTCTCTTCTGTTCATCAAAAACTGTCATCTTCCGTCACTGCAGCATACTTGTGGGAACAGCGGGTGCTGGCGACGCTTCTCTTCCAGTTTCAAGCATTTTCTTGCTTATTAGACCTCTGTTCATTGTGAAAATAACTTTTTTGTCATTATAAAACCATAAGACCTCAATTCTTAAACCTACGCCAGCATGAATTGCCCCGTGACCTCCTAAAAACAAAACAGCTACGAATCTCTCTGTATAATAGTTCCATTGCATGAATGCAGTTTACATTTTTGAAATATGTGTGTTCGCATTTGGACCGGGGATGAGAGAGGAGGGATCAGTGACGAAAGTGCGTGGCCAGTAGGGAGAGGAAATTCACGAAGGAGGCTGATGGCACACTGCATGTCTCATAACAACCGGTCGTTACTATGTTGCACGACTGCACATGCGTTGCCACTACCTCCAGTGCAAAGCAGCCGCTACTGTGGATGGATGTACAGGCTGAAGAAAATGCGTGTAATTTTTTGGGAAAGTTTTTTTGCTCTTTCTTGCATCTGCAGTGTATTCCGGCAGCTAAAGTGGGCCACTCGCGAACGCGCATGCATCATTTTGATGAATACATAAACGAGGCATGCCGGCAAGTCACAAGAAGGCAAAATAAAACACAAGAAACCATTTTGAGACATCTCAATTGTCGTCAGCCAAGGTTTTCATGCTGAGTTTCACTTTCAGTTAGCGGCATCGTATTAGAATTTCTACAAAAAAGATGGTTTGTGTTTTATGGGTGCTTAACTTCCCAAAGCGATTCAGGATATGAGAGACGCCGTAGTGACTGGCTCCTGAAATTTCGACCACCTGGGATTCTTTAACGTGCACTGACATCGCTCAGTACGTGGGCATGTAGCATTTTGCCTCCATCCAAATGCGACCGCCGAGCGCCATAACCACTCAGCTACCGAGGTCGTTAAGTACGAAAAAAAGATGTTCTTTTCATTCTGATGGTACTGTCGGACTGGTGATGTGCTGCTGATGCTGGTGATGTTGTTGATGCTGATGCTGTCCGGTGATGCTATCGGACTATAACCGTTCCGATTGTTTTTCAGTGGAGAAAAAAAAAATCAGCATTTGCCGGCCCATATTGTGCTTAGTCAATAACTTCAACTGTCCGCTGCAGAAATTCAAGCGCAGAAAGATTTGTTTTCTTTATGGATTAAGTCTATCTTAATCGGAATTTAAAGAAAAAGAAATTAACACTACAAAACACAACACATATGATTTCCACGTAATTGTCGCTCGCGCTCACTGCGATGTTCACAAAATGTTTTTCGAGTACTGCTTCGGGAGACCCATGTTCTCTGCCATGCTAAAAAGCGACTTAGTGACGGTGTGCTGAAGAACTACGAGCCATATTCCATGTGATGGTGACGTCATAAAAGCGCACAACTTCGGACGACACGAAATCGCTGCATGCCTCTCAAAGAGCTAGTTGCGTAAAACTTAATCGTGCCAGGTGCACAAGCCCCCAAGGAGAGCATAGTGCTTTAGGAAGTCAATGACACATGACAAAAACATTTATAATGAACACGGTGTTGAAATATGTTGATAACTTGAGGTACTGCTGTGAAGCAGAAAAAGTAAGCGTGACATAGGGCAGCTTCGACTGGCTTACAACAAGCATAATTGTTTTTTGCTGTTAGTGGAAATATTTCTCCGAAAAACTATACGTTTAGAGTGAAATAAAAAGCCATTATATATCTTGATTAGGTGTGATCGTACTTCTTGGATTATTAGGAAATTATTTAGTGAATTTTTATTTAATGGTTTGAGGAATTCAGAGTCTTTTAAGAAGCTTTAGTCATTTTGAAAAACAGCTGTCTGAAATATTGTGCTAAGGTACAAAACGTGCAGCTTTATTTAACAGCCATAATAGAAGCTTCGAAAAATGCAAAGTGTACCACGTAGCAGCTGCTGACGAATGTCTCTCGCCCAGAGCTGCAGAGAAGAGTGGACCATATTCTCTGTGGAGCGTTTTAGGGTGATAAAAGTAGCACCCCTGCCCCGGAGTAGCCTTTTTTGTTTTCAAGAAGGGTTTAAAAACGCGTACTTAAATGGCACCTTGGAGCGAACATTGCGGCCGGTTGTTTTCCAAGCCGATCTGCAGCTACCGCACTGACGCATTTTTCCTCACACCAATATCTAAAAAGTTAACTAATTAGCATTAGCTCTTTAATTACTTTCCAGGACAGAAAAATACTATTCACTAGCCCATGCAACCCTCAGTAGAACTTCGTTGGTTTTATTCACCTACGACACCTTCTTTATACTCTTAGCTAATTTTACTAGGGACACCCGGCATATGCTGACTAATTTCCGTCAATGGAGCCGCTGCGTTATGTTTGCGGTGCACAATGCGATCGCGTGTTTTTGATCCTGCCGTGCATTGCATTATCGGCTTATTGATATCTGCTAAAACTCAGCAAACTTCATAACAACGCAATCGAATCTCACAACGTAGAGTGTGCTGTCTCTGGGTTCGCTCTGTGTCACACCTTTCCCCAAGACCAAGCAAAGAGCCGTTAGAGGACGCGGAGGGCCGTTCTAGAGCGTGGGGTCGCCCACTGACCTGTTGGTGGTGGTGCAAAAGTTGAGCATGGTGGTGACGCCGATCATGACTCGGGCCGGCACGGCGTTGATGTCGAGCCAGAAGCTGATGAACGAGCTGGTCACCAACACGATGCCCGGCACGAACACGGTGCTGATGTAGAAAGACTTGTCCCGCGTGAACACCAGTAGCACACGAAGGCAGCTGTAGTTCCCTGCATTGCGCACACACGCGCGACGGTTGCGAAAGCCGTGCGGACGCAGAGCCCCGGAGAAGAAAGTGCATGCATCCAGTATGAAAACGACGAGGCCTAAGCGATCTTGACCATCGGATGCAAACGCCACCCCCTCATCTACCCCAGGCCTGATGCAACGCGACCGAGGTCATGCTGCCTGAGTTGCACAAGGATGAGCCCAGCCCCATTACCATAAGGATTAAGGCAAAGCTGGCTTTCGCAAGTCCTCATTGCATGGAAATTTAGCACACTGAATGAGGCAAGGCGCTGACAGACTGCCTTTACAGAAACTAGGGCAACTGCTGTGCTGCTTTTTATTTCTTTTTCTAAGACCGCAGGAAGCAGTCTTTGTAAGACGAGAAGACAGCGAAGCTCCCTTCCTTAGACTGAAACGGGAACGTCGTTTTTGCAACAGTCTTTAGACTAGTTTGCGGTGAGGATCAAAACTCCACTCCAGTGAGCTGAGCAAGCGATATGTGCCTTGACAAATCCCAAAGGCTTATGTAATTGAAGGCATTATAGAAAAAAAATTCTGGCCCCGTATTGAAGCCGATGGACAGTAACACAAAAGAATGAAGAATACGGCCCCATCAGTGAGCGCACAAATTACTGGAGCAGTGTCAATGAA
Source organism: Amblyomma americanum (assembly GCF_052857255.1). Classification (NCBI taxonomy): domain Eukaryota; kingdom Metazoa; phylum Arthropoda; class Arachnida; order Ixodida; family Ixodidae; genus Amblyomma; species Amblyomma americanum. The sequence goes on from NC_135502.1 coordinate 60,528,710, forward strand.
GGAAAATTATACGTAAGTTAGCAGACGAATTTTTAGCCATAGAAGAAAAAAATCATAATTTGAAAACGCACATATGCATACATTAAATATATATCATCATAAATGCTGTCAATCCTTTTATATGGAAAAGAACATAATGTACGAGGCGTGGGTCAAAATTTTCGGATTAGCTAAGAAAAGTGCAATCAGTACCACAACTTTTCACAGTATTCACTAACGCGAGTGGTGTTGTTATGACATGCATTTGTTTCCTCTTGTTTGTTTTTTGAGTGCGTCATGTCCACGAGAGTACAAAGCAGCCCGCACAGATTGAAAATATATGAATGAAACAACATCCGTGAAGGCGACAACAAATAGTAGGTCAGGCGAAAGCTTCAATAACTAACGTGTCCCGGGGTGGAAAACAATTCTGATTTTTGAAACAAGACGTGTCTCTGTGAAGGGTAATACAGTTTAAATAATAACTTCAATTACTTACGTGTGGGCGATCTCTCGCCCTGGAACCCTTTTCGCGCTTCTTAATCTACAGTGATTTCTCGAAACGCATGGTAGTATAATTTTATTTCACTCGACAAAGTTTTCAGTCACAGTTATTGCTATGTGCACAGTCGCGAATTACCTCTACATATGCGTCCATATTTTTTAACTACGTAGACGCTAAAGAGAGTCGAATATTGACCATAAACAAGAGGCCATAACATTTAGCAAAATCCGTCCCTATTTGGGCGGTAAAACAGGCCCTCTGTACATTCTTGCTGCCCGTTCCCATTACTGTGATTACACCAGCAGCATATCTGAGTATTATCCTGCGTACTTCATTATCACTGCGTGGGAAGAAAATGGGAAGCCAAGCGAATCTTAGGCCCAACTGCAGCAACCTTTCATGTAGGCTCCAGCAGCAACCGCTGCTGCACTGGACAAGGCTGCCGGTAGTCACTTTGCGGGCAAACGGGCCGGCAACGAGGTAACCCTTTCCTGCCCTGCCTCCACAAGCGACATATTTTATTTTGGCGCCCGAAGAAAAGTTTAGTTCCGGCCCATAACAAACTTCTTTGAGGGTTTAGTTAATAAACCTGTCACGCTAGTTCGGGAAAACGCCTAAAAGGACGCCTTTTATTGAGACGGCACAGACTTAAATACTTGGCGGTTGCCGTTCTAGGACCTGTGCACGCTGTGAGAAGTGCGACGTATACCTGTGCATGACTCGTGGTAATAACTTCTTTACATTATTTCATACAAAATGTAAAATTTACACAAATTCATCTATCTTCTTTTTCTGCTATGGTGGCAGTTTCATGCATGAATGACCAACTCACAGATATGTGTAGGGCTCTTTCTCTAAGTTAAAGACTTAATTTTCTGATGCTCTTATCATAGGCGTTATGTCGCACGACAGTAAAAAGCAGCAAATGCGCAAATAAACTAGAGCTTCCCGGTTAGATCTTTAATGGAGAGAAAAGGGACAAGACGCAAAGCGTGGCGGTACGTACCTCTCCAAGTGTGTCTTGTGTCACAGTAACCGGTCTCGTTCTTGGCCAGGTAGGCGTTGTGCGCCCTTAGCGAAGTGGCCGTGTTGATGGACGGCTCGGTGGGTGACCAGTCAATCTTGAGCTGGCTCTCTTCGTAGGACACTGCGCCAGGTGCAAGCAGAACACGTGGCTGAATGGCTGACCTACGCTCTTTGTCTGGAAAGAGTTGGGCCGGACTATAGTTTCTTTGATCTAAAGTTACCGCGCACCACTTGGTAAGAACGACAACAATAGCACATGATCGCTGACCTGAAATAGCCCACAGTTCTGTAGCGATAGGCACATTACGCTAGCATTTCGAGCCTTCAGCGTGGCCACCCCGTGGCCACCGTGGCGGCGCCGTGGCTGCTCACGTTGTTGGTCACGTGTTTTGTCATATAATGCGTGGTTGGTTACGCGGTTGGTCACGTGATGTGGAGGAGCTGCCGGCAACACTGGGCGCCGGCGAAACCAAGTGGGGGAAAGTGTAGAGGGGGAGAGGAGGGGAGAGAGTGAATCCACGTCCAGGGACGAAGATGAACAAGGAACGCCCAGCGAAACGGAGCGACGAAAGACTGACTTTGCCATTCGACTGAGCGGGTTCAACTCGGGCAGCTGTAGCTATCGCGTCACTCCAGGTTTGACCAGAGATATGCCACAGCCATTTTTTTATCATCATGATCATCATTAGCAGCACAATCCTCCGTTTTGTCCATAGCAGGACAACCACCTCTCCTATGAACCGGCGCCGTCCTCGGCAGCGCTATCCCAGCAGTTTGGTCATTGAGTAACCGTGAAACTTGTACAACAGTCGATAACAAGTTCTACGTTGATGATGAAGTTCCCACTTCAGGTAATGTGCTTCCTGCGACGGAAGAATGCTCAAAAGGAGTTGCATAAACGGACTGATTTCTGAGAGATAGGTTTTCGCGAAAGTTTTCTTAAGCAATTGACGTAGCACAATCATCTTGGAAGATTAAATGTTCCTGTAGGTTATTTAAAAAGTCGCAAAGACATGATGAAGTAGACCAGGTGGTAACCGCGGTTTCTTTGCCTATGACGTTAAACACTTGACGATGTCGACAATATGAAAGGTTAAACGCACTGAATGTGAAAACCATTTGTGCAGTAACACAACACGTCGCTTACTATTGTTGACAAGCGATAGGGGACCGAAGGGATTACGTTTGCGAACCAGTTTGTTGCACTTTGCATTCCTTGCAATGCCATCATTTCCAGGTTATATTACGATGCCGTGGTCATAAAATAAAGCAGCAGAAAATGACAAATATTGCGCGGCAAAATAGACCATAATGCTTGTAGTCCTGCTGCAACCAAAAAATTCTGCATTTTTGCGTCGCGGCAGAGCTTGTCCGTGGATTATAGCAAGAGGACCGTACAAAAATAATGCAGCACGTATTGTCTATGAGAAAAAATTCTGCTCTTGTAGCATAGTTATGTCTCTACTTCCAAAATCTGTGTTACAACGTCAAAGCAATTTTCTGCCCTATTTTTAACTAGATATTGGCATACATTAAAGTAGAATGTATAAAAAATGACAGTTAAATTACAGCTAACTCGCAAAACAAGCACGAAAACTTTTTGATGTCCACCGGCTGTCAATTCTTATCTCAAAGATACGCCCGTTCAAGCTTATCTACACTGCGGCTTTACTGGGGAGCGTTCTGCTTGGGCTTATTTGGGCGCCGCGCCAGGTAGGAAGGTATTCTTGGCAGCCGTGCTAGCCACAGTGCCTGTTCGTGTTTGTCCAAAACAGTGCCGTGAAAGCTTTTGAAGCGCATCGACAGGTATTTTGAGGACAAGAGATGATTATCTAAAGAGCGCATCAGAACGCTGCTGCAACGCAAAGCAATTTATGAAATTTAAATCAGGTAGTGTAGTAATATGCGATCAAAGAAAAGTGTTAATATTGTCGTCGCATTGGTCTTAGCTTTCGAAAAATAAAATAACTTCAACCGTTTACTCTTGAGGATGTGAAGAAAAAACAGAAAACAGCTTAAAGAGGGAGGAACACCACTGTGAAACCAGTTAAAAGATCCCCCGCCTCAATTTGAAGCTAGCAGGAAAGGAAGCCGACACGTGAAGATGTCGGCTAGTTTCTTTAGGTAAGAGCTCTCTGTGTGATGGGACGAAGAGATTATTTCTTAATGTCATCCTTCAGTATAAACACGTACACACGAGCGGCAGACAAAATAACTGCCCTCAAGAGAATACTGACTAAAATACAAAATAGACAGGAGATGTCACTATAAAGTTTCAAACACAGTAAATGACAACATGCGTATCGACAACCTAGAACTGCAAAGCACATTCCCGTAGAGCGGACTCCGACAAACACAACAGCGGAATCCGACGGCTGCCCCAACGGTTCAAAGGACATGTCACTCCGAAAGCTAGAGAGATTTATACGATACTAGGTCCGGCGCAGACTCCTGGCTGACTTCATTAAAGTCGCTATGTGCTTTATAAACATGTTGCACAAGGGCTATAATAGAGTCAATCACCATTCAGCACCAGTGCGGAAATTCCTCCGGTTTCTTATCTTGTATTATCCACTTCTATGCTATCAGTATCGTTTACATTAAAAAAAAGGGGGGCTCCCGCTACCATACGTTTTGCGAATGCATTGCCTGGTTAAAGTCAGGGACTCCAAGTCTTCTCGAATGAAAACCCCACTTTATTCAAGTTTCGAGCTACTTTTTTTTTGCAGGTTTCTTAAAAGCCTGGCAGAGAACATTGGTTGTCGAAAAAGGCAAAAATGAAGGAAGAAATTGAAAACCCCATTCACAGGGAGCTCAACTTGCACGTGTCACCACAACTGGAACATTTGGAATCTTAGTAAAAAAGTATGCCTTGGATGGACCACTACACGTGTGGATGTGTATACTCTCAGCACACCTACCCACTTTGCAGCACGAAAATTTCATAACCGTGAAAGTTTATTCACCATGCTTTGGGTAACTTCTGGCAAAACTAACGGGATGAGTTAGGATCATTTACAATACCAAAATTAACTGCTTCTCCGCACGCTCTCTACCTCTATAGAGGTAGGCAAATAGTTATCTTGTATTATTTATCCTGCCCCTCCCCTACTTTAATGCCGGACGACGCTGTGGGATGTTGCACACGTAAAAAATACATGAAAAAAAATCAACCGGCATTTTCTACCTACTTCATAATCAATATACTTGTCCACGTAACCAGTTACATTAGGCCGGCAGAACTACAAAGGCCCCTCCCAATGGTACCGGCGTATACATGAGACTCCCAAACGCATTACCCTGTGTATTACCTGTATATAGCCTCTGGTTAGGTTCCCGTTACCCACTCCTAATCTCCTGCCCCTTAGTGCCTCTTCTCGCGGCCACGTACCAGCGCCGCTGTGTTTGTCAAAGTGCAGCCACACTAGAAAAAAAGACCTCTTTTTCCAATCGGAGCTTCGAAGCCCTGATAGAGTACTTTGCGCCCTCCGCAGTGTAGCAGAAAAGGGGTCGCACTCACTGCTCTCTACGGCGAAGGGGCACTTTGGGTTGTCGAAGGGGAATATCTTGAGGTTCCCCTGGCACACGAGCGTCATGTGTCGTCGGAGCGTGTAGAGCACCGTTCCGTTCGGGTACAGGCGCAGGCTAATGTGGATGGGCGTCAGCGGGGTCTTGAACTCGCCGTGCTTGAGGAAGTAGATGTCGGGCTTCCAGAGGCGGCCCTCGTGCAGCAAGCCGTTCAGGTGGCCGCTGCCCTCCTCGGTGGCGAACCACCGCAGCCGCTGGTCCTCCCAGCGCTGGTGCAGCAGGAACTCGATCTCGTATTTCTGCGAACACCGCGCGGTCGATTGCTCCCGCAGTCGCTACAGAAGCGCGTTCACGTGCGCCGCTCGCCTAACGAGGGCCGTCACTTTTGTAGCGAGAGCTACATTACGGTAGCATTGGGAGCTTTCAGCGTGGCGGTGGCACGTGACCGTGGCTGCGCCGCCACCGCCACGTAGTCATGTGATTGGTCCTGTGACCAGCCACGTGGTGCGGAGCAGCTGCTGCTGCCGGCGGCGCGGCGCGCCGGCGAAACCGAGCTGCCACAGCTGTGCGCATGCGCCGTACCAAGTGGGACGAAGATGAAGGAGGAACGCCCAGCGAAACGGAGCGGCGAAAGACTGATTTTGCATTTCAACTCAGGAAGTTCCACTCGACCAGCTGTAGCTATCGCGTCACTCGAGTTTTAACCAGAGCTAAACCCGCCATTTTTTTTTTCAACTTGTGGTAAGTTATGAAAAATGCACGGGATTGCAGCCTGGTTTGGCAAGATGTTCCGACTCGATAATAGCTGGAGCTCATAAAAAAAAAATTATGGAGAGAACACTTGAACCATAGGCCGTATTTTTTAACGATTCCTTTTTCTAATAATCTTTCAGCCCTTTAAGCCACCTCGGTGGCTTACTGGTTATGGTGCTCGGCTTGTGACCCGAAAGACACGGGTTCGATCCCGGACGCGGCGGTCGCATTTCGTTGGAGGCGAAATTCTAGAGGCCCGTGTAGTGTGCGATGTCAGCGCACCTTGAAGAACCCCAGTTGGTCGAAATTTTCGGAGCCCTTCACTACGGCGTCCCTCACAGCCCGATTCGCTTTTGGATGTTAAACGCTCCATCTAAAAACGGCGCATAAAAACACGAAAACACAACGAGAACAGCAGAGACAAGAGCCATGTTCTTTCTGTGTGTTCGTGTTTTTTAAGCGCCGTTTTTAGATGGAGTGTTACCAACTGGCCCATCTTTTTGCGGCACTGATGTTAAACGCACATAAACCAAACAGATCTTAGCTGTTTTACTATTGATAGATGCGACTTTTGACAAGATGACAACCAGATAAAGAAGCCGAAGAAGCAGCTTTGCGATTCCGCTGGAGATTATGGCTGGATAAATGAGAGGAACGCAAAAAGAGACCGTTAAAAAATTGTTACAAGTCAATATTTCTATACAGACGTATTGATTTGTAACAATTTTGGCTCTTCTTACTGCACCTATTCTGCTAGTTGCAGAGCCACCGCTTTTTGCGGAACCTCCGATAGGCTTAAAGCTGAAGACATTAAATTTTTTCTAACCGTATCGGCGTCAGCATGGACGCACTCTTGGTAGTGCAGAAGCGTGGTCCATCTTGTACGAAAACGTCAATGCAAGGCACTGTATTAGCAATACTCGTGAATGCCAATTTACTTAACATTATTCGTTAGAATAGGAAAACTTCAAGGCTGCCGCCCAATGAAATGTGGAAAATTCAGGAATATTAAATGCGCAATCGACGCCGGTGTCCAAGAGAGTATGGGCACTATGAATAAGAGAAAAAAAATTTCCTCGCAAAACAACTAGGAGAAGGCACATGTTGCAGGTTCGAAATTCCGGTTAAGATTTTCGGTGCTGAGCTCTAGTGGCCGCCCATGAAAAAAAAAAACACTGCTCCACTCAGAGCTTGCCTCTACGTAAGAATAAAAAAAAATTACCGGGGACGCTTAAGGAACGTTCATGCGAGCAATTCGAAAGCATTGAAATTTTATTGCAATTCTACTCCAATTCTATAATGTTTATTTTGTAGTTGCTGCAGTTGCACGTACTAGTACTGCCTATTACTAGTTAACATTTCGTATTTTCCCGCCTTTGATGACGTCACATTGTTTTAACCAATCGCGAGTTTCTTAACACCGCCACTTTTTGGGTAACACCAGGTTTTCCCGTCGATGTGCCATCTAATGGTTTTACAATCATAATATAAAAGAAGTGCTGCCATTCTCAATTTTCTCGTTACGCAGTGAAAAAGACAAGTTGGCATCGCAAACCAAAATCCCCTTCAATAAAAATTTCCGTTCAGGCCTCAAGTGCTGCTGAGTAGCTGATCGTCAGCTGTCGAAGCGCGCTTGCAAGGACTCAAACTTGAAACTCATTGTTGGGGCTCTCAAACGCACCACAATACGAAGTCAACGAACCGTTCGATGTTATTGTTTCAGCTTCACTGAACTAGAGTTTCTATGAGTAACATAGGAACAAAGGAGCCGTAATTTGAACTAGGGATAAATAATAATGGAGGTGCAGCTGGCTAGCTAGGGCATGCCACGTGCAGGCACTGAGGGCCACCAACCAGGCTTGACTCGTCCGGCGAAGAAAGGGTCAGCAGCAGGACACTCACGTTGACCTGGGTCCGCTCTGCGGGAAAAAGAAGAGAGAAAGGTCTCGTTCAGTGCGCAGCTTGTTATATGTGGGCGCAGCAAAGTGTTCGGCGCCTCTCTGCGCACCGAACGCGGGTACCTATCGACCAGCTCCGTCTTGAGCGAACACTTCGAGAGAGTAGCGAAGAAAAACAGGCAGCATTTTATTAGGCATTCCCCTGAGCCTAGAGGGCCACACTTGTGGTTATTATTATTTTTCTTACTGCACCGTAGCCCTTCTCGTGGTCTCGCAAAGAGTCCTTCCTGAGAGCGGTCAAATAATAACATTCGCTCCCGGTCTTATGTATAGTGTATGGGTTGCTACGAAGAAGGTTTGTTCGTATAAGACTGCACGTTGCTGAACAATACACAGGCGCAAAAACATCCACGAAGGTGATCGGGTGAAAACAAAAAACTATTGTGCCACTATGCTCCCGAAAGCCTTATGATGCTTCCGAACTAACTAGACCACCAAACAACATAAGAGATAGCAACCTCAACACTTATTTTTCGTTACCTGAAATATTAATGCTGCAATACTACCCGCATTTTCCATAGTAATCCACAGAACCCAGGTTATATTCACCGCAGGTGAAGGTCTGCGAGACGAAAAGAACGTGAGACGAGCGTGAGCCAAACACTGAAACCAAGGATACGCCACTATGCGGTACAAAGGGAAAAGTAAAGTATCAGTGTCAAATAGACCTGGTAATCTGGGTGTGTTAGCATTGCTTAATCTACAGCAGCGACCAATGTCCCGCGGTCGCTTAGTCAGAGCGCTGTCCTTTTTGACGCGTTGTTTTAACGCCTAGGTTTCTTTGGTTTGTTTTTGTTTTCCATAAGCCTAACTGTATCTGCCTACTGCCGGCGCTTCGTTCAAGATGGCTTCATTGGTTTTGCTCACGTTTCCCGTCACGTAGTATGTTTACGCAGGTCGGTCGTGACGTCACTTTTCTAGACACAAACGGGTGCTATGGCAGGCTTCGAGCGTCTCTCTAAGAGTTGTCGCTCCATGAATATTCTTAGCTCTTATAACCACCTCCAGCGCTTTTGCCGGCCCTATAAGAAGTAGCAGCTGCGGAAAAAATACCCATCCTCCTGCCCTATCTGCATCATGCACTCGAACACGTACTGTAGTCTACACATTCGGTGCGTACATGATTCTATTCGACAGTATTTTTCGGGACCAGCTGTGCGAAAGTGGCGTTCCACTGTTGAACTCGATGGCGGGGATGCAATAACTTGTCATGACAATCGGTTTTCGGTGCTGAGTGAGTAATGAGAAGCTCTCTCACGCTGACAGTTCGGAACGTATGAAACAGGTGCATGTCGTCCTAAATGATCCCGACCAACTTGCGGCGGTCCTCATAGTGCGAGTACGAACATCTTTAAAATGGCAAGATTGGTTATCACTCTTCCTGAAGATAAATCTTGAGTTTTCTCCTGATACCACAGTGGGCGTATCAGCTAGATTGAGCTCTTACACAAAAACGTCAACCCTATATTTCCACACGACAGCTGTATCATAGAAAATCAGTGCTCTCCTGTGCTCTCGTTAACATTACTTAGACGTCAGCAGCAAAATAAAAAAAGGTATTCGAAAAAGATACCAACACCGCTTACAACCGGCCCAAAGTCATAGATAGCGCATAACACCGATGCTGCCGTGATACTTGGAAAAATGCCCCATGTACCTCTAAGTGAGAAAAAAAAAGAATTCTAAAATAAAACGCGTCAAACAGTTTTTAAGTCCACAGAAAGTCACTTCTCTTTAGAGCATGGCGGCGACAATAACTGGTGAGTCCGAGCTCTAAACCACTTCGTATACTGATTCAACGCAGTACTGTTCTAGGCTAGTTGCTGTCCACCCATATTGCGCGATGTTACGATACAACCCAAGTATAAGCGAGAACGCACAAACAGTGCTGTCCATATTCTCATTTGTGTTTGTGTTTTTGACGCTCATCTCACAATATGTGTACTTACTCCTCACCGAGGGTGTGTGTGCTTTCACATGGACAGTGCTTAGCTGCCCAAATAGTATGTGCGGTTGGCCTGTTTAGAGTATTTCCTTGCGCTGGAAATTGCTACACCTTTTTTGGGGGCAGACAGAATGTAGAAAAAAGCACTGAAAAATTCAACTCAGCGCCAAAGTATCAACTAAATTCTGAAGTCCGTGTCAGAAAGGCCCATATTAGTGAAGCACTCAGGAGTGCATGACAGGCTGCCCTCTACATGTGCACTTTATTTCTGAGAGAAATGTCCGTGTCTTATGTGTAAATGTTATTGTAGTTCGTATATATAGCTTCAATGCTGCTAATAACGTGTTCATCCAAGTCGAGGTAAAAACGACACGGAGAGGATTGTGCTGCCGGCCGTTTGATGCAGTGGTCTGGTCATAAAAGCGCCACATATAGGTCATCGTCAAAGGGTGCGGTCCCGTAATCTTGCTGTCTAAATGCATTTTGGCTCATTTATACGTCACGGGAGAGCTAATGAACACCCCATACTTACGGGTTCCGTTACGCGGGAAGACAGGAACATTTGCGGGAAAAGGCAATTACCACAGCTGCCATCACGTCCCCTTGCACCCCGCGACACACATACAGGGTTGGTCAAAAGTTCCCAGGCCACATGGTCTGCTTTTGAGCAGTATAGTCGGGTCGTTAAGATACCCTAGAAGCTCGAAACACCTATAGTGGGTAACCTCTGAGTACCTTGGTAGCTTTACAGACATCTCAAGTATCAGGATATACTGTTGAAAAACAGACCCTGTGGCCTGAGAACTTTAGACCCTCCTCGCACGTGACCAAATGTGGAAGGCGCACCTATCTCAAGGCGCCTATGACAGCATGTCGCTGACGAGCGCTACGCTGGAGAGCACGAACCCAGACTAAATTCACAGCGCGCGTTCCGTTTGTATATCTCGAGCGCGACCTCCCTGACTTTGGGCATTCAGTATGTGAAAAATATATGGTTCGACTGCAATCAGGTCGATTTCAATAAAAGCAAAACTAGGATAATCCCCTTTTAATGCTGGTAAGACTTCAAAACAGAAACCCTGTTGTTTCCATAACGACGATTTATTTGTGTTACTGACGAATTACAAAGTTTCCTTGACGTCAAATGAATGCGGGAGACCAATCATGAAGGTAACACTGCACCTTTGCACGATGAAGCATGGTGTATTTGCGAGCAGAGTTACCTGATATGCTCTAGCATGGAGCACTCGTCGGACGCATAATATATAACAACACCGTTTGGAAGCAGGTCCTAAGGGCCGATTCGCTTC